>NC_133666.1:3160988-3527238 GCF_037893015.1 Macrotis lagotis
TGTCAACAATAGTAATGAGACAAAAGAAAGAAATAAAAGGCACTAAGACGGAAAAAGAAAAGATAAAACTATCTCTATTTGCTGACTTGCTTAAGGATTTCTAGGAAAATCCCAGAAAATCATCAAAGCTACTAATTGAGTCAATTACCAAATTCAGCAAAGAGGCTACCTATCAACACCCCCCAACTCAAATGCATTCATCTATAATCCTCACAAAAATCCAAGGCCTAATAATAAGAAAGAGAAATGCCATTCAAACTACAAAATTCACATTATAAAAAAGACTTATACAATGTGTCAAATGTGCAGCCTGCAAAACTCCCAATTCCAGTTCAAGTCAGATTAAAGTGCAAATGGGAAATGTTTAACAATATAAATAATGCTAATTTGTGGTTTTCTAAGTCAATATGCAGCCTGGTTTCTATTTGGCTTTGATTCTACTGTTGTACACATTTAATTACAAAATCCCCCTTAAAAGAAATAATGAGTAACTTAAATATCTGGAGCCATCATCTTGTATACAGTTATTAATATTGATGCAAAAATTTTAAATAAAATACTAGCAAGGAGATAAAAGCAATATATCACAAGATCATAACCAAGTTATAGTTATATGAGATTGCATATACATATATATATATATAATATAAATTCATTATAAATATTTATTCAGTAATTGTGGGTGGACATGGCCAATTGATGCTTGTCCTTAGTTCTTGAAGAAGGCCTTGTCATTAGGGAGGTGACACCAGGACATGCAAGAGTAAGAAGTGATCAGTTATGAAAAACTGAGGAAAGGAGTCTATGTCTTACAGATTAACAGCTAGGGAGGAAGGAGAAAACTATAAAATGAGTTGATGTATAACAGGGAGGATGGGGGAAGCCATAAAGAAAGGAATCTGCTTCTACTGATAAGAAGTGGGTAAATTTACATAAGAAATACATAAACTTACACTAGGAAAGCAAGAAGTCATAAAATTAGAAAGTTGGGTGAATTAATGAATAAACTGATATCAGTCTAGGTGTCAGATTCACGTATCTGGGTTATTCACCCAAATAAGGGCAGAAGAACCTAAGGGCCTGGCCACCCAGTTGTGGAGAAAGGGGGAGTTGATAAGGAATGGGAACCCATGAAGTGAGAATTAGGCACTCTGGCTAGGCCTTTGACCTCTCCAATTTCCAGCCAATTGGGAACATGGGAGGGACTTGTATTTTTAGACAGGGGATAAAAGGCTATGCTTTTGTGTCCCAGCTGTGCTCATTTTGGGGGGGTCACTCACTCTTAAGAACGATACAGTAAAGGATCCTCTTTGCTTCACCAATGGTGGTTCTGAATTCTTGGTAAGGCACTTGGTCTCTTATAGAAGTGAACTGGATTTGAATGAGGAGATGCTCTGGAGTCATTTGGGTCCAGGAGGCAGATATGGATTAGAATGACTGGAGATAACCATGGATGCAGTGGGAGATCCTGGCCTTCTAAAAGTTAAGTCTTTTCCAGATTACAGGTTAACTGAGGCAACATCCATTCTATCATTTAGGTTATGTAAGAGATGAGGAGAAGAGGCCAAGAATGATTACTTTACCTCCTCACCCCCCCAAAAAAAATTAAACTGGGATGTAAGACCCTCAGGGATTCTGGCCAAAACAAAGCCAATTACTATTTACATTCTTTTTAGACCAATCAGGGCACATTGACTAAGTGAACTTTTTCTGAGACCCACTGTTGGCCAATCAAGGAGAGCTAGAGGGATGTAGGAATTATAAAGCATAAGAAATCTTACCAATGCCCAGCCAATATCATAACAAGCATGCCCTAATTTATACTTTTAATGCTATACCAAAAAATGTAGCAAAGGCGAAGAATTTGATAAAATAAAAACAAAATTCATTTAGAAAAACAAATGATTTGGAATATCTAGGAATATGATGAAAAGGAAAAATAGTATTTCCATATCTCAAACTATATAATCAAGCAATAGTCATCAAAATCATGTCATTGGTTTAAAAAAAAGAGAGAATCAGAAACAATGAATCTCAATAGTCCAATATTTGACAAATAAAACTATGACTTGGTTTTATGAAAAAAACCCAAATAAAATAGATAAACCTTTGGTTTGCCTAATTAAAAAACAGAAAGAAGAAAACCAAATTACCAGTAGGAAATTAAAGAGGTACTTTAGAATTATTTTGCCCAATTGCATATCAATAAATTTGATAACCTGAGTGAAATGGAAGAATATTTTTACAAAAAACACAACCTGCCCAGATTAACAGAAGAGGAAATAAATAACTCCATTTCAGAAAAAGAAATTGAAGAAAACATCAATAAACTCCATAAGAAAAGTCTCCAGGTCCAGATGAATTTACAAGTAAATTCTACGAAACATTTTATAAATAATTCCAATTCTACATGAACTATTAATGAGTTCTGTCAAATTCTTTTAATTACACCAATATGGTACTAATACCTAAACCAGGAATAACTAAAACAAAGAAACTTATTAACCAATCTCCCTAATGAATGAACATTGATGTAAAACTCTTAAATAAAATTTTAACAAAGAGATCACAACAAGTTATTACTAGGATTTGTGGTATTTCTACCAGGTATGTAGGAATGGTTCAATATTAGGAAAACACTCAACATAATTGGACATATCAATAACAAAACCAAGAGAAATCATATGATTATCTCAATAAATGCTGAAAAAACCTTTGATAAAGGTTTTTGATAAAATACAACTTTATTCCTATTAAAAACACAAGAGAGTATAGGAATAAATGGAGTTTCCCTTAAAATAATAAGCAGTATTCATCTAAAACCTTCAACAAATATTATATGTAACAGGGATAAACTAGGAGTATTTCCAATAAGACCAGGGTGAAACAAGGTTGCCCATTTTTACCATTACTATTCAATACCATATTAGAAAATACTAACATTAGAAATAAGAGAAGAAAAAGAAATTGAAGGAATCAGAATTGGCAATGAGGAAGAAAAACTTTCACTCTTTGCAGATGATATAATGTTATATCTAGAGAATCTGAGAAAACCATCTAAAATTTTTTTGAATCAATTAACAAATTCATCAAAGTAGCAGGATATAAAATAAACTCACATAAATCATCTGTATTTCTATATATGAACAACAAAGCCTAAGAGCAAGAAATTTCATTTAAAGTGACTGCAGTCATATGCAATAGTGGGCCAAGGAGATACAGACCCAGAATAAATTGGAAACTGAATAACCTCATTTTTTTAGTTTTTAGTTTTTTTTTTTTGTAAGGCAAACGGGGTTAAGTGGCTTGCCCAAGGCTAGGTAATTATTAAGTGTCTGAGACCGGATTTGAACCCAGGTATTCCTGACTCCAGGGCCGGTGCTTTATCCACTACGCCACCTAGCTGCCCCTGAATAACCTCATTTTAAAAAATGAGTGGACCAAAAAAAAAATTATAGAAAGAATTAACCATTTTATCCTATATAACGATAACAATGAAACAACATACCAAACCTATGGGATTCATTCAAAGCGACTCTCAGGGGATATATTATAGCTTTAAATGCTTATGTGAATAAATTGGAGAAAGAGGAAATCAATGAACTAAACATGCAACTAAAAAAATTAGAGAAAGAACAAATCAAAAATCCCCAATTAAATATCAACTTAGAAATTCTAAAAAATTAAAGCAGAAATTAAGAAAATCAAAAGCAAAAAACTATTGAATTAATAAATAAACCCAAAATTTGGTATTATGAAAAAAACCAATAAAATTGATAAACCTCTGGTAAATTTCATTAAAAAAAAGAAGAAAACCAAATTGCTAGTATCATGAATGAAAAAAGGTGAACTCACCAGCAGTGAGGAGGAAATTAAAGTAATAATTTGAAATTATTTTGCCCAACTCTATGCCAATAAATTTGATAATCTAAGTGAAATGGATGAATATTTACAAAAATATAAGTTGCCCAGGTTAAATGAAGAAGAGATTAAATACCTAAACAACTCTATCTCAGAAAAAGAAATTCAACAAGCCATCATTGAACTCCCTAAAAAAAATCTCCAGGGCCTGATGGAATCACAAGTGAATTCTATCAAACATTTAAGGAACAATTGGTTCCAATTCTATATAAACTCTTTGGAAAAATAGGGAAAGATGGAACTCTGCCTAACTCTTTCTATGAAACAATTATGGTGCTGTTACCTAAACCAGAAAGAGTTAAAACAGAGAAAGAAAACCATAGACCTATTTCCCTGATAAATATAGATGCAAAAATCTTAAATAAAATCTCAGCAAAACGATTACAACAAGTTATCAGTAGGATAATATATTATGCTCAAGTAGGATTTATTCCAGGAATGCAGGGTTGGTTCAATATTAGGAAAACTGTTAGTATACTCAATTATATCAATAACTAACCTATCAGAAATTA
Source organism: Macrotis lagotis (assembly GCF_037893015.1). Lineage (NCBI taxonomy): Eukaryota > Metazoa > Chordata > Mammalia > Peramelemorphia > Peramelidae > Macrotis > Macrotis lagotis. Next base: position 3,165,422 of record NC_133666.1, read on the forward strand.
TATGATCCTATCAATAGATGCTGAAATAGCTTTTGACAAAATACAGCATCCATTCCTACTAAAAACACTAGAGAGTGTAGGAATAAATGGACTGTTCCTTAAAATAATTAGCAGTATCTATCTGAAACCATCAACAAGCATTATATTCAATGGGGAGAGGCTAGAGGCATTCCCAATAAGATCAGGGGTGAAACAAGTGTTCCCATTATCACCACTACTATTCAATATTGTATTAGAAATGTTAGCTTCAGCATTTAGAGAAGAAAAAGAAATTGAAGGAATTAGAATTGGGAAGGCAGAGACAAAACTCTCACTCTTTGCAGATGACATGATGAATCTAGAGAATCTCAAGAAATAATCCAAAAAACTACTAGAAACAATTAGCAATTTTAGCAAAGTTGCAGGTTATAAAATAAACCCTCATAAATCCTCAACTTTTCTCTATATGTCTAGCAAGATACAGCAGGAAGAGCTAGAAAGAGAAATCCCATTCCAAGTAACCTCAGACAATATAAAATACCTGGGAGTCTACCTGCCAAGGCAGACTCATAATCTTTTTGAAAACAATTATAAAACACTTCTCACACAAATTAAATTAGATTTAAATAACTGGGCAAATATCAAGTGCTCATGGATAGGTCAAGCTAATATAATAAAAATGACAATTCTACCAAAACTAAACTATCTGTTTAGTGCCCTACAAATCAAAATTCCAAAAAATTATTTAATGAATTAGAAAAAATTGTAAGTAAATTCATATGGAGAAATAAAAAGTCAAGAATTGCCACAAGCTTAATGAACAAAAGTACAAAAGAAGGTGGCTTAGCCCTACCTGATCTAAAATTATATTATAAAGTATCAGTCATCAAAACTGTTTGGTATTGACTAAGAAATAGAGTGGTGGACAAGTGGAATAGACTAGGTGTAAAAGCAGGAGATGATTATAGTAATCGGCTGTTCGATAAACCCAAAGAGTCCAGCCATTGGGATAAAAACTCCCTCTTTGATAAAAATGGCTGGGATAATTGGAAGTTAGTATGGAAGAAACTTAGATTAGACCAACACTAACACCCTTTACCAAGATAAGATCCAAATGGTTACAGGATTTAGACATAAAAAACAATACTATAAGCAAATTAGAAGATCAAAGACTAGTTGACCTGTCAGATCTATGGAAAGGGGAGCAGTTTATGACTAAGGAAGAGTTGGAGAACATCACCAAAAACCAATTAGATGATTTTGATTACATTAAATTAAAAAGCTTTTGCACAGATAAAACCAATGTAACCAAGATCAAAAGAAATGTAATAAATTGGGAAACAATCTTTACAACTAATGATTCTGACAAATGACTCATTTCTAAAATATACTGAGAACTGATTCATATTTTTAAAACAAAAAGCCATTTCCCAATTAACAAATGGTCAAAGGATATGCAAAGGCAATTTACAGATGAGATCAAATCCATAGCCATATGAAAAATTGTTCTAAATCATTAATTATTAGAGAAATACAAATTAAAGTTTCTCTGAGGTACCACCTCATACCTCTCAGATTGGCCAATATGACCAGAAAGGATAATGATCATTGTTGGAAGGGTTGTGGGAAACCTGGGACACTATTACACTGTTGGTGGAGCTGTGAACTCATCCAACCTTTCTGGAGAGCTATTTGGAACTACGCCCAAAGGGCAACAAAAATGTGCATCCCTTTCGACCCAGCAATACCACTACTGTGTCTATATCCTGAAGAGATGATGTAAAAGGGTACAAACATCACTTGTACAAAAATATTTATAGCAGCCCTGTTTGTGGGGGGCAAAGAATTGGAAATCAAGCAAATGTCCTTCAATTGGGGAATGGCTTAGCAAACTGTGGTATATGTATGTCATGGAACCCTATTGTTCTATTAGAAACCAGGATGGATGGGATTTCAGGGAAGTCTGGAGGGATTTGCATGAACTGATGCTGAGTGAGATGAGCAGAACCAGAAAAACACTGTACACCCTAACAGCAACATGGGAGTGATGATCAACCTTGAAGGACTCGCTCATTCCATCAGTGCAACAATCGGGAACAATTTGGGGCTGTCTGCAAAGGAGAGTGCCATCTGTATCCAGATAAGGAGATGTGGAGTTAGCACAGAGTTCAAGGACTATCCCCTTTAATTTAGAAAAAAAACAGATATCTTAATGTCTGATCTTGTTACCACTTAGACTTCTTGTCTTTTCTTTAAGGATATGATCTCTCTCTAATCACACCCAATTTGGAACAAGGTACAACATGGAAACAAAGTAAAGACTGATAGATTGCTTTCTGTGGGGGGTGGTGGGGGAGGGAAGTAAGATTAGGGGGAAAATTGTAAAACTCAAATATTATTTTTAATAAAAATAAATTTAAAAAAATAAAATGTCTGCAGACAACATTCAATATTTGGGAATCTACCTCCTGAGACAAACCCAGCACCTGTAATTGTATGAACACAATTACAAAGGACTTTTCACACAAATCAAGTCAGATCTAAACAACTGGAAAAATGCCAATTGCTCATGGTTAGGTTGAGCTAATATAATAAAAATGACAATTCTACCCAAATTAAATTACTTATTCAGTGCCAAATCAATCAAACTGCCAAATAACTGTTTTACTAAGCTAGAAAAAATAGTAACAAGATTCACATGGAGAAATAAAAGGTGAACAATGTCAAGGGAACTGTTGGAAAAAATGTAATGCAAGGTGGTCTTGCTCTACCAGATTTAAAACTAGATTATAAAGCAGTAATCATCAATTTCCTGGTATTGGTTGAGAAATAGAATAATGTACCAATGTATTAGGATAGGTACAAAAGATACAACAGCAAATGAGTAGATAATCAGCTGTCTGCCAAACGTAAAGACATTGGTTTCTGGGATAAGAACTCACTATTTGACAAAAAAATGTTGCAAAAACTGTAAAACAGTATGGCAAAATCTAGGCATAGACCCACATCTTACACCCTATACCAAAATAAGGTCAAAATGGGTACAGGATTCAGACATAAACCAAATGCAGACCTAGACCAATTAATAGATTAAGAAATACTCTGTGTAGGATCTATGGAAAGAAGAGACATTTTATGATCAAACAAGAAATATAAATTACAAAATGGATGATTTTGACTATATTAAATTAACAAATTTTTCACTTATAAAACCAATGCCACTAAGATTAGCAGGGAAACAGAAAGCTGTGAAACAATTTTCACAGCTAGGGGTTCTGATAAAGGTCTCATTTCAAAATATATAGAGAATTGCAGCAAATTTATAAGGTTACAAGTCATTTCCCAATTGATAAATGGCCAAAGGATATTAACAATTTTCAAATGAAGAAATTAAAGCTATATATAATCATATGAAAAAATGCTCCAAATAATTATTGATTAGAAAAATGCAAATGAAAACAGCTATGTATCACCTCACACTTGCTAGACTGGCTAAGATGACAAAAAGGGCAAAACATCAATGTTGGAGAGGTTGTGGGAGGATTGGGATATTAATGCACTGTTGGTGGAGTTGTAAACTGGTCTAACTGTTCTGGAGAGTAATATGAAATTATGCCCAACTAGCAATAAAACCGCATCCCTTTTAATCCAGTAATACCAATACTAGGCTTATATCCAGAAGAAATCATAAAAAATGGGAAAAGTCCCACATGTTCCAAAATATTCATAGTAGCTCTTTTTGTAGAGGCAAAGAACTCAAAATTGAGTGGATGTCCATCCATTGGGGAAAGGCTGAACAAGTTAAGGTACATGAATGTTATGGAATATTATTATTCTATAAGAAACCATGCATGGTCAGACTCTAGACAAGCATGAAAAGAATTACGGGAACTGAGGCTGATTGAAGGAAGCAGCACCAAGAGAACATTGGACACCTTAATAACAACATGGTGATTTGATAACCTTGATGGATGCAGTTCCTTTCAGCAGTTCAGAGAGTTGGCACAACTCTGGGAGATCTGTTATGGAACCAGAGGGAAAAAAAGAAAACCAAACCAAACCAAAAACCCCTACAGAATCTGAATGAACACCATGTTCAATTTTGAAAAATTTCTCTTACGTTTTTCCTTCCTATCTCATGATTTTCTTTCTTTTCCCTTAGTCCTAATTCCTCATATAGAAAATGAGTAATCTGTAAACATGTTAATCATAGATAAATACAATGTTCACCAGACTGTTCAACATTGAGGGGAAGAGAGTAGGAAGGGAGGGTGGAAGGAAATTGTGTACCTTATAAATATGAATACACATGTTAGTGAATGTTGAAGAACTTTCATAACATGTAATTGGAAAAAGAAAATAAAATATCAAAATACCAAACTATCAAAAAACCAAACCAAACCAAAAAAAGAAACAATTTAGGGAGTAGTTGCAGAAAAACTTGGGAAGACTTGATTGATACAAAGTGAAGTGAGTAGAACCAGGACATTAATTTAAAGAATAACAACCCTATTATAAAAACAGTCAGTTCTGAAAAACTTAGGAACTCTGGCCGATACAATTCTCCTCCATAGACAAAACTGATGCCACAGAGAGGTTTCTGGTCAGTTTGATGTATTCCAATAGAATCGTAGATGCAGAATTTAAAGCACTTCTTGGTGGAATCTACTCTTGGTTTTGGAGCTCCTGTTTGAATAAAATAAAACGAAATCTGTGGAGAACTGTGGAAAAGGCAAAAGAGAATTTCCTTGATCTCTGTCCCTGCTCCAGAGTCTTTTAACATTGAACTCTGGTGGATCCTTATGCTAACTGATGAAGCTTCATCTCTATTAGGTGGTTTGTGATTCTACAGGGAACCTTCCTTTCCTACAAATCAGGAATTTCCATTGCCCCCCTAGGTTGAATTTAACAAAGCAGGAAAGTCAGAAGATTTTTTTTTCCCCCATTTTCATTCTGCATCTAATTCTGGGATGGAAAGGGTTGAGGGATGGCATGGGAGGAAATTGAAGATTTCCCCTCTACAGAAAGTACCTGAAAGAAAACTGGTTTACCAAATATTAATTATTCATGAAAATGTGGTTTGAAAGATCTGAAATAGCCCAGTGTTTTGGAGTAAATGGGGTCTTTGTTGTACAACCCCCCCCCCCCATACTCTTTAGAGCTTGGCATATTCTCCTGGAGGACTCTCCAGAGAAAATAAGTAAATTTTATTATTAAGTGACTATAATTTGATTCTCAAAGAATTGTTACCTTAACATCGTAAATTATTTAACTAAAGCTATTTTAGTCTAGGTAAATTTCAAGCTAGAACAGCAGTTGGAACTGCCCTTTCATTCTATGACATGGTAGGTCTGTAGAGCAGAGTCTCTTATTTGATTCCATGAAAATATTCAGGAAGGGCAGGAAATCTCTTAAAAGAGTGGAGATTTCCTTCAAGATAGGAGGACTATTTTTATCTTGGATTTGTTTTGACCAGAAACCCTGAGGGTTTTTCCCTTCCAGATTGATTTTGTTTTTTGACTAGGTAAAAGGTCATTCTTTTTCCCATTTCTGACCTGTCTTAATCACTGAATGGACAAACTGAGGCCTAGGAAAATTTTTGGCTTAAAGCCAAGTTCTCCCACTGCAACTGGGGCCAGATTCAGTCCTCCAGATCCTTATCTGGTCATTGGATAAATCCACTAGATGGCTCTGGAAGAGAGAGTGAGGTTGCTGAATTTGCACAACACTCCCTCATTTAAATCCAATTCACTTGCAAGTCCTGACATCACCTTCCTAATATCATGGTCCTCTTCCAGAAAGGACAAACAATGAAGGAAAAGGAGAGTCAGTAAATTAAGGGGATAGTTTTCAAAATGAACTTTGAGATATGTTTGGATGGTGAGGGAATCTAGAAAATGTAGTGTTAGAGCTAGATGTGGGGAAAGATTAAGATTTTTTTTATTCCTGTAAATCTGTGAATACGATTTCAAGATCAGCTTGTTAAACTCGATTGTGAGGTACCTATTTCATTACCAATGAATGAAGATGATGCTGGCAAATATTTGATTTCAGAAAGTACTTCAAAATTTGGTTTTGTATGCAGACTTAAGGAAAAGCTTAAAAGTATAATGTTCAATCTCTTTTCTTTACCTTATCTGATAAAAGTTCTGTATTCTTGGATATTGAGTATAAGGCTATGCTAATTAAGCACCATTCTTTTGCAATGTATAGATTTGCCAGCATCCTTTGTTGACTTCCAACAATATTGTAATGTAATGTTATTTAAAGTAATATGTATTTTTGTCCCCCCCCTTAGAAACGATTACTATATTTGACCCTCTCTAAGTTAAGTAGAATAATTTCTCAAAATATAATCCTGGTAGGAAGATGGATGTCTTTAGAGAATACTCAGTTTTCATATATGTCACCTTAGTAAGAAATGAAGACTCCTAGGTGTCTCCCCCTATGTTAATGACCAAATCAGGAGGAGAATGATCAGGATGCTGGGAGAGACAGGTCCTGCCCAGAAGAGACGAGATAGTCTTTGAGGAGCATTTGGGTGACTTAATATTATGCAATCTTTACTGTTAGGCCATAGAGGAAATCAATAATGTCCCCTATTCTGTTATTGTTTAAAAGTTCAACTCTTTGCCAGTTCAAGTGTGGTCATTTTCTTAATGGCCATCACTTATAGGTTAGAGATAAGATTTTAGAGAATAAAGCTTAAAATGTCTAAGCTATATTTTCTGTCATTTTATTTAATCCTATATTTTTGAGGTTTATAGTTTTAGGTTTCACAATTTTGGTGTCTGTGATATCGGATGGATGAGAATTTTGAGAAGAGACAGGTCCTCAGTCTGTACACAGACATGCTACTTAGAAGGAAAGAGGTCTGTCACTTTTCAAATCCCAGCTCTGTTCTGAACTAGTGTTTAGTCGACAGATATGGGTTTAGACAATTCTGCCTTGGAAATGGTTAGACTACCTTTTAACAATACTAGACAAAGGCCAGAGAAAGGAACTGTGGAGTTTGAATAAAGACCAAGGACTATTACTTTTAGGAAAAAAAAACAGATATCTTGTTGTCTGATCTTGTTATTTCTTATAATTTATGTTTCTTCCTTAAGGATATGATTTCTCTCTCACCACATTCAATTTGGATCAATTATACCATGGAAACAATGTAAAGACCCACAGACTGCCTTCTGTGGGGGGGCAGGGAAGTAAAATTAGGGGAAAAATTGTAAAAACTAAAAATAAAATCTTTATAATTCAAAATAAAAACAATACTGGATATAGGATCCCTAAAAAAAAGTTAGAACAGATTTTGAGCCTAGTCAAAACTGGTCTTGAAATAAGGTGAGGCTACCACTTTTTCAACTCCATTGCTTTATTTGGAAATTAAATATTCTCTGAATTTATCTCTGGTTTTAGGGCTTATTACCTTTTGGTGATAATTGCCTATTTTCAGTCAGGTAGGTATTGAGGACTTGTCCCTAGACTTTGGTGTGGCACTTTTTTATTCACCCTGGAAAGTGACTTGGTGTATTTGAGTCTGATGGTTAGGGATCTTGTCTGTATCCTGTTGTCTTGTGTGGTATTTTTGGGACCCTCTAGAGTGAGAGCAAAGTGTGCTTCCCCCTGAGTCTCTGGTGCCTCTGGGGTGTGAGGATTTGTTTTGAGGTGTGCTGACTCAGTTTGGTAGGTGTTTGTTTAAATTGATGCTCTGTGCGGTCCAGGCAGAATCAAGCTCTCTGCTGTCTCTGGTGGGCTTGCTGTCAGGTCTCTGTGTCCTGATTGGCCAATGTCTGCTCCCTCTTCTCACTCCCTTCCTCTGCTGAGCCAGCATCTTGCTGCCTCTCTGTCCCCTTCTCTGTTTCACAGCCAGGAGATAGGGGGAGTTGAATTTTTTTTTCTTTTCCAAAAACTCCATATTCAGTGCCACAGGACAGCATTTCCTGACAATCATGTTGTTTTTGAAAGAGAAAAGAGTTCTGGTTTTCTCTTCCTAAATTTTTTTTAAAGTTTTGGTCTAACAATCTTGTGAGCAGCACTGGGAAATTTACTCCCTCCCTCTTTCCCATTCTCTGTGTCTTGATTGACTTTTTTCTTTTATAATTCCATAGTTCTGATTAACTGGCAGAGATCTGAGTGTCTGTCTCTCTTTTGGTTGCTCCCCCTTCGCTCCTTTCCTAGTTCCATCAAGTAGTGACTGAAAGGCAAAAATGGTTGTTTGGATTGGCTATGGTCCTTTTTGAACATGTTTCTGAAGTTCCCCTCCCTTTTCTAACTGGGAGAAGTGAGACTTCCTGCTGAGTGGTTGCTCTCTTATTTGTTGGATGGACTGGGCTGGCTTTGCCCTTTCCTGTGTCTTTCTCTAAAGTGAGAATAGTATTTGTTTGTTCTGCCATAAATTGAGATTTTTGAAGGACAAAAAGAGAATCTTGTTTCTTCTATTCCTAGCTTGGGTAAATAAGCTCTAATAACTTGCCTGGGCAGTACTTTCCCTCTCTTATCTCTCTTTTCTTATCCCATTCACATTGGAAGCTTTTCTCCTAGACTCCACCTCTGTCTCTCTGTAAATCTAAATCTAAGATAGCACAGGCTAGCTGCTATTTTGAAACTTACAGGAATTTTAAGAAAATAGAACTCAAAAAAAATTTGGGTTTAATTGAGTATTTTAAAGGTTAGAAATTGAGGCTGATTTTATGTGTAATACTCTGTTGATTGAAAAGGTATATTGTGGACATTTAGAATGTGGATGCAAATTATATGTGAAACTTAAAGACATTTTAAAAATCTATATTTTCAATTTTTTTGGTTTTTGTTTTGGCAAGGCAATGGGGTTAAGTGACTTGCCCAAGGTCACACAGCTAGGTAATTATGAAGTGTCTGAGGCTGAATTTGAACTCAGGTCCTCCTGACTCCAGGGCTGGTACTCTATCCACTGTACCACTTATTATCCCTTGTTTTTCCTTCTTTTTTGGGGGGGGGTAAGGCAACGGGGTTAGGTGACTTGCTCAAGGTCACACAGCTAGGTAATTATTGAGTCTGAGTCATATTTGAACTCTGGTCCTCCTGACTCCAGAGCCGGTGCTCTATCCACTGTGCCATCTAGCTGCCCCTAGTGTATTTTAAATTTTCAAAGAAATGTCTGCCATACAAGATAGAAAGTAACTTGAAAATGTTTTGTTTCTGGGTTGTGAATAATTTGAAGGGTTAAAAACACTTAAAATAATTTTGTTGATGTTTTTCTAAGGGATATCAAGTTATGACTAAAGAAACAAAGTGAGTGTGATAGAGAAGTTTAAATATTGAATTACTGTTTGTTATAAGAGTAAGAATTGTTAATAACCATATTGCTAAAAACATGAGTGTTCAATAGAAACAAGAGTCTGAACTATAAACATACAGGATATTAAAAATAATAAAAAGGAAACATAGAAAATGGATTTTGGAAAACTTGGGAAGAGAACAGAAAATATTAAAAGGAAAAATGGAATTTATGAGAGGCTGGGTTTTCTGAACCATAAGAGAGATATATTTAACAGGCAAGATGGGCTTAAGCATGTGAAGGTATGAGTAAGTTTTAAAAATGAACTATGTGACAGTGAATATGAGTATGTATTAGAATTATAAATCAAAAGATAAGCTATAAAATCTTTCTGGGACTGTGGAACCCCGATTTAAAAATGGTTTAGGATGTGCTTGTGTTTGGGGTCGACTGAATCCAAGCATCCTGAAAGTGGGCACAGTGCCGGCTTGGGGAGTTCTCAAGGAATAATCAGCTGTTTGGTTTCAGAATAGGTGATGAAAGCGGAAAATCTTATTTTGATATTAATTTGCCTTTAGTCGGAAACCGCAAAAAGAAAAGATATTTTGTATTTGTTTTTTTTAAGAGATCAGTCAATGATCAGGTTAGAAAAAGAGGAATATGTGTATCAGGAATTAAGGATTTTGGTTTTATTAAATCCAAATTGTAGTCTCAAGGGTAAAGGAACAAGGAAATTTGAAGTTTAAGCTATATAATCACTTTTAATTAGATAGTAATATATGGACTGATCTGTGCATTACTAAAATGCATGTTAACTGAAATTAAGGTTTTAGGTTTTTAAAATGTATAATTGTGATCATAGTATTTTGAGTGTCCTGGAGAAATACCAATCCATAATTCTAACAGCTATGACTACTAGGAAAGATAATGCTTCTAATTTGGGACTTTTAAAATTATGCTGTTAATAACAGAATGACTGAATGAAAAAAATCAGACTAAAACTTATGTAGTGCTTATTGTGACTATGTAAAAAACGTAAATTTTTAATGTAGGATTATTCCTGGTTTTTTTTAGGCTTTTTGCAAGGCAGTGGGATTAAGTGGCTTGCCCAAGGCCACACAGCTAGGTAATTATGAAGTGTCTGATGCCGGATTTGAAGTCAGGTCCTCCTGACTCCAGGGCCAGTGCTCTATCCACCTCGCCACTGAGCCACCCCTTATTCCTGCTTTTGTGAGGACAAAACGAATGGATTGAAAATCTTAAAACCTTGGTGAACTTTATCATTTGGTGTCTTCTATTTTAAATTAAAAATTTAAATTTAATTTAAATTAAAATCTTCCTTTTGTAAACACTTTTTGACTCAAGAAAAGTGGTGCTTAGGAACCTTCTGATAATTAGAGGTATAGTGTATGTGAACTTTTGGGGATTTATCTATGATACTTAAATTTTATACCAGTTTAGGTTTGATAAAATTTAAAGATTTATTTTTGTTTTAAGATTGAAATAAGAAAGAGATACAATGAATGGATCATGACTAATATATTTCATGAAGGTTTTTTGGATTGCCATTTTACATCAAGAATATTTATTACTACTTTTTTTTTTTTAAAAAGAGAGACAGGGGTGGCTAGGTGGCACGGTGGATAGAGCACTGGCCCTGGAGTCAGGAGTACCTGGGTTCAAATCCGGCCTCAGACACTTCATAATTACCTAGCTGTGTGGCCTTGGGCAAGCCACTTAACCCCATTTGCCTTGCAAAAACCTAAAAAAAAAAGAGACAGTCTCAGAAAGAGAATGTTTGTAAAATTTTCCTGCGATTTACATAAGGTTTACTAAATTTTCAAATCTGTAAGCTGATACGTTGCAATAATATGATGATATTGCTTTTGGTTTTCATAGAAAATTGGAAGCGGCCATTGCAATACTAAATCATTTTAGCCATTTGGTTAATATTAAAAGCATTGAAAGTTATTGAAATAATCCTACTGTAAAGTAGAAAAGTTCTTGGTGTTTTGGTCTAAGTTTGTCGCCATTCCATGGCAAAAGTAAGAGTTATATTGGTATTTTGAAATTATTCTAAGTGTAAGATAAAATTCTTGAAAAATCTCATTTTCTTTTCTGAGATTGGATAGACATGAATAAATTTATGAAACAAAATATAAAAACCATTAAGCTAAGAAAATAAGTTTTCAGTATGGAAACCTGATGTTTAGTAAAGGGTAATAATTCATGTATTATCTTATTGGTAATCTAATGAACCTGGAATTTGGAACACCTGTAGAATTATATGCAATCATTTGAAAGTCACCTAAAGATGTTCTAAATATTTTTAAAGGATTCTGGAAGCAATGGTTTATTGTTTATGTCTTATTTGAACATATATAAAATAATTTGTGAGTTTTCTGTGATGGGTTTGTTGTGCCAATGTGAAATTATAATTAATATTTGGATCCTCATGAGCTGAACTCACTTGAAGCTCTAATTATTTGGAATTTTCTATTTAAGATCTTATGGAACTGTTAAATTGGTATTATTCTGTCGGACGCCAGGTATGATCAGCAAAGGAGCTGCTGTTGAGCCAATGTTCTATTGATGCCAGTAACCCTAAGGGGTTTTGGATATGACCCTGCAGGCGACAGGTTCATTGGGACAAGGTCAAGAGAGCATATTTTTGAAATCTGATTCGATTTCCCAAATATGACATTATGGAAATGTCTTACCGGGAGGACTTAAAAGTCTGGCTTATGTCCATGATCTCTGCCTGGAAATTGAATCTAACTAAGTTTTTCCTTTTCTTATGTTCATGATCTTCATGATGAATTTCTATGATCATGTCAGATGATTAATACTAAAATCAAGTATCAAATTTTATGCCATGTTCTTCTTTTCCTTTTTGGTTTTTGCAAGGCAAATGGGGTTAAGTGGCTTGCCCAAGGCCACACAGCTAGGTAATTATTAAGTGTCTGAGGCCGGATTTGAACCCAGGTACTCCTGACTCCAGGGCCAGTGCTCTATCCACTGTGCCACCTAGCCGCCCCTATGCCATGTTCTAAATAGTCAGTTAGGTTAGTGTGTAGTTTTGGCATCTGTTTTTAGCCACGTGTTGCTGTAGTCTATTTTAAAATATTTTAAAGAAAAAACACATTTTCAGTTAAGGATTTTTGATTCATCTTAAATATGAACAAAAGGTAAAACCTGTTTTATATTCAAAAATAATTTATTGTATAGTCTCTGTTCTATAGTGATGATCAAATGGGTGTGTTACAAGCTCAAATTAAATTAGATCTTTAAAGAATTCACTTTTACAATGGAATCCTTGTTTTATGGGAATTTATTTTGTTGAGTAGAATGACACCCTCCAAATAGGGGAATGAATAAAAGAATAAGATAATGTCAAAAATAAAATGTTTAATGTTCAAAAGTTTCTATTTGTAAGTGAGGTCTATGTGTGACAATTGGAAAATCAAGGAGAATCCAAAATATGAGTTTTATCCTGTTTAAAACTTTGTGTTGAGATATTTCTTTTACCAGAAAGGCAAGTAACCTGAATGTACTTGGAACAAGTCTGTCATTGACAGTGTCCAGAGATACAGAAGGACATCAGTGTCTCCAAAACAAAGAAAAAATGGACCAGAAATTTTGGTTATTGTTTATTTTCTCCCTCTTGCATTTGTTTGTAGAGGTTTTAATCAAAAGGGACTGCCCCCTTTGATCTCTGTCACCTTTCCCTTGATTCTGTAAATGCATTGTCCATCCTTATGTGTCCCCCGCATGTGATCCCCCTTTAGAGGAAGACCTCATGTTTGTTGCCTGTCCATTCTTGTCGTGACCCTAGGTTTTTAATAGATGCTATCTCTCTCTCCAGTATGTTCCTCATCCTTTTTCTATACCTCTTTAAATAATCTATAGCTGACTTTAGCTGTGATCAAAATGGGGAATAAAGTTAAGCAGAAAAATTTCTCAAAATTATAATCCTGGTAAATCATATATCAATCACCTTAGTAAGAAATGAAGACTCTTGGGTGTCTCCCTCATGTTGATGATCAGGAAAATGATCAGGATGTTGGGAGAGACTGGTCCTGCCAGGAAGAGACGATGAGAGATCTGATAATATCCTACAAGGGTGATGGTTTTTGAAGATCAATTTGGGCAACTTAACATTGTATAACTTTCATGGTTAGGCCACAAAGGATATTAATAATTTTCACTATTCTTTGTTTTTGTGTAAAAGTTCAACTCTTTTCCAGTTCAAGTGTGATTATTTTCTTAATGGCCATCACCTATAGGTTAGAGGTAATATCTTAGAGAATAAAACTTGAAATGTTTAAGCTTTATTTTTTGTCATTTATTTGAATGCTATATTTTTAAGGGTTGCAGGATTAGTTTTCTGAAAGGTAAAGAGTTTTTGAAGGAAAATAGTTTGGGGATTTGGCATTAAGGTAAATGCTATAAACCACAAGAAATGAGTCAGTTGTATATCTAAGAGTGTAACTGGATTTTGAAGTGCTTATACTGATTTCTAGAAATAACTGGTATAGAGCGCCTCAACCTGACAGGCTAATGATGTGTTTTTGCAAGAAAATTTAAGAACGCATTGAACTGAATTGATGTCATTTACCAGGTAATAAGTTTTGATTTAGGTCTACGATCTAAAATCTGGGCCCTTATTAATATCTATAGTTTCTGCCATTGCACTTTTGGGAAACTATCCTATAAGAAATGTTGTTAACTTGTACCTAGAATGTAGTAATTGTTTTATTGTTTTATTTGGATGGCAACTTGCCCTTCTGATTATAGATTGCCTGAAATAGCTAAATGAAGCTCATTTGGTGTTCATTTGAAAATCCCCTTTTCTTACAGGAGATAATAAGCTCTGTTCCCAGGATTCTCACAGTCATGGAAGGGAATGACATTTCTTCTTTATTTAATGAATGGTCTGGATGATGTGTGAATGTGCTGTATATTCATTTTCTGTAGAAATTTCTAGAATGTGGATATTTTCTCAATTTCTCAACTGATTTTTATATGAGAATGGGTTTAACCTGACACAAAATGGTGACTAGATGCTTTTGTTAAGATGGTTTATAAATACTCAATAAAAATTGCTATTTAGTGCTGACCAACTGTTCAGGCCATAGGAAAATTCTGTTTCTCTAAATTATAAGCAGTAGAAAATCTGCTTTGTGGGATGGAACTGGGATTGGAATTGCTAAGTTTTGAATTCAGGTATAATTGCTTTTCTTAAGCCCTCAATACACCATTCGAAGGAAGTGCTAAATGTTGCTTAGTCAAAGTCTCTTTGGGGAATGCTACTTGATGAATGTTAAAGACTGAGAAGGTAGAAAAGATGGAATTATAAATGCCCTGGCAGGATTCTCTTGACTCAGATTCCCCAATGAGCTATTTCCTTTCTGAACAGGAATGTTTCCTACCTGGTTGATTCTTGGTTTGGCTTTGCTATTCTGTGAATTCGATGGAATCTGGGGTCTGACTGGCTGTTCTAAAAGGTATCTCTGACTTTTACCTGAATTTAAACTGAGTTAAAGGAATTTTCCCTTGCTATACCTATAACACAAATTGAAAATTTGGGGCCTGAGGAATCAGTCCTGATTTGACTCAGCAGAGTCCTTCCTCCTTTCATAGTGTGATGATAACTTTTCATTTTTGATTTCTTTTTATCAATTTTATTACATTTTGGCTAACTGAAGCCTGTTTTTTGTTTATATGTTCTAGAAATAAAAATATGTTTTATAGTTGTTGACCTGTGCTCTCTGTACTAACCATGTGTCTTCCCCACCCCCCACCATGAACTTTAAGTATCTTGCCTCACCCTGAAATCCTATCAAGACAATTGGGCAGTGACTGCTCCTCATCAATTTAATCTCTAATTACCACATCTCTGCTCTCTGGGCTACCCATCCCCACCTCCATCTCTGTCCTTAAAAAGCTTGCTCACTTCCTCTCAGCTGGGCTACTCATCTGCCTTTGGAGGGCAGTCTTCTCTGGGGGCACATGATCCCCCAAACTCTCCTTCCCCTATAGCTTTCTTAACTACTCAACCTCTCATGGTGGTTTAGGTCTAGGTTATTCTTTCCTTTAGCTTCCTTCTCTGTTTAGGGATCAGTGTTTTCCTGTCCCTTAATCTCTCTTTCCTTTTAGTTCATAGCAAGAATTAAACTAAACTTTTGCTCCTAAAATTCTTTCTGGATCAGAGTTGGGTTTTTTAACATGAATTCTTTTATGTACCCACCTGACCTTTTAAATGGCCACATTCTCCCCAGCTTCAATGCGAATGATAATTTTAAGGGATGACTTTTTGCAATCCTCAGATAGGAAGTTAAAGAGGAGTTTGAACTTTCCAAGGTGATTTAGCTAACTATTTGTGAAGAAACATTATTGACTCCTACTCTGTAGTTATCTCAGAGGCATATAAATCTACCTTTTCAATCAGCCCATTGTGAAGCCTCTACATGTAATTTTTAATCTATAGCATGTCAAAGTGTAATGATGATAATGATGATGATAATAACAATATTGATGATGATAATAAAGCTTTTCACAACTCTTTTACTGGCAAAAGGCTGATTTCTTTAGAACACTATTCAATTTCAGGTTATAGTCACTTTTGCCAGTAGGTAAGAAGTCAATGAGTATCTCCCCTATATTAATTACAACCTCAGGAAGACTGTGATCAGGATGCTGGGAATACTTGTCCTGCCTTCTCTGTATTTCCATCCAGTAAAGAAGGCTTCCTCCCTTAGACTAGATAGT
This sequence comes from Macrotis lagotis, assembly GCF_037893015.1. NCBI lineage: Eukaryota > Metazoa > Chordata > Mammalia > Peramelemorphia > Peramelidae > Macrotis > Macrotis lagotis. The sequence goes on from NC_133666.1 coordinate 3,181,428, forward strand.
GTTGTATAAGGATGATCAAATGATGATTTACTTAATAGGATGGCCTCCATGGAAGTTTAACCTTTTGTCTATTCTTGTTACACACACACACACACACACACATCTCCTGTTCCCTCTCCCTTGCTGCTGTATAAGTATCCTGATCTCCCTCAGCTAGGGGCGGTTATTACCATAATGGCCTCCACCAGAGAATAAAATTTCATTTCTAACCTGTATTTTTTGTCATTTTATTTAACCCTATATTTTAAGGTTTACAATTTTAGGGTTCACAAATGTGACTTGGTTTACCTAAGATGCTTAGCTAAGTTTGCTTCCATAGGAGATATATGAAATTATGATTCTATTTAACTGTTCAATTTTATGGCCTTAGAAGATTGATTAGACTGCCAAATGTCAAAAATTATTTGTCTCTCTGCTATAACTGTCTATAAAAGTCTCTTTAGAACCCTCAGTTTTGCTCAGGGTCATTTTTCTATTTTTCTGAACCTCTTTAAGTACAATAAAGCATAGATTTTTACCTCTATAATTTCTGCATTGTGATATGCTTATTCAGCAGCAGTAACATACCTCATGAACTTAAAAAGGAGATATTTCTTCCATCACAGCCACTTTCTCTAATAGATCTTTGTTACAGTCTACTTTCGTAAGTATAAATAACCCCATTGCTTTGAGGTGTTTGTTTTTAACTGTTTAGGTTTTGTGGTCACTTCTTTTATCATTTTCTCTATCTATCTATCCATTTATCTATCAGCTATCTGTCTATATTAGATAAAAATAGAAATAGCAGTGAACTTCTCTGAACATTGAAATGTACTTTAAGGTAAAAGGTTTGATCTGGTTTCCATCACATGGTTTCCATCACTGGAAAGACAATGTGATTAGATTTTGTCAGGACTAAGTCTTATTGCTAGAGGGTTTAAACAGCCTTACCTAAGGAACCTTTGCAAGTGACTTGGAACCTGGGAAATGGATCTACTGGAAACAACACTTTTCCAATACTCCACTAAATAACAAGACTGGATCCAGATATCATGATCATCTAATTCATCCTATTGTTTGTACTAAACTGCACACTTCATAAACATTAGTTGAAGACAGATTCTTTTAGCACAGTATTTGCAAGAGAAATGTTTCCCAGAAGCAGGTAACTTCATGGGACGTGAAACTCTGTTGTCTAAATGGACAGGTGGGGTTGGGAGTCAAAGATGGTGAACTAAGTAAATTATGGTATAATGTTAATTTATCTGCTGTTTCTGTTTTGCTGGTGTATTCAAGACTTGTATCTGCCTATAGAAATGTTTATCATAAAATTGCTATTGAGGCATTTAGAGAGGTGATTGACTGGATATATAAGATTATAGTCACAGAGGAGCATTTTATTTCCATTTCCCTCTAAGATCAAGAGGAAGGAATGGCATAAGATTTACACTTCCTTTTTATTTGGCTCTAGATCAGCTATTGTAACTGTAAAGAAAATCATGTAGCCAGTTAATTCCCTTTGGAATTTAGTTGAGACTTCCAATAATGGCTTCATTTTGAGATAACCCTTTGTATTACTCATTTCTGGCTATATTTGATGATCAATTTATAACTTGATCTATTGCAATGTTTCTCCAGTTATCGTTTGACATATAAACCTCCTTCCTCTCTATTTGTCGATTATATAAGTTTACAAGTTTATTTATGAAACATAAATTTTTACCTTTTCCCTTTGGCAACTGTATTTTTTTCTCTGATGTAACTAGGAATTGCATAAGCCCAGAGGTAATTTAGAATCAAGAGCCTTTTCTCTTAGCACAATAAAACCTGGTTTTAAAATATCTCTGTGCGTTTGTAAGTATGACTGGTGGCAATTCCTATCAACAAATCATTGGATATTTCCATAATAACCTATCTCACCTCCCTAAATAAGAATATAAACACTTTAATCTTGTTTCATTCCTTATAATTTCTTTCAATTTTTATACTTCTCTTGAGTCTTGTGTTTTCTATGTCAAATTTTCATTTCAGCTCTAGTTTTTTCATCAAAAACACTTGGAAATTTCATTACAAGTTCATTCCCACCCCCTTTCCCATTGTCCCTGTAGAATTATACACACACACACACACACACACACACACACACACACACACACACACACACACACAGAGACAGAGTTTTACTAGGTAGGTTATTCTTGGCTATAAGCCTAGATCTTTTGCCTTCTGAGATATATTCCAACTTCTCCATTCCTTTAATGCAGTGATCCTAATTGTGGCTCCTTGGTACCTGAATTCTCTCTTTCTGGTTGCTTGCAGTATTTACTCCTTGACCTGAGAGCTCTGGATTTGGGCTATAATATTCCTAGGAGCTTTCGTTTTGGAGTTTCAGAGAGTACTGGTAGATTCTTTCAATTTCTATTTTGCTTCCTAAGAAATCTGAGCAGTTTTCTTCTATGATTTCTTAAAATTAAATGTCCAGGCTCCTTTTTTGTTTCTGGTCTTTGAATAGTCTAGTCTAAGAATTCTTAAATTATCTCTCTTCGATATATTTTCTAGGTCAGTTTTTTATGATATGATTCACATATTCAGATTTTTTAGCTTTGTTTTGTTATTTCTTGATATCTCACAGAGTCATTAATGAGCTTCCATTTGGCCTATTCTGATTTTCAGAATTATTTTTTTTTCAGTGAGGTTTTGGACCTCTTCTTTTCAAGCTGTTAATTCTCTTTTCCCATCTTTCTTCCACAAAATGCATTTGATTTTTTCAAATCTCTTTTGCTTTAAAGAAACCCCAACAAAAAACAACCAAAAATCTCTTCTAAGAATTCTTGTTAGACTTGTGTCCCAGTTGCATTTTTCCTTTAGACTTTGCTTGCTGATGTTCTCAAATGATTGCTTTATGAGTTTGTGACTTGACTTTCCCCATTATCATAGAAGTTCTTTATTGGTTGGGTTCCTTTTCTGCCATTTGTTCATTCTTCCAATCTTCTTCCTGACTTCGGACTCAATGTGCACTTGGGCAGGAGGTATAAGCTATCTGACCTAGATTTCTGTTTTCTTCTACCCTTCTAAATGCTTTACCAATTCCAGTTGGAGGCCTACATGTTTTCAGTGCTTGCAAAGTGGGGTGATACCAGAGAAGGTCTGTTCACTGCCCTCATAGTTTATGCTCTACAAGTTCCTGATGAAGGTTTGAGTCTATTGACTTGTCTCTGGTTGGCAGTTTCAATAGACAGCTGCTGAACTCAGTTACTACTGGCCTGCTGTGAGGCCCTGCAGGGTCAAAACAACTAAACTTCTGGCTCCCCTTTGGTCTGGGATGCCTATCTTGGGTATCCCTCAACAAGATTATGGTACTGGGGGATAGGCTAAAACTAAGTCATCATCCCGGTCTGGCAATCATATCCACAAGGTTACATTTCCAGAACTTGTTTCTTGTTCATTATACAGTTAAGATCTGCTCTTAAGACTGTGCCTCTTTGTTCTAGTATTCAGAACTGGGTAATGGGCAACAGAGTTGCCAGATTGTTATAGAACTCAGCACTAGTTAAGGGCAGACAGCTGTTCCAGTGGATGAAGCACTGGGTCTGAAGTCAGGAAGATGGCAGTTCAAATATGTTTCAGACACTTACTAGCTTCATGACCATAGGGTAAATTACTTTAATCTCTTACTGCCTCAGTTTCCTCATCTGGAAAATGGAGATAATAACAGCACCTATCTCTCAGGGCTAATGAGAGGGTTGAATGAGAAAATATTTATAAAGTGCTTAGCACTATCCCAGACACATCATCATCATCATCATCATCATTAATAATCATCATCCCCTGGGATCTCTTTATACCCAGATGTCTTATCTTGCCTGTCCTTCTATCTCTAGGCATTGGAATACTACTGGCCACTATCATGCATATTCCTGGCCAGATCCTGTCCTTAGTGTCTCTAATTGCTGTTCTCCATAGACAAAATTCTAACAGACCTCTATCACCTTGACATTCCATGTGTAGGAAAAATGACTCACTATGACTTTTTATTGGATTTCCCTATCAAAATTTGGATTGTTGTAGTTTTTAGATTATTGTGGAGAAAGGTCAAAGGCAAGTTAGGTTCAACAACTTCCTCTCATTCTGTTATCTTGCCTCTGTTCCCCACTCCAACCTTGCATATTCTCTCATCCACTCAGACAAATGTAATAGCCTCTTAACTGATGACATGGCTGTCAAATGGATATTCCTAAAACACAGGCCTAGGCATGGGATACCACCCTGCTCCAGAATCTAGAAGATAAAATCTAAACTCCTCCAGGTAGCATCTGTTCATTTATTGACTACTTCCATTCTTCCTTTTCAGGCTTACTCACTCTCCTTCATGCGCTTTATGTTCCAAGCAGACTTCTAATTGCTGCTCCCCATATACAAGATTTCATCTCCTATAATTGCAGAGGCTGCCTTCCACTCATGGAATGGTTTTCCTCCCTCACCTTCATTTTTTATAAACTTGGGCTTCCTTCAAGGCTCAGCTCCAGAGCCATTTCCTACAAGGTGAACTCTCTTGTGCCTCAAGTTTGGGACTGCTTTGTGTATATTTTCTGTTATATATCCTACATCAAAATCTGAAAGGACCATAGAGGATATGGAATCCAATAACCTCATTCATTGCCATGGAAACTGAGGTTTAGAAAGCAGAAATGACTTACCCACATAGGACATAATGGAATTGGAATTCCAACTTGGAATTCTTACTCCAAATTCAGTGCCTCTGCACTGCACCAAAATATTCCTTAAATTCATTTATATTCATTTTGTTCCTTCCCATTCTGCAAGCAGAATATGAGGTCCTTGAGAACAGACTGTTTTCTTTTTACCTTTTATCTCCCCATGCCCTGGCAGTTGGGTGGTGCTGCAGTGTATAGAACTCCAGACCTGGAATTGGGAAGATTCATCATCCTGAGCTCAAATCTGCCCTCAGACATTTCCAAGTTGTGTGTCTCTGGGGAAGTTACCTCACTGTTTATCTCAGTTTCCTCATCTGTACAATGAGGTAGTGAAGGAAAGGGCAAACCACTCTAGTGTCTCTGCCAAGAAAACCCCAAATGGGGTCATGGAAAGTAGGACATAATTTAAAAAAAATCTCTACAATGCCCAGTACAGTGCCTGATATGTAGTAGGTGACTCATAAATACTTGCTGAATGAATGAATGGTCTTCTTGCTCTTACTGTCTCCCCTGTCTAATCCATCCTCAATAAAATTGTTAAAATCATCTTTCTAAAGCATAGGTCTGGCCATGTCACCCCTATGCTCTCACCTGGCAATAAAGACTATTCACATCTTGGCTCCAAAATTCTTCAAGACTGAGTCTTAATATACTCCTTCATAAGTTCAATGCCCAACCTGCCCAAGCTCATTGTCCATCTCTGATCTCCATGCATTAACCTGGGCTATACATCCCCAAGCCATCCACCTCTCAAAATTCTTCTCTTTCTTCCAGGTTCCCTATCTTCCCTTCAAGCCTCTCCCCTGTTCTCAGTGCTGATCCAAAGAACTCTGCTTGACTTTCTCCTTTGAGCTCCCCTTGATGACTAATATGCTTTTCTGAGTCTTCTCCAACCCTCCCATGTAAGCACCCTGAAGACAGACATTCTCTCATTTTGATCTTTGTGTACCCAGTACCCAACACAGAACCATTCACGGAGTGGTGATGGACAGTTTTTTTTGCTACTGAATTCACAAAGATGTCATCGTCATTAATCACTCTCATAAGTAGTTGTTAGTTGACATAAGTCAGGCACCTTAGAGGACATTATCTTTGCTGCCATCAACTCTAATTGAAAAGGGTGGTGGGGCGTGGGATTCAACTGCCAGAGATTCTCTAAACCTCTTGGCAAACATCTCCAGATGGTATCAAAGTCCCCTTCCTCAGTTTATGCCTCTTCCAGTTCCTACCCAAATGATCCTCATGTTGTTGCCAGGCACAGTTCTGAGGCCCCAGGGCTGTGTGCTGCCATCGGAGAGCTGCTTGAAATCTGTTCTGGAAGCAGGGATACTGAAAGGTCTGGCGTCTGACTCCTCCCTTCAATTGGTGCTGAATGTTGCAGTATATCTGAGATAGCCTGTGGTACCACATTCTGGGGAAAAGAGCAAAAGGAAAGATGAGTCAGAGGCACCATGGAACCTAGTGAGAGGTGATGGGAACTTAATGGTCAGAGGGTCAGTTTCAATTTAGAGAAACTGAAGCACAAAGGGCCCCCAAGTCATTGCTTCCAATTGACTCACTCTCTGTTGGCTTGGTCCCCAGTCATCTGGCTTTTGCCTCCATCACCACAAATGAACTTTAATCCCCAAACCTTCCAGTTGGAAGAGACCTCAGAGGTCATCTAGTCCAAACTCAAATTGATGTAGGAATGATAAACACAAAAACACAGCTTCAAAGAAAAATGGAAATGCTCTTCCCTTTGACCTCCGATGTATTATGCTCAGTTCTGGGCACCATGGCCACTGAATAATGCCCAGAGAAGAGCTACCAGGAGGGAGGAAGGTGAACTGGACATGTTTCGCCTAGAGAAGAGATGGTTCAGGGGAGACATGAGGACTTACCTTTAAATTTCTGAAGGGCTGTCACATGGGAGAGAGATTTGATTTGCAGAACTAAGAGCAATGGGAGGTTAGGGGAGGGGGAGGTTACCAAAAGGCAAATTTAAACTTGATGTCAGAAAAAACGCCCCCCCACAATGCTTCCTAATAATTAGATCTATCCAAAAGGGAAATGGATTACTTGAAGAAGTAGTAGCTTTGCCTCAGGAAGTCTTCAAGCAAAGGCTGGATGATCACTTCTTAGAGATAGAAAACCAGAATTCTTTTTCAGTGATGGGTTGACCTAGATGACCACTGATGGATGTACCTTTCACCTCTGAAATGGCATGATTCCATGAATACCCTCTATGGTAGCCCAAATGTAATTCACTAATGGTGTCTAAAACAATGGCCTCTTTCCAATTCTCATCTTCCATGAGGTTTTTAGTGGCATTGGAATCCCAATGATAAATATCCCCTTCTTTAAACTCTCCTACTCCCTCCTTCAAGCGCTTTTTCTTTTCTGGCTTCTGCAATGCCATGTTCTTCTAATTTTCCTTCCTTTCCAACTACTTCTCTGTTTTTTAATTGTCTCTCCTTGTTCTTCCTACTGCCCATATCCTCACCCTTTATTTTTTAATTCTACACTCAGTCATTTGGAGGCCTTTGCCCACTCTCAAATCACTAGGCTGATTACTCTGAGATCTCTAACTACAGAGGGGCAGAGCCAAGATGAGAAGTAAAAGGAACATTTTTTTCCTGAGCTCTCCCAACATCTCTCTCTAAACAATTTTTAAAAACCTATCAAATCAAATTCTAAGTAGCATAATCAACCAAAAGGCAGAGGGAGACATTTTGCCAGTCCATGACAGGTTAGAAGGACAGAGAGAGAGGTCTGCAGCACTGACATGAGGACTGGCCAAGAGCACAGTACAGCAGAAATCATACCAACTTGGACCTTGGAGGTGGCAGGGCAGCAGTAACAGGAGCACCCAGAGCCCAGAGATGGTAAGGGAACTGAATACCTGGTGAGAAAAAGATTATAAGGCATTCATGTCAGACACCGAGCATAGGACCAGGTGTCATTTGACAACTCCACTGCCCCTTAATTACTTCTAGGTTACAGTTTTAGGGAGGAGAGGAGCACTTGCATGCACAGGGGATCAGGAGCCCTACCTGGGTAAGGAGTAGAGTGCAGACTGGAGAGCAGTGGCCACAACTCTCCCCCAGATCACACCACCTTGGAACAGGTCTTTAAACCTATCTGTGAAAACAACATAAGGATATAAAAGACAAAAGCTCAGGTCAGTCATCCTCCCCCTTTCCCACTCTCAGAGGTGAGTACAGCCCAACTCTAACAAAGTCCAAAGTCAAAAAGCAGGTTGAAAAAAATGGGCAAATAAACAAATGAACCTGACTCTGAAGAGCTGCTGTAGTAATGGGGAAGCTGAAAACACAAACTCAGAAGAAGACATGAAAACAAGCTTTAAAGAAAAGTAGAAAAAAATTGACAGAAACTTTCTCTGATAAATGTTTCATTTCTCAAATATATAGGAAACTAAGCCAAATTTATAAAAATGAGTCATTCTCCAATTGATGGTAAAAAGGATATGAAGAGGCAGTTTTCAGATGAAGAAATCAAAGTTATCAAGTCTTATAAAAATGCTCTAACTCACTAATAATTAGAGAAATGCAAATTAAAACAACTCTGTGGTACCACCCCATACTCATCAGATTTGCTTAGATGACAAGAAAGGAAAATGATAAATGTTGGTGAAGATATGGGAAAACCGAGACACTAATGCACTGTTGTTGGAGTTGTGAACTGATCCAACCATTCTGGAGAGCAATTTGGAACTATACCCAAAGGGTTGTAAGTCTGTACATACTCTTTGACCCAGTAATACTACTAGGTCTGCATCCCAAAGAAATCAAAGAAAAAGGAAAAAAGGACCCAATGTGAACTCATGTTCAAATATATTTATAGGAGCTCTTTCTGTGGTGGCAAAGAATAAGACACTGAGGGGATATCCATCCATCAAAGAATGGCTGAACTTGTGGTACATGAATATTATGGAATACCATTGTGCTATAAGAAATGACAAAGGGGATGGTTTCAGAAAAACTTGGAAAGAGTTACATGAAATGATGCAAAGTAAAGGAAGCAGAAATAGAGGAACACTGTCCAAAGAAAAAAGCAATATTGTAAGGATGATTAATTATCACCTCAAAACTAGATATTCTTGTAACTTTTCAATTTCTTTCAATGTCAATATATTCTTACTTCCACAGTACTTCAACTTTAGTAGGGGTTGTCTTTCTCTTTTTATACTTGTGTCCAATCACTCATCATGTCCCATTGGTTCTCCATGTTACCTGAATTCATCCTTTTTTCTTTATATTTTCTTTGTGAGGCCCTCATCAATTTGTGCCTGTATTACTGTAATAATTTCCTAACAGGTTTTTCTGCTGCCAATCTATCCTGCACATTATTGCCAAAGTAATCTTCTTAAAAACCCTGTCACTCCCTTATTTGAAAATTCATGATCACTTCCTACTGTCCATCAAATCAAGTTTCTGCAAGTAGAAATATAATATTCCAGGTGTAAATATTGCTTATATTCTCCTCTTTTCTCTCTTCTAGTGATAAGCTTTGGGCAAGCAATAAAGATTTATGTGTGTGAAATTATTCTAAAAACAAACCCTAACTATGTCAGATGGTTTACAAACTAACCGGTGTCTTTCTGGAACAGATGAAAAGAAAATGCTACTCTTTTTTCCATTTTTCTACAAAAATGGCTTAGTCCTTAAAAGAATTAAAATGGGGCATTTTTTTAAAGAAAGATTTTATTTATTTTGAGTTTTACAATTTTTCTCCTATTCTCCCCACCCCCCATAGAAGGCAATGTGCCAATCTTTACATTGTTTCCACGCTATACATTGATCAAACTTGAATGTGTTGAGGGAGAAATCAATATCCTTAAGGAAGAAAAATAAAGTATAAGAGATAGCAAGATTGCAGAATAAGATAACAGTTTTCCCCCATTGCAGACAGCCCAAAATTGTCCCTGATTGTTGCACTGATGGAATGAGCAAGTCCATCAAGGTTGATCCTCACCCCCATGTTGCTGATAGGGTGAACAGTGTTTTTCTGGTTCTGCTTATCTCACTCAGCATCAGCTCATGCAAATCCCTCCAGGCTTCCCTGAACTCCCATCCCTCCTGGTTTCTAATAGAACAACAGTGTTCTATGACATACATATACTACAGTTTGTTCAGCCATTCCCCAATCGAAGGACATTAATTTAATTTCCAATTCTTTGCCATAAACAGGACTGCTATGAATATAAAATGGGGCATTTTTGTATTCTATATGGCCCTGGAGCAAAGAAAGACTCCAGCCACTCTGATTCTGCTGTCTTGGCTTCAGATACCACAATCCTCAGATTCTCTTCTTACATTCCTATGCTTCTTCACTGCCTCCTTATTCCCTTATTCCCTTCTCAAATCTGTTTTAGGTCCTTTTCTCCTCCATATATATATATATATATATATCTTTTTTTCTAGTTCATATATACTCTTTATAGAATTTTTTTCATCTTACTCTCCTCTAAGCATTCTGTACTCCAGTCAAATTGGAGTGGTCACCACCTACCAAACACACTTCTGTTCTTCTACCATCAAACCTCTGCTCCTGCTTTTCTCTGGGTATAATATCCTTCCTTCCCCTCTTTCTCTGTTGAGTTCATACTCATTCTGTAAAACCTATCTTCAAAATTACCTCATCCTAGGAGTTTATCCTTAGGTCACCAGGCTCTCCTACTTTAGACGTCATGTAGCATTTTGACTTCAGTTCCCCAATGCACTGATAATAAACTTATGTGTATTCTAGTCATCTGTGTTTGGTTCTTATTCCCCTACTCTAATGCAGTAAACTCCATAGACTATTAACTTGTATCATCTCTAGAACCTCCCACTGCATCTAGTAAATGGGAAGCATTTGATAAATGATTGCATGAGTGTGATGAAAACATCATTGAGCTCCCTATAGAATTCAAGCCAATTCAACATTTACTAAGCACCTACTATATGCAACACAGTGAACTAGATACTGAATGTATTCTAAAATCAAATTATCGTTAGATCACAGGCAGTTTGGGATTATTTTGCTTTGCCCCAGTTCTAATCTGTTATGGATTACGTAACTGTCTCAAGTACTCACTCTCCTCAACAGAAAAGGTCTTCTAAAATATGTTGGAAGTGAATAAGAAGATGATTTAAAAAGGAATGGGGTACTGCTCCTTGGGGTCAGTGTGATACAGGATTCTGGAAGGAATATAGAAGTACTCTACACTTATATTACATCTGCTTTTTCTACCAAGAAGAATGATCTCTAGCTGAGAAGCCTAGAGTAGAAAAGGTTAAAGGAAAATTGAAACCCAAGGATTTAATATTTATTTATTATGATTTAAAGGGGGAATTGAAATCCAAAAGACTGTTAAAGATGACCTGGCTACCTTCCATTAGTTTAATTCACTAAGGGCCTAGATAGCTTGCATTCCAGGGCACTGAAATATTTAGCATATGTGACTGCTGAACTATTATCATAGGTCTTGGGAAAAATGTGATCAATGGGACAAGAGATTTAGACTTTTTAAAAAAAGAGTGATGTCCCCAGACTATAAGCTTGAGTTCTGAGTTTGATTTCCAGCAAGATATTAGAGTATATTCTTAAAGGGATACTTTTGATGATCATTGAGAAAGGGAAGTGATAAATACTACCAGCCAGCATGACTTCACTAAAAATGGTGATATAGGGGTAACTTTATTTTGACTTTCAGAAAAGATTACTATAATTGATAGATAAAAGGAAATCCCAAGGTCAGAATATACATTGATTTCAGTGTGGAAAGATGGAGCAATGGGGGCTAGATGATAGTATTTTTTAGATTTAGAACTGGTTGAATGATTGAGTCCAAAGAGGACTCATTAATGAATTGATGCCAACTTGAAGGAACATCCCTCTATTCCCTATGACCTTCAACATTTAAAAATTTCATTTTTATATTTAACTTAACAGCTCCCCCCCGCCAAGTGGACATTTCCCTATAGACAGGAGAACAAAGAAATGTGGGTGATACTGTAGGTCTTCATTATGGTGAGCTTAGTTTTCTTTTTCTTTCTTTCTTTTAAAAATATTTTAATTTGTTTTAAAAATAACATACAACAGACTTTTCACCAATCATTTTTTTGCAAGGTTTTGAGTTTTACATTTTTCTCCCCCCCTCCCACTGACAGAAAGCAATCTAACATTTACTTTTCCATTTGAAGAGATAAGTTCCACCTATAGGTTTTAAAGGCCATTGAATTTTTTTAAAGACTAATATAAATAAAGGCATAGATGACACATTTATGAAATCTAGAGATGACATGAAGTGGAAAGTGAGAGTTCAAATGACAGCTAGAAGACATCTCAGTAGGTTACAACAACAGGAAGAAGTGAGTAAGATAAAAATCTCATAAGGATCAGTATAAAATCTTACACTAGGGTTCAAAAACAGTCAAGTCCAAAATAGAAGATGGATGGACAGGTAATTTCTGTGATGAAGATCCAGGAAATCTTAATGGAACACATGGACAATAGTAACCAACAGTATGAGACAGGCCCAAAGAGTGGTACAGGTTTCATTAAGAGAATGCCCATCCAGGATGGATTTGTGATGGTTGTACTGTCTTTGAGCATGATCCAACTATATCAGGAGTAACATGTTCTGTGTGGGCACATTTTAGGATCGATGTTGAAAAGTTAGAGCATTTCCGGAGCATGGGGAGGATGACACATCAGAGATTAAGATGTACAAGGTTGAATTGGAGAAATGGTGGTTTAACTTGGAAAAGAGTGAATCTGTAGAAAGGTGAGGGAATCAGAAGTGACTTCCAGAATTTCAAGGGCTGCCACATGGAAAAGGAGGAACTTTCCCTCTCTAGTCAGAGGGTAGACATTGTTGGGAGGCCAATTTTGACTTCATTTGAGGGGGAAACTTCACATTGATTAGAGCTATGTCAAGATGCTGGAGGATCCCTACTACCAAAGGTTGTTAAGTAAGAATGAATAACTGCCTGCCAGGATATTAGTAAGGGGATTTGGACTTTGGTACTGGTTGTTCTAGATGACCTCACAGGTCCTTTCTAATCCAGAGGCCTCTAAGAAACATTATGACAGTTTCTTCTCTTCTGTATTTTCTTGACCTTTAAATCGTTTGATTTCCCTCCTTAGACTGCAGACACCTTGAGGATAGTGTCATGACCTCCTTTGCTCTCTCTAAGGTGCTGGGCTTACTGGAGATATTCACTCCACATCAGGTACTCACTCTACAGTAGCCAAAGCTCCTGTTGAATTGTTTAAGCTTTAAATTCTCATCATAGCCAGCAATTATATAATGGGTTCACTTGCATTTTTTCATCATCATTAAAAAGGAAGAAAGATCGCTTCCTGGAAGGCTTGAAGCCAACAGCCCATTTTGCTTCTGTTGATTTTTCCTTCCAAATGTGTCTCCAATGCAACCCCCTCTCTCTATTTCTATTGCCACAACCCTAGGACATGCCCTGATTACTTCACACCTGGATAGATGCCATTGCCTCACTGGTCCCCATGCCTGCAGTCTCTTTTTCCCCCTTCCAATTCAGCCTGCACACCCCTGCCAGACTAATTTGTTTAAAACACCACTTTCATCATATCACTCCCTTAGTGAAAGAAGGACAATGGCTCTCCATTATCTCGAAGGATACAGTTCCAGTTCTTCAATCAGACATCCAAGGTCCTTCATGACCGAGCCAACCTTAGAGCCTTCTATATCCTCAGTTCCCATGATTCCCTTTGCCTGCCATTTTCAAAGTGGTCTCCTCTGCCCATTCAAACCCAACACATACTTCAGAGCCTATCACCAACTCCATTCCATTCAATCAATACTTTCTGAATACCTACTATGTTCAAGGTACAAGACTGCAAAGACAATTTATATTCCACTAGGGTGAGAAAACACAAAAACAGAAGGAAATGCAGAATCACTTGAGATGGGGGTAAGCAGTAACAACTGAGGGAAATCAAGGAAGGCTTCAGGAAAGAGATGACAACCAAGCTGAGCTTGGAAAGAAAATGAGGATTCTGAGAGACAGAGGTAGGAGGAATGGGATTGTATTCCAAGCTCCTGCAAATATATGGATTCAAGAGATAAAACAGGGAGCATGTGGGACAGCTAGTAGGCCACTTTGGCTAGAATGTTGTATATGCAAAGAGGACTAATGTGAAATAAATCTGAAAATCCAGATTCAGTGGGTCTAAAAATCCAGTCTAAGAAATTTGTCTTTTGTCGTGGAAGGTTTTTGAGCAGGAAAGTTCCACACAACCTCAATTCAACAGGCATCTATTAACATCTGGTAAGATGAAAACAAGACCAAAAACAGTCCCTGCTCTCAAAGAGCTTACATTCTGCTAGGAAACATAATATGCACAGAGAGAAGCATATATAGAATAATTTCAGAAAAGAGAGAACACTTGGAAGTATCAGGAAAGGCATTTTGTATGTGAGTTGAGATTTGAATGAGGCCAGGGATTTAAAGAGAAAAAAATAAGGGAGAGGACATTCCAGGCATGGGCAAAAGCATGGAGGAGGCAAGTGACATGTCAGTTTCTGGTAATATCTACTAGGTCACTTTGGCTTGAACAGAATAAGAAGAAAAGATCCATTGAATCTATCTTGCAAGGTGGGAGCCAGATGATAAAGTATTTTAAATGTGAGATTGACTTTGGATTTCATCTTAGAGGTAACAGAGAATCATTTTAGGCTGAGGTACACAGACAGATTTGTGATTTAGGAAATATCAATTTGGGAACTGTGTGAAGGGGACAGGAAGAGTTTGGAAGCAAGGAGACCAGTTAGGAGGTTATTTCAATAGACTATTGCAACCTAGACTAGGTGAAAGGTGATAAGATCCTGAATTAAAGGTAAACTTTCAATTCCATTTCCAGCTTCTGTGGAAGAAAGTAAGTAAAAAAAGAGTGAGAAAAGAAGATTTGAGTTGAATAAGAATGAGAAGGAAATTTGGATAGTGGAAGTCTGTCACTGAATACAGCAAAAGGAAATTTGGAAGAATTTGAAGTAGAATAGTATTAGGTCCAGATTTTACTGCTGGACAAAGATTGTGAGAGAAGAGAGAAGACGGAAGAAGAATGAGAATGATTAAGGATCTTAAGGAGTAAGAACTCAAAGAGAAAGAAAAGAAGGTAGTTAGCAAGGCAAAGTAGAGAAAACAAATCGGTAAGGGAAACAAATTGATGCAACAACTGAAGAGGCTGGCTGTGAATGGATGATAGGGGGCAACAGAAGGCTGTAAATAACACTCTTCAGAAAATGCTTAGGAAGTTGTAAATACCTATGAGTTGTTCAAAAAAGAAGGCTGAGAATGTCAATCAATATGAACAGGGGGAAAATTTTGCAGTGACTTACATAGAATGACCAATGTTTGCATTTCTGCCAGTCAAGTGATTATTATCTATGTTCTAAGTGCCAGTCTTCCCTTCTGGAAAATCAGGTAAAGGAACTCAAGGAATACCTTTCCATATTTCCGTTTATCAGCAACAATAAGCTAAGGAAGTGGGGTATCATTGGGGTGAGGTGTCAGAAAGAATCTGAACTAGCAAAAGGAGGTTGAGGAGTGGAAGGATGTCACACAGAAAGATCTCAAACTTCCACAACAAATATGTACTTGTGTAATTTGTGTGTTACACACACACACACACACACACACACACACACACACACATATATCAAGCATTCAGAAAGAAGCAGTTTAAGTTCTCAGGACTGATAGCCAGAATTGTACTAGCAGCTTCTTCTCTAAATGAGAAGAGACCCTGGAATACCATATTCCGATATAAAACAAAAACAAAATTTAGACTAATCCTACAAGAGGGGGAATGAATGGTCCTTTAATGAATTATTAATTTCTCAAGCATATCTAATGGAAAAACTAGTACAAACTTTGAAATACAAACTTAATAGTCAAGAGACACCTAGAAAGATAAATTTGTTTGAATAATTAAATGGGACTGACTATATGATAATGTAGGGCTGACACTCTAAAATGGGGAGGAGAAACAAGTATCCCTTTAAACCTGAATATCTTCAAAGAATATTGAAGGAATTAAAAAAAGTCCTTTGGATGGAGTGATTCTATGCTGTCAAGGAATAATAATTTCTCAAAACTATAGCCTGGCAAAAGATTGATTTCTTTAGACGATACTCAGGCTTCATATTAGCTTTCTGGTAAAAAATTAAGACTCCAAGGTATCTCTCCCTATGCTAATTATAAACTTAAGAGGACAAGAGTCTCAGATAATATTGTACAAAGATGATAATCTTTAAGGAGCAGTTTCAGACAGAGATATTGTGCAACTTCTTTGGTTAGGCCACTAAGGAGGTTAATGATTTTTCCCCATTCTCTATTTCAGTTTAAAATCCAATTTCTTTCCCAGTCTGGCATGATCATCTTGGATAGCTGGTCTCTACTTATAGGTTAGATGGTAAATTCCAGAGAATAAAACTTCATGTCTAATCTATATTTTTCTGTTATTTTATTTTAACCCTATATTTTTAAGATTACAGGTTTTAGGGTTCACAGTTTTGAATGTTTAATGAGAGGATGGAGAAGACAGGATAAAGGAGTACACTAGTATAGAAAGGAAGAAAGGAAGAGGTTTTCTTTAAATAAAGAATGTGAGAATATACAAACACAATGGAGGGGATTGCTATTGTAGATGAACCCCATTCTTCTCTGAAATCCAGAAAAGTGGGTTCCTCATGCAGAAAGAAACATATAAAATTCATAAAGGAAATAAATCAGGATTGGGAAGGGCTAAGAGGGAGGATAACAGAGGGGAGGGAATAATTACAAGCAAAACAAATTTCTTGATTCCCAAAAGGGGAATTAAAAGGAGAAAAAAAAAAACAAAAAGGAACTAGAATATAAAGTGGTGCCCAAAAATTGATGATTAGCAAAAAAATGTGGTATATAAATATAATGAAATGATGATGAAGGAAACCATTAGAGATAATACTTAGTAGCATGAACTGTAACAGAGTGAAGTGATCAGAATCAGGACAATTTGCTAAAAGACATCAGCAGTATAAAGAAAAAGAGTTTACAAAAACTTAGGAACTCTGATCAATACAATGATCATGTCTTTAGAGGACATATGACTGAGTTATTCCCCTTCTGAAAGGTGATGAATTCAGGGTACAAAAAGAGGTATATGCCTTCTAGACAAGGTCACTACTTAAATTTGATTTGCTTGACTGTTTAGCTGTTAAAATGCTTTTTTTTCTAATGGGGATAATACTACTACCAAAAAAAGAGGGCCATTGAAACATTTTTGTAAATGCCCAGAGGAGAACCAAAGAAAGTACAGACAAGTAGCACAGAATTGAAAATAATGTTGTCAACAAACCACTCCAGTATCTTTGCCATATTATATACTTTTTTAAAAATAAGAAATGAGTGCTATAAAATGGAGATGTATTCATCTACAGTCTTCTTTGTGTGTATGTTCAGAAATGAAAATGCTTTTTTATGTGTTGAGTTCAAAATAACAAAATAAAATGAAGAAAAACAGGCATGGCTTTATCAAGAACAAGTGAGGGCAGATGACGTTAATTTCCTCTTTTTTTTGACAGCGATCCTAAACTGAAAGATCAATGGAAAAGAACTGATACCATAGTTTATTTATATTTTAGCAAAGTATTTGATAAAGCATTGGAAAAATGTATACTGTATATATAACAGTAACAATCAAATAAAAACTAGCTACCACATATGGTAACTACAAGTGTGCCAGGCACATTGCTAATCACTTCACAAACATTATCTCTTGATCCTCACAACTCTAAGAGGTAGGTGCTATTAAATGATCTCTATTTTACAGAGAAAGAAACAGAGGCAGGCAGAGGTGAAGTGATTTGCTCAAAGTTAGACAGCTGATGAATATCTCAAGCTACAGCTGAACTCAGGTTTTCCTGTCTCTAAGGCTGTGTGTACTGGCTACTTTTTAATATATTTAGATGGATTCAGAACTGGTTGAATGGCCAGTTTCAAAGAAATGGATAGTTATTCCATGTGAACTGTCCAGGATCTAAGCTTGGCCATGGAAAAAGGTAAAAATAACTTGGTCATCAAATCTGCAAACTGAAAGGGCTAAAACAATGGATGACAAAGCCAAGATCCCCAAACTTGGGCCTAATAAGATGAAATGCTGTAAGGGTAAATTTCAGAACTTACACTTAGATTCAAAGAATCAATCTCACAGAAGTCAGGAAAGGCTTAGTTAGACAGAAGCTTGCTTCAAGTTGTATGTGATACGGTGGCCACAAAAGCTAAACCCATCTTGTGCTCCATTGAGAAAGGTCCAGCAGCTAGGAATAAGGAGGTGCTATTGACACTATCCTCTTCCCAGAAATGCAGGGGGTGGGGGACGAGGGGAGAAACTGAGAAGCATTTGGAGAAGGATAACCAGGAAGATGAAGGGCCTTGGGTCTATGTCATATAAGGATTAGCTGAAGAAATGGAAGATTTATAATCAGGAAAAGACTCAGAGGGAATAAGATAGCTGCTTCTCAAAGACCATCACAAAGAGCAGAAATTAGATTTGTTTTATCTAGCCCTATGGGCAAAACCAGTAGCAATGCATTAAGAAAATCCTCTTACAATTAGAGTTTATCCAAAAGGGAAATGACAGCTAGGTGGTGCTGCCGTGGATAGAGTCCTTGGTCAGGAAGACTCCTTTTCCAGAGTTCAAATTTGGCCTCAGGCATTAGCTGTGTGACTCTAGCCAAGTGATCTCACCCTGTTTGCCTCAGTTTCCTCCTCTGAAAATGTGCTGGAGAAGGAAATGCAAACCACTCCAGTATCTTTGCCAAGAAAACCCCAAATGGAGTCATGAAGAGTTGAACACAACTGGAACATCTGAACAACAAAAAGAGGAACGGGTTGCCCTGAGAGGTGATAGGTTCTCCATTCTTGATTTTCAAGCAGAGAACTGATGACAGACAGTTTATCACATATGTTATTATGGGAATTCCTTCTGAGTATGAACCAGACCAGATGATCACTGAGGTCCCTTCCAACTTTCAAATTCTATGGTCTTTTGCTCATTCCCTCGGTGCAGTAATCAGACAATTTTAGGCTACCTGTGATGGAGAATACCATCTGTATCCAGAGAAAGAAGTGTGGAGTTTAAACAAAGACCAAAGATTATCATCTTCAATTCTTTTTAAAAAAAGTTGTCTTATATATTACATAATTTTACTATCTCTAATATTTTATTTCTTCCTTGAGGATATGCTTTTTTCTCTCAACACATTCAGTTTTGATCAATGCATAACATGAAAACAATGCAAAGATTATCACATTGCCTTCTGTTGGGGGGGAGGGAAGGGAAGGGGGAGAATTGTAAAATTCAAAACTTTATAAAAATGATAGGTAGAAATTACTATTATATATAAATGGAAAACAAATAACATTTATATAAAAATTCTATGGCCCTATAGTTTTAAATTTAATACAAAAGACATTTATTAAGCACTTACTATGTGACTGGACATTCTTCCAAGTGTTAGGGATACAAATGAGACAAGAAAAGAATTTCTACCCTCAAGGAGCTTACTGTCTAATTACAGAAGACTCCTTGAGAGCAGGAACTGTCTTTTATATTAATTGGATCCTGATTAGCACTCAACTCCTCTTACCCCCACCCCAAGGAATAGATTACCATATCTTGTCAATTATGCCTTCACAACACCTTTGAGGTATGACCTAATGAAGTTGCTTTTTATTTATTCAATTATAAGTGGAGATAACTTTCAACATTCATGCTTGTAAAGTTTTCTCTCTCCCACCTTTCCCTTCCCCAACCCTGATTTGGTTATCCATGTATAATCAGTTTATATATATTTCCATACTGATCATGCTGAGGAAGAATATGAACAAAAAGGGAAAAACCTGGAGAAAGGAAAAGCAAAAAATAAAAAATAAAAAGGGGAAGATAGTCTGCTTGGACTGGCATTCAGATTTCATAGTTCGTTCTTTGAATGTGGGTATTTTCCATCACAAGTCTTTCAGAATTGTTTTTTGATCTATTGCTGAGAAGAGCTGTTTATCATAGTTGACCATTGTTCAATGTGTTGCTAAGGCATACAACCTTCTGGTTCTGCTCACTTCACTCAACATCTGTTCATACAAGTCTTTCCAGGCTTTTCTGAAGTATGGTATCCGTAATTTCTTACAGAACAATAGTATTCCATCACATTCATATCCCACAACTTGTTCAGTTCTTCCCCAACTGATGGGCATCCCCTCAATTTCTAATTCCTTGTCACTACAAAAAAAAGCTGCTGGAATTATTTTTGTACAAGTGGGTTTTTTTTACCCTTTCTTGTGATCTCTTTGGGATACAGACCTAGTAGTGGTATTGCTGAATCAAAAGGCATTTTATTGCCCTTTGGACACAGTTTCAAATTGCTCCCCAGAAAGGTTGGCTCAGTTTACAACTCCATCAAAAATGCATTAGTGTCCCTGTTTCCCATCTAACACTGATCATTTTCCTTTTTTGCCATCTTAGTCAATCTGATAGGTGTGAGGTGATACCTCGGAGTTGCTTTGATTTAATGCAGGAGTTTCTTAAGTGATCTCCTTGTTTTAGACTTGCTTCTCAATGGATCTTTCATGTAGCTGCCAAAACCATCTCCCTTGTGATTGCAAGTCTATCTATTCCATGCCCTGGCTCAATAAACTGAGTGATTGCTTTTTTCCCTAGGATAAAGTAAAAACTCCTCAACTTGACATTTCAAGCCCTTTACAATCTGGTTCCTGGTTTCAGACTGACTTCATATCTACCTTAGGCTTTGTTACTGTTACCCCCAAAGCTATTTCCAGGCTCCACACCCATGCCTCAAATCTACTTTGCCTGCATTAAACTCTTAAAATCCTTGACTTCCTAAAAGACTCCTTATATGTGCCACCTCCTCTAGAAAACCTCTCCTAAGCCTCCTCCTTGTTTGTATTTTCTCCCATATCAAATTCTCCAAACATACTGACCTAAGAGTATGTCAGTTCATTGAGAGGAGGGATTCTTTTTCCTTTCTTTCCATCTCCAGTGTCTTAATTTATACAAGTCAATTCAAATGAACTGGAGGAGGGCTTTAAGCCCCATGCAAGTGGGTTGCCCAAAGCTAATAGAGGAGCTGGGACCATACCCCAGGCTTGCTGCCTTCCAGGGACATGATCTTTCTACTGTCTGGCTGACCACTGGCCTTATCCCTTAGTCAAGGACTCAATTCTTGCACTGGTTTCTAATCAGGTCATATAGCAATTCACCCCTGGAAAGGCAAGGTATATGACATGTTAGGAGCTCTGTTGCTTTCCCTAGGGCTGGACCCCAGTAGGTATTTAATACTCCTGCTCCCTTGAATTATATCAGAGGAGCCAAAGCTGCTGGAGTTTCACCATTGCTCTAAGTTCTAGTCAGAGCAAGCCATTAGAGAATGGGTCTACCTACATTCCTTCCTGGTTATTATTAAGAAACAAGGAGAAGAATCACTTCCTCTGAAACCCTGAGCCAACAGACTATTTTGTTTGGAGACAGTGATGGTTGTTCCTGAGGAGAATCAATATGTCCTCTTTGCACTGGATTAAGAGATTGCAACCAAACAAATGTCTTTGGCTCTGCTCTCTCCCCTCCTCTCTCTCCCTCCCACTCCCTCCCTGTACTCTCCCCTTTTCAGGTTCCTATGGAAGCCTGGATCTTTATACACTCAGCCTCCCATCCAATCAGAAGACAATGACTAATCCATCCACAATTATTTATTAAGCTCCTACTTTGTGACAGTCTCTGTAGTTGGCCAAGATACATATAAGTCAATGAGAGAGAACCCCCAACCCCAACATCAACTGGCAAAGTCCAGGGTAGAAAAAGGCCATGAGGAATAAAGTCAGGTATGTAAAGTCAGGGAATTCAAGTTTTCAAAATTAAGAAGGTCCCAAAGAGGTTGAATCCCCTCCCCTTCAACTACGTTATCTTCCTCTCTCATTCTACAGAGGATGCCAATTGACCACAGCATTATTATGGGCCAACTATCTGGCTCAACTGCTAAAAAAGTTAGGGCATTAATAAGAGGAAAAGGGTTCTACCACTAGTTTGTACTGAACTTGTGTGACCTTAGCCAAGTCAGTTTCCCTCAGTTTTCCTTTTGGTAAAATGAAAACAATTGTGTCTTCTGATTATCAGCTGTCCCACTGGAGGACTGGAGGACAGGGCATGACATGGCAACAGCTCCCAGGCTTCAGATGTGCAGAAGGGCTCCCCTAGGGCCCAGTGACTTGGTCAAGGTCTCAAAGGGAGGAAGGGGAAGAACCAAGCTCCAAGTAAAGCCCACTTAAGGAAGCCAGGGTGTACCCCAGCCAGATTCTGAACCAGGGCTTTCAGGTCAAAGCCCGATTTTGATGCTGGGCTGCTTCCCTGCTAAGAGTTCACAAAGGAGTTGGAGAACCTGTACCCCCTCCCCAACACACTCCTGAAATGACTCACTAACTCAACCTGATCAATTCCTGCCAGCACATGATTAACTTCAAACTGCAGTCATTCCTCCTACTAACAGTTTCTAAAGGGCCGTAATCATACTTCAGGTCCGAATATTTTCTTGGCAGCTTGGAACAACAAGGAAGAATGTGACAGGCAGGCGTGGGAAAGGAGGAGATTGCCAAAGCTGCTCGGAGGACATGTTAATTATGGGCGTATTTATCTTAGCCATCCTAATGTGTCTTCAGGGGCAAGGGCCAACCTCTTCATTAACAAATCTCAAGCACCTAGTACAAGACTGCTTCTTTGTGCTGTGGGGGCCCAGTAGACCCTGCTGAGGTTTTCCCGCCATCAAAGCTGGCTGACTGGTCCCCCCCCCACTCCTGCAAGTGTTCCTAAGTCTCCCTCCTAGGCTTTTTCCTCTTCTCTTTTTACTCTTCAGTGTCTTCATTAGCTCCCCTGGCTCTGCTATGGCTTCTGTGTCAATGACTGCCAGATCTACAGAGTGAGAGACTAGGCTGAGCTGTCAGGTCCTGAATCCCCAACTGCCCATTGAATATTTCAACCTGGATGTCCCAGACACATCTCAACTTCAAAACATCCAAAATTGAACCTGTTACCATTTCCTCCCCAATCCACTCCTTTTCAAAACTTCCCTATTTCTGTCTGAGGCATCACCATCCTTCTAGTCTCTGAGCATTTCCCTTGATTTCTCTCACACAGATCAGTTGCCAAATCTTACCTTTGGACCTTCAAAAGGATTTCTAGATTAGATTTTATTTTATTTTTCCAATAACATGTAAAAACAGATTGTAACATGTTTTTTAAAATTCTGAGTTCCAAAGTCTCTCCCTCCCTCTGTCCTCTCTACCCTCCTTTGAGAAAGACAAGCTATTTGATATACATTCTATATGCTGCACTATAGAAGCATAGTCCTACTCCTCCTTTCTAGTCACAGACAACCTTCCTTCAAACCCTCATCATTTAATGCTTTGCAAAAGTCCCCTAATTGGTCTCTCTGTCTCAAGTCTCTCCCTACTCCATTCTATCCTCTTTCCAAAGGAATTTTCCTTAATTGCAGATCCAACTATGTCATTCTCCTCTTCAATTCAACTCAAGGGCTGCTTATTGTCTATTGGAGTAAATAGAGAAACTCCACTCTAGCTTTGGAAGTCTCTCCCAACTCGGTCCCAATTTATCATCTTATCCTCGCTTAAACGTAGGGTCACACTGACCAGTTTTAACGCTAAGTATTGACCATGGGCCGCTAGGTGGTGCTGCAGGGGACAGAGGGCCAAGATTCCCTCTCCCTGAATTCTGATCTGGCCTCCGATATTTCCTAGCTGTGTGACCCTGGGCAAGTCACTGCACCCCATTTGCCTCAGTTTTCTCCTCTGTAAAATGAGTTGCAGAAGGAAATAGCACTATCTTTGCTAAGAAAACCCCATGGAGATCACAAAGAGTTAGATACAATTGAAATGACAGCAAAAAAATAAATCTCCCATGCTTAAAAGTGACTCCCTTCTCACCTTTGACTCCTGGACAAGCCAAGATTGTAGTTAATTAAGGTCAAGTTCCTTACCATGAAGAGGGGACTGAGGAGGCATATTCAAGAGGCAGAGAGTCCTGATTCAAAGAAACTGCCAAATTCAATTCAAATCCACAAACAATGCAGATGTCCCTCCTATATACAACAGGCCCAGGGCTAGGCATGAGAGATACAAAGACAAAGAATAGAACAAGCCTTGTTCTCCTGTGGCAACCCATTCTCCTGAGTATGTCACTTGTGCACTCAAATGTTCTGACAAATCTGCAACATACCCTCCAAAGATGTCAGTGGTTCCATAATTCCTGTTCACATATGTGCCCCCATAAGTCTGCCATGGGGCATCCATTCAGTGTCCCAGAACCTATGCTTTCTCTTGCCAGTAGAGCACTGAGGTTGTCTATCCATCCCTCCTGGTCTTAGCCATACTTTTTTTCTGGTGACATCCTTTATATCTGTTCTGCTCTGGAGTTCTCTACTACTTATATGTTGGTAGCATAGGAACAAATCTGGGCCTGGAATCAGGAAGACCTGAGTTCAAATCTGACTGCATACACTTGCTGCATGACCCTGAGCATGTCACTTTGCCTGTATCTGCATCCATTTCTTCATCTGTAAAATGGGGATAACTCCTACCTCCCAAGTTTGTTGTGAGGATAATTAGCTGTAAAACACAGTGCCTAGCACATAACGAGCACTTTATATATGTTGGCTATTATTATATATTTTAGTGTCTTCATATCTACCATGGGCTTTTCAAACATTCTTCAGATGATATTCATTTCAAGTTTTTCAGACATAGAATATATATGATAACACTGGTGGAATACTCGTATTAGCAAGATGCGCCTTAGTTTCTAGGAGAAGCTGAAGGTCATTAAGGGGGTTTGGGCAATCCAGCCTGCTCTCCTACTGCAGTTTAAATATGGGGCCCATCTCACTGACTATTTAGATTGTCTGGACCAGATACCTACACTGAGGTCAAGCATCCAACTGGATAATCCAGGCAATGGACATGCTTAATCCACTTGATTGTTTTCTGTGTAGATGGCAGGCCAATTCTTCTGAGTGATTAGATCTCTCTTCTAGGAGACTTGGCCACATTGGCATTGTTTGTTTTTCATTCTTGAAGAAGACCATGCCATCAGGGAGGTGACACCAGGACAAGCTGGTGAATTAGATGGGAGTGGGGGGGGGGCTGGGCTAAGTCACCAGTCTCACTTTCTCATCCAGAGCCATCTAGGTCCAGTGGCTAGATAAGGATCAGGAAGATCCCTTTTTAGTGGTCAGAAAAGAATCGGGAAGACTGGAGATGACCCAGGACAAAAGGCAATGAGGTGAAGTGACTTGTGCAGGGTCACACAGCTAGTAAAACTGTGCCAGATAGCTGAGGTCACATTAGAACTCATGTCCTTCTGACTTAAGGTTAGGTGTTCTATCCACTGTGCCATCGAGTTGCCCTATATACTAGTAGAAGGAAAGCAGTCCCTGCTCTCAAGAAGCTTCCAATCTAATGGGGGAAGACTCTACCTAAGAGGGAGCTGCCTTCTTCCAAATGGAAGCTGCAGGAAGAGCTCCTTAAGGATGGAAGGAAGCCACTGGGCCAGGAGGCAACATCCCCAAGTGAGAAGGCAGCTGAGATGCAGTGGGAAAAGTCTGATAAGTAAGAAGCAGAATCAGGAGAGGAATGCTAGCATAGCAGCAAATATTTCTGGTGACTGGCTACCTCAGCTTGCACCACATCCTGATGCTGTTGAACAGGATTAATTAGTTAGCTAGCTCTTCTGGTACTCCTTTCAGGGTCCTGGCTCTAGATCTGAAAGAGACTAAAGTGGTCTCTTATTCAACTCCAAATTCAGCATCCTTTTCTTGGCACCAACAGGAGATGGCTACTCAGCCATGCCAATCCCCAGAGAAATAAAGACAAGGGACAGTCCAAAGAGCCTTGTGTAGGATGTCGTCCCTCGGAGTTTCACGTGACTGTAGGTGAAGAGGGACAGCCAGCCAGACTGTGAAATAGAACACTGTGTACAGGAAACAACTAGCAGGCCCGTTTGGCCAAAAAGAGAGCAGTGTGAAAGGGAGTAATGTGACATAAGTAGAGAGACTTGGGTGGAAGCCAGGTTGGGGAAGGCATTAGATGCCAGGCTGAGTTTGGATTGGCTTCCAGAGGCTAAAGGGAGCCCCCAAAGAGTGTAGAGTGATGCAGTGGTCAGATTATGGTTCTGGGAATATCCACTTGGCAGCTGGGGAAGTGTATGGGAAAGGGGGGGAACCAGAGCATTGACAAAAGCTGAGGCTGAATGGTCTTCACAGGTCTTTATAGCCAAAGTTTGGGTGCTGGACTTGGAAAAATCTGAGGGTGGGGTTTGCCCATCTCAGGATGGGGTTTGCCCGTGTGTGTGTGTGTGTGTGTGTGTGTGTGTGTGTGTGTATCTTCTTGGAGAACCAGTAGGAGCTCTGTCCTACTTAGTGTGCACCCTGTCCCATGGAGGGGCATAAATACTCATCTGAGCCCCATGTTTCAATTGCCTGGGAGGGCTCTACACCCTCCAAAAAAGGGCCGAAGAGATATCTGCTGAAATTTGGTATTGGGAACACATTTGTCTTTAGAAATATTAGAAATTGTGGGTAGTTTTTGAGGTTAGCCCACCAAACCCAACGGAGGCTTTGGGGTAGCAGCCATGTTGCACATTGACAAAGAAAAATGGCAGTAACTAAGGCTGCAGGAGCAGCCATGCCACTGCTTTGGAGGCTGGCCACTAGTCTTCCTGTAACCTCGGCAATCCAAGTCACCAAAACATTCCCTGCCCCGTAAAGGAGGGAAGACCCTGGAGGCTGGCATTCAGATTCAATTTACATAATATCCCAACAAAGAGTTGAGTTCTACAAGTTCTATAAATTCTCAGTCTCCTAAAGAGAAGCAGCCCATTAGAAAGAGGAGGAATCTGCTAGCGAAGGGATCAGACAACACCCACACACCCCTCTATAAGTCCATACATGCTACTTCTTGTTAGCAGAGGAGCCCCATGGCAGCCCACCTCTATATTCTAGGTGGTCTGACGGGGCTGACCTTGGCAGCCAGTAGAGTGGTAACTTCATAGACTGCCCTCCCCCCCCCAAATTCCTCTCAAGAAAAATACAGACTTCTCCAATTAGCAACTGATGCCTGCACTTGCTCTATCAGAAACAGAATCTCTCTGTCCACAATGAAGAAGAGATAAAAGGTTGAAAATCTCCAGGCTCAGAGAGTTGAGTCACCTGAGAGTCCATCCAGTCAAAATGCAGAGCAAAGCCAGGGGGCAAAGTGTTTTCTGGTTTTTATAGGGATGAAGAGAAAACAGAAGGACATGTTTCCCAGATGGGAGGGAGGGTCAGAATGAAGATGGGGACAAGTTCAAATCATGATCATCATATTGGGGATACTGGGGATTGGGGAATGCTCCATCCCTCTCTTCTCCTACCTAGAGGATGAATATTTGCTTCCCAAGGTTCTATACCCCTTAACCCTAAGCTCACTTTCTTTTTTTAAAATTTTTTAGGGTTTCGCAAGGCAGTGTGGTTAAGTGACTTGCCCAAGATCATACAGCTAGGTAATTATGTAGTGTCTGAGGCCAGATTTGAAGTCAGGTCCTCCTGACTCCAGGACCAGCATTCTAATTTACTGTGCCACCTAGCTGCCCCACTAAGCTCACTTTTAGCTCAGCTCCTTAATGATCTCAGAGGTCAGTGGATCCATCCTCCCATTTTACAGAGGTCCAGAAGATATTAAATGGAGGAGGTGCAGTGGGGCTTGAACTAGATCTTTGGAATCCAAAAACCAGTGTTCTCCAGTGTATCTTGCAAGGGGCTTGAGACTCTAGAACAGCACTGAGTGAGTCTGGCTCCTGGTCCTGCTTGCCAGTCTCTCTAGGGCTGCCCCCTTGGCACAGTGGCATATCTACCTTTCCCGAGGTCCTCAGTGCTGCTCCTACCTCCTGCTTGCCAGTTTTTCTAGACCCCCCACTCAGTTGCTCCATCCTTTGTCCCTTTGGAAGCTGGGGACCTGGCCATCAATTTAGCCCTTTAGTCAGTGGCCTCTTCCACAACCCAGTCAGAGAGTGAACTCACTGAAATGCAGGGAGTTGCCTGGTCCCCTCTCATCTTCTCTCTTGATGCTCTGTCCATATGTCACATCCAGAAGCAGAGTAGGAGGGCTTCTGAGAAGGGGCTGGTTGTCTTTCTCAGACTTAGCACCCCAGCTTCCACTTTCCAAATATTCACTGGCTCTGTGGCTGTGCTCAACTCACTTTGGTTGTTGGACTGAGTTTCCCCCTCCGTAAGGAAAGGAAACTGGACTTGATGGTCTCTAAAGTTTTGGCCTCAGTCTCAGACCCTTCATCACACATTTACAAATGTTTGTTGATTGACTGATTAGTTAGTAGAAAATGAAGGGAAGCCTCATTCCCAGTTGGCATGGTCCTTTAGAAACCCTCAACTTTGGCCTCTTGACTTATCTCCCCATTCAGCCCTTTCTTCCTTTTCTATAGCTACCCTCCTGAAAAACTTTGGGGGGGTATTAGACAGAACCCCTGCTTGGTAGGGGTACTTCTTTCCTCCAATCCCTAGGAAGAGTTGAACTGAATTGTTCTGAATTGCATCCAGATCCAGGGGTGGAGGGAAGCAAGAGTTAGTGGTAGAATACTCGGGGAGCAAGAGGATTTGGATACAAAGAGACCTCCAGTGAGATTTGTATTTTTCAGGGATCCTACTAGGGATGCCCCCTTCACCAGGGCTGCAGAGCAGGCTCTAAGAATGTGAGTCCCCAGATGTGACTTCTGACCTGGATATTCAGCACCTACCTCTCTTTGGAAAAATTGGAGCTGCCACTTTTTTTCTTTTTGGTTTTTGCAAGGCAATGGGGTTAAGTGGCTTGCCCAAGGTTACATGGCTCGGTAATTATTAAGTGTCTGAGGCCGGATTTGAACTCAGGTTGTCCTGACTCCAGGGCCAGTGCTCTATCCACCGTGCCACCCTAGGAGCTGCTACTTCTGAGCCAAAAGGATTGGCACAAGCCACTAGACCTCCTGAGGCTCAAATCCCTTCTGTACAAAGTGGGGGTCTGAATCCATCCATTGTTGCCCAGCCCAGATTGTTGCTAACTGCTAGGGACATCAGAAGGCTAGTCCCACAAACCCTGCTCCCTAGGAGAATCTCTGTTCCCCCCGCCCCAAATTCAGTCTGTCCTGTGGTGATGACTGTACCCATCTCCCCTTCCCCCCAGGGGGAATCAAGAGCAGTTCCAGGCCCCAGTCCCCAGTGACCCAGATTAGAACAGCTCAACTTGGATAAGGGGAGAACAAAACTGACACACATTTTGCCCCCATTTGCTGTCTGTTACTATATTTCTTTGTCTCTGGGAGATGCCTCTTTGACAAGGGCTGAATGTCTCTTGTGTACCTCCCTTCCCCCAATCACTTTATGGCTACAAAAGAAAACTCGTAGCTTTTGAATAGTTCCAGGAACTCACTCCGTTCTCTTTATCCTATGGAAGAAGGCCCCCACAAGGAGCTTAAGAGATGCTAATGAACAAACTGTCCTATAAAGAAGATACTGTTTTCTTTGGGCAGTGAAGGGGCTGTGGCATTAAAGGACACATTCTTACCTAACCTGAACAATTCAAGCATCCAAAGAAGTATCTTTTCCTCCCCTCCAGGATCTAACCCCAGACTTTGGGGGAAGAAGCTGCTTTTGTTGGGGTTTGAGAGGCAGGTAGTTTGGGAGGAGGGAAGCAATTGATTAGAGACCTGGATGCTGATAGCTGGATGGAGGATTAGATGGATGGATGTCTGTGTGTGATGTGGCATACCTAGGTTGGTAAGACACACATGCCCACCACCTTCTGACGGGGTGTGCCACCCTCTTGCTTCTATGACTAGATCCTGTGCAGCCTTCTTCAGGATTGTGGGCAGCCAAGGACCAGGAAGATTAATGCAACTGAGCCTAGTAAAACCTGCTAGCTTTTGGTGAGCCTGTTTCCATGATCACTTCTGATTAGAGTCCCCCTCAATAAATCTGGCTTGATTTCCTTTTTAGCTATTGACTGTCTATATATCCAAACTTTTTTGTGGTGAGTACCCTTTGGAGTCTCCCAAATTGAGGCATTTCTTTTTTAGGCAGAAGAGAAGATTGAAGGCCAGAGGTAGGAAGAGAT
Source organism: Macrotis lagotis (assembly GCF_037893015.1). Taxonomy (NCBI): domain Eukaryota; kingdom Metazoa; phylum Chordata; class Mammalia; order Peramelemorphia; family Peramelidae; genus Macrotis; species Macrotis lagotis. Next base: position 3,211,345 of record NC_133666.1, read on the forward strand.
TTGTCTGAGATCTCACAGAGCCAGGATTATAACCCACGACTTGGGTCTAATTCCCAAACTTAGTTCACTCCTTTTGCCACCAAAAGTGAGGAGACATTGAGGTGTTCTGTCCCCCATCACCATCACTTGGTTGTCTGGGAACACTGATCTCAGGTTGGGTGACTCACTTCCACCACTGATGCTCAAGATTTAAGGACCACTCCCCCATCTTCATTTTTTTGTTAAACAGGAATATCATTCCCAGAGGGTTTGGTAATTGCACAATCATTGCTGAATATTGCAGCACAGCACAGAATTTCTGTGCTTAACTATGACTCTGAGTCATCCAGAGAATGGAACCTGGTTCTTCAGGAAGAGAAGGAAAGGGAGGTGTTCTGGTGAAGAGGAAAACAGAAAGAACACATGACAAAACTTTACAACAAAATCATTAAAAACTGGTTTGGGAACACATGAGGACAGGTTTCAGGAGTTTGAAAAACTCATTTCAGTGAAACGACTCATTCTCTGACAATGGAGGACAAATTAGGTACTATGGTGACTGAAAACAAAGTGACCTAAGATTGGTCAGGAATTCTGGTATTTAAGGAAAGGTAGGTCCCCATCGAAGCCCTGGAAATGGCTTGGGAGACTGCCTAGGACACCTTGGTCTAGTCTTAGACCCTAATGCATGGCCTAGTGAATTGCATGTTGGCCTCAAAGACAAGAAGACCTGAGTTCGAATTCCTCATCCCCTGCAGGTTAATCATTTCATATCCTTCATTCTCAGGTTTTGAGGGCCTGAGTAGTTGCTAACTTGCATTGGGAATAGTTTTCCTCCCTCCCTAGAAGTCCCTATGTTCAAGGAAAATCACAGGTCTGGTCCAAAACAACCACCCCCAAATGATCTCCCTTCCAGGCTTGTTGTAAATCATACAGGAGTGTGCTTCCTAAACATCAGCTTGGACCATCCTTCCTAAACAAGCCTCTCAGTCACCTATGGGCCTCTATGTTCTGGCTCTCAATAGTCTAAAAGTGCATTGCTACATCCCACAGCAGACTCAGAAGAGTTTTCAGTCTGCTAAGACACCCAGACCTTCAGAACAGGGACTGAGGTTTTAACCAGGACTCTGATCTTGTAGCCCAAGTAGAACAATTGATTTTGTTAACCCAAATTGTAGGACCTGACCTTTATTCCCATTAAATTCCATCAGATTCTGTTTGGCCAGTCAGAATCACTGTGACTCCTCACTCAGTTCTCCAATAGGTCGAGTTACCTGTCTTTGCTTTGTTTTAGCAGTCAGGGGCTGATGGCAAAGTTCTTCCTCTGGAATCTGGTAAGAGGATAAGCTGAACACTAAGCAGAGTCTGATTACTCTTAAGCTCCAGGATCTCAATCAGGTCTACCCTCCACCCCAGGGCAAGGACATAGTAGGGAAACCACAACCCTTAAAGCAGGGATTCTCACCCCATTTTGTGTCTTTGGCAACCTGGTGACTTCTCAGAATCATGTTTTTTAAAATAACCAAAGGAATTGTTAGATTTGAGGTAGAGGTTGGAGGAAAACAAAGGTATATTTTTTCCCCCCATCCAAGTTCACAGACTTTGGGTTAAGTAACCTTCTCCTAAATCAGGGTGGGGAATTTTTTTCCACCAAGGGCCCAAACTTAAAAATTAGCCTGCTATAATCTCTGAGGTACCACTTCACACCTCTCAGATTGACCAAGAGGATAATGATCAATGTTGGAAGGATGCGGGAAACCTGGGACATTAATGCATTGTTGGTGGAGCTGTGAAGTGAACCAGCCTTTCTGGAGAGAAATTTGGAATTATGCCCAAAGGGCAATAAAAATGTGCATTGATTCAGCAATACCACTACTGGGTCTGTTAAGTGAAGAGATCATGAAAAAGGGTAAAAACATCATTTGTACAAAAATAATCATAGCAGTTCCTTTTGTAGTGGCCAAGAACTGGAAATTGAGGGAATACCCATCAACTGGGTAATGGCTGAACAAACTGTGGTATGTATGTGATGGAACACTATTGTTCTATATGAAATCATGAAGTATGGGACTTCAGAAAAGCCTGGAAAGACTCATGTGATTTTATGCAGAATGAAAAAAGCAGAACCAGAAGAACATTATACATGCTAACAGCAACACTGGGTGAGGGTCAACCATGATGGGCTCGTTCATTTCAGCAGTACAATAATCGAAGACAATTTTAAAAGACTTGTGATAGAAAACACCATCCATATCCAGAGAAGGAACTGTGGAGTTTAAATGAAGACCAAAGCTGATTATCTTCAATTTTTATAAGTTGTCTTATGTTTTATGCCATTTTGTTATCTCTAATGTTTTCTTTCTTCTGTTTGCAACTGATTCTCCTCTCATAACACATTTAATTTTGATCTATGTTTAGCATGGTTATGAATGTAAAACCTAGATCAGAGTGCTTTCTGTTAGAGGAAGGAGGTAGCGAAAAAATTGTACAACTCAAAGCCTTGCCTAAAAAAGATTGTTAAAAACTACCATTGCATGTAGTTGGAAATAGAAATAAAATATTTATTTAAAAATTAGCCTTCTCTATTTAGTCAAACATTTCATTAATTCAAGCCTCAAAAGCTCCTATATTTATTGAATTTTGAGACCTGCCCGTGGTTGCCTTGGAAGCACCCAGAGGACCATCCCTGCCCTAAATGAATCCTGGTGGCACCACAATGGCTAGAGCGTTGGGCCTGGAATCAGAAAGACTCCTCTTCCTAAGTGCAAATATGACTTTAGATACTTACTAGCTGTGTGACCCTGGGCAAGTCATTGAATCTAACAGTTTGCCTCAGTTTCTTCATCTGTAAAGTGAGCTGGAGAAGGAAATGGCAAAGCACTCCAATATTTCTTCCAAGAAAACTCCAAATGGGGCCACAGAGAATCAGACACAACTGAAAAAGGACTGAATGATAACAACAGTAACTCATTGGTGGATCACTTTCTTTCTTTTTTTTTTGCCAGGCAAATGGGGTTAAATGGCTTGCCCAAGGCCACACAGCTAGGTCATTACTAAGTGTCTGAGACCGGATTTGAACCCAGGTACTCCTGACTCCAAGGCTGGTGCTTTATCCACTGCGCCACCTAGCTGCCCCTGTGGATCACTTTCTAATGAGTGCACTAGGCCACATCTGCTGCTGAGAAAAGTCCAATGCTTTTCTCTTTGGATAGCATCCCCTATGAATTCATAACAACAGTCAAAATTGAACTCCATTAGAGAACTTTCAAGCCCTCGGTATCAAGACTGGCAATCAACTTGGCAAAGCTGGTGAAGGTCGTGTCAGTGGCTGACCTAAGCACCTTTGGGTCACCCTCAAAGAATGTAAGGCGACACCTTGGCCTCTGAATCTTTACCAGTGCTGGTGGTCATTAAGAAAACTTTTTCAACAGCAACAAATATTTCTCAAGTCCCTACTATATAGGAGGCACTTGAGAGAAAGGCAAGACAACCCTTGTTCTCAAGGAAGATCACTCTGTTGGGGGAAAACAAGGGCACAGATAAATCAATATTTAATCTATTCAACAAGAATGCAAAATCATTATGGGAAGGGGTGGTTGGTGCTAAGCACTGGGAGGGGCCCCACACATTCAGGCAGCAGGCTTCACAGGACAAACCAGAGCTATTTCCTCATGAGGTCAATGCAAGGAACTAAGAACATTCAAATTAAAGGGATCTCTGAGATTTGGTGGGGAGGGGTACAACCTAGAGCTGGAATAGGGCAAAGGCAGGGTATAACTGATCCCAAAGGATCAGATGAGATCCACAGGGCAATGATATAACACTAGACCAATCCAGAAGATAAAGTTCTGTCTCTTTGCTGCTATGGGGAGGGGGGAGGGAAGGAGGGCGAGGTAGAAAAATGTAGAACTCAAAATTTGCAAATGGATGAATGTCAAAAAATTACCATTGCATATAATTTGAAAAATAAAATAAAATTTCAATTAAAAAGGAAGATAAAGTGCTGCATGGAAATTCATGAAATATGGTCAGAAACATTTGGATAAAGAACAAGCCATCCAGATAGGAGGTTGAGATGAAATGGTCCAAAAGCACAACATAAGGCAGCAGGACACTGTCAAGCTAAGAGACCATAATTATTGGACCTTTGTTGAAGGAAATTATTTCTCTGCTAAAAGCAAAACAGAGAATAAATTCTTGATTTATGAATCACCCTATAATTTCAAAAACAAAAAGACAACAAAGGACTCTTGTGGACACATTTCTGACCAGTGTGCCTGGCAAGAGAGAAGTGACCTTAACATCTCATCTTAGCAAAAATGTCAGGAAAAGGGTCAGAGAAACTGGCAAATGAAATGACAAAATTCTATATAATTCCAGCTTAAAAATGAAGGTTTAAGCTATCACAGGAAATGTCAGCTAGAGAACAGACTTTCAACAGCCCCCAAACAGAGTGAAGAAGAAAAGAAGACCATTGTGGCTACTCAGGGAACTCAGCAACTGAGGGAGATTTTGAAAATACATACAGAGAGAATGGAAGAAAGGGTAGGGAGAAGGTAAGGTTGAAAGCATGGCCCCATCCTTGTAATGAATGGCACTCAAGACAGTTCCAAAACCCTCCTTAAGCAATACTGGGGGTGAGAAGAAGATAGAAGAAGGGACAGCATCACTACTTAGGGGATACAGTCTGGACATCAGGGATGATGGAGAGAGATTGATTCTTTCATCATGGGGGATGTTCAAACTGAAAAAGTTAGAATTCAAGTAGTTCAAGACAACTTGATCCTAAGATCAAAGATATAGGAAAGAGAGCACCCAAGCATTGAGGAAATTTAAGTCCCCAGGTGGCCATGAGCTACAAGGATTAAGTTGTTATCTATGATCTTGGCAAAGTCACAGAAAATGGGAGAGGTACAGAATAAGCAGAAATATGGGTCTGGTTTTCAAAAAGGTGGGGGAAATGGAAAAAAATTTCAAACTAGAGACCTATGTGCTTGACTCGGAGTACTGGCAAATTGGGAGAATGTATTATTAAGTGATTGTGAGAAGAGCCACATTAGGAAAAGGGCTGATGAGAACAAGAGAGGGGAACAGACAGGCTTTCATAGCTGATCTGCTGTAGCAGACTACATTTTCACAGTAACACAGTTGACTGAGTGGTAGAGAAAATATAAGACTCTTCAGTGTTTATTGACTGCATTGAACTCAGTAGAGCAAAAGTTTGTTTGGGGGAATCTCCTCAGGAAAGGTGGAACCCTGCTCAGGTGGGGACTAAATAAACTGCTAAATTTTCAACTCTGATATTCTATCATTTTCATTGCACCCTTCCTCAAAGGAGACCTTCCTAGAAGTTTCAGTAGTTATAACACCCAATTCCTGAAAACTTTCACCACACCATCTGGGATGCTGATCAAGTAGACCACCATTTCAGGGTGAGGGAGAGAGAGGGAGAGAGAGAGAGAGAGAGCAAGCCAACATATCCATTTTTTAAAAGAGAGAAGTTACAATGAATAGAGACAAAATGAAGAAAATTACAATAATGTTGAAAACACTAAAAACAACAATGTTACAAAAAATCCAGCAAACTTGGGACTATTCAAAAATAGCTAACTGCAAAAATATTAGCAACCCAAACTGATGAGCATGCAAGAGATAACAAATGAATTTCCAAAAGAGAAATTCTAGTAGCTTATCCCGAAGCTGCCACATTAAAATCAAATCACAAACTCAAAATCTCATGAGTGAATGAATGTTCTGCAACAATTCTTTTGTTGCAGAAACTATTTTTGAAAAAAAAGATAGAATACAAGGTTCAACAGTTTCAGAAGAAGGTTGATAAACTGAAGAAAGGCTACAAAAGAGCAACTCCAATGGCCTTGGGTTCCCATCATAGGAGGATCAGTTGAAAACCCAGGAGCTATTTAGACTGGAGAAGGAAAGGCTGGAATGAGAATAATAACTGCCTCCAAAGGTTGTTGTGTAGCCCTGAGGGAAGAATCAGAAGTAAAGGGCAGAAGTGGAAAAGAAGCTAGTTGAGGCTAGACTGTGTTACAATGAAGTGAAAAAAAATCAAGTGTGATCCAAACAAGTGATTTATTCAGCAAGGCAAGTAGTGGCAAAAACAAATCTGACCCAAGGCTCTCAGTAACATAAAAGGCCCTGAACCTTGATTTCTACATGGTTAATATATAGTTTGGGGGGTGTAAGAAACAGTATGTAAGGATTAAGTCACCCAGCTTCTTTTTGGTACAGGGGATTAAGAGCCAGTCAGGTAAGGGGGAGAGGAGCATTCTTGTGGTTGGGTGACAGTGGAAAGGGAGAGGAGTCCTGTGAAACAAATCATCAAAATCAAGTGACTTACGTAGAGCTGGAACATAACATTCACAAAATGGTGGATAGAGGCCAAATGGAGCCACTGTTAATGTAACACTAGTGCAAGAAAATACAGGAAAATGATTTCTAGCACTATCAATCAACCAATCAGAACTTTGTAAGGTGCTAAATGCAGAGAACACAGACAAAAATCAAAGAGACCTGGCCTCAAATAGCTGATATTGGGAGATGGGGAGACAGTTATACAAAATCAGGATATCCAAGGAAAATCCAAGCCTAATTTGTAAGGGACGTAGGGGAAACAGGAAAGACCTCATGGCCCAGTAGCATCTGAGCTGACTTCCACAGGAAACTAAGAATTCTGAAAAGTAGAGTTGAGGAGGGAGGGCAATTCTAGCACTAAGGCATGGAGGACAGGATATGAAATTGTGCCTGGACATGAGTTCATCCTACCTAGATGACCTTGGGCCTCTGTTGTCTGTATAAAAATGAAGGAGTTAGGTCCCCCCTCCCACCCACCCCCAAGACTCCTTCCATCTCTCCAACTCTGGATGGCCTGGGATCCTGGGCCTAAGCTGGCAAGGGCTTGAAAAGGCTGCCAGGAATTCACATTTGAGTCTTCTTTATTTAACAGGACCATGATATGACCTGAGCCAGCAGCCATTTGTTCCAAGACCCCACAAGAGAGTGGGGGTCAAAAGGGAAAGGAGGTAGAAAAGATGACAAATGGTCATTCATGCGATGTAGAAAGGAAGGAGCTCAGGACAACTCCAAGGTGATGAACCTGGGTGACCAGAAGGACAGTTTGCACACCTGATGTTTGTTCTTCACTCTCGAAGATGACCATGACATCGGGGAGGTGATGCTATGACGAGCAACTGAGTGAGGAGGGGCTGGGCTAAGTCACCAGTCTCACTTTATTTTTCCTTTAAAGACATCCTGGGTCCAGGGTCCAGATACGAATCAGGACAACTGGAGGTAGCCCTGGATATAAGGCAATCAGGATGAAATGACTTGCCCAAGGTCACACAGCTAGTAAGTGTCAAATGGCTGAGGCCAGATTTGATACCCTTGACAGATTTAGGGAAAAGTCAGAAGAAAGACAGATTTGAGGAAGGAGGAAAAGAAAAGAAATTCTCTTCTGGATATGGAGAATTCAAATGCCTATGGGACATCCACTCAGAGATATCCAAATGGCAGTTGATGATTCAGGACTAGAGCTTAGGAGAGAATCTAAAGCTGGATAGTTAAACCTAGGACTCATCTGCATAGAGATTAATATTTGAATCCATTGATGAGCCTGGAGCAAGAAAAAAAGGGCCCTGAGTAGAGTACACCCACATTTAGGATGTTATTAGATGGATTATGATTCAGAAAAGAAGACTGAGAAGGAATGTACAAAGAGAGAACAGCATCACCAAAACCTAGAAGGGAGAGGTTATCTAAGTCAGAAGGACAGTCAATAGTGGCAAATGCTATAGAAAAGGCAAAAAGGATGAGGACTTGAGAAAAGGCCATGAAGTTGGCAACTGATCATTGATAACTTTGGAAGAGCAATTTCAGTTGAGTAATACGACTGGAAATCAGAATGGAGGGGGTTTAAGAGTTGAGTGAGAGAAGGAGAGGCAAGGAGTGTGGACAGTTTTTGCATTTATCCCATTCCCTCTTAATCCAAGAAATAAAAAAAAAAACCTGTCCAGACCCTTCCATTCCCTCCCTCTGACTCTGTGTCTCTCCTCTCCCTTTGTCAGAACAGCTCCTGGTAGAAGTTGGTCATACTCACTGCTTTTACTTCCTCTCTCTTCCTAACATTCTCTCCACTTGGGGACTGTGTGACCCTTCCTCAGTTGCCTTTACTGGCTCCTCATCCATATCACTCACTCAAACTGGGTGATATGGAAGGTCCTGTTCTAGACCCTCTTCTCCTTGTTCCACCCCCCCCCCCAACTTAGCAGCTCCCATGGGGCAAATTACCATTTCTGGGCAGCTGTAATGCTAGATCAAAAAGCCTACTGAACATTTCAAACTTTGGGTCTAATCTGCTTCTCATACTCAACAAAATACATTATCTCCCCCTCTCCCCATCTTAAACCTTCTTCTAAATTTCCCTGTTGAAGGAAGAGCCATGATTCCATTCCCCAGGTTCACAACCTTACTCTTGACAGCGGCACATCATATCCAATTGCTAGCCAATTTTGGTTGTTCCTAACCTCACAATATCTCTTCCATTTATCTCTTTCCTTCCTCCATTCACACTGATACTCAGGTAGACTCTTTGTAATGTTTTATTGAATTTCTTGCCTTAAGTATTTCCCTACTCCACATCATTCTTCACACAACTGCCAAAGTGATTTGATAAAGCACTGAGCTGACTGTGTAATCTCCTGCTCAATAAACCTCAGTAGCTCCCTATCACCACTAGTTTCAAAAACAGACTCCTTGGTTTATCATTTAAAACCTTTCCCAGTCTGACTTCATCTTTCCAGCCTGGTTACACATTCATTACTCCCCTTCACATAGATATTCTAAAACATGTGTGTGTCTCCAGGGTCTAGGGCAGTCAAACTGGCCAGACTCTTCTTTCCCCCTGGAGCTCTCTGTCTTTGCCATGACTGGGAAGCCTTCCCTTTCCCCTCTGTCTCTTAGAATCCTCTTTCTTTCAAATCTCAGTTCACATACCACCTTCTCCATGAAGCCTTTGTTGATCCCCTTGGCTCTCTCTCCAAATTAATATTTGTTTAGTTTGTATAAATGTTCTCTCTATATGAATATGCCTCCTCTGATAAAAAAAAAAAACAAGCTCCTTGGAGGTAGGGACTGACCCATTTTTGTCTTTGTATCTTCAAGGTCTAGCACAGAGTACCTGCATCCAGTAAAACCTTTTTTGGAGGCATGATGATTAACTGAAAGGGGAAATCTGGGATAAAACATTCTTTTTACTGAACCCCAATGCCATTCCTTGTATCCCAGATCTGGATCCCAGTGAGATCTAGGAATCTGGATGGCTCATGCAAGACATCAGGATTCTTTTAACTATTTACAGAAATATGTTTCAGTCTTCTTGATATTCTATCAGAGTAAATAAAGCCTGTCCTATACCGATCTGACGATTTCTCAGCCAATGTTTGTTAGTGAGCCGAAGACTTTTGTAGAAACACCTGAACCACTTTCTAATGTTCCTAGAAGAAAGCTTAGAGTGAATCCGAAGATCAAAGAGACCTCTATGCCTCTCTCAATGTACTCAAGTCAATAGTAGGGCCACTTATATTTCCTTTCTTCCCATCCCTTGCCTTGCCTTGCCTTCCTCCCTCCTTCCTTCCTTCCTTCCCCTTACTTCTTTTTCTGAACTTAACCAATATCCAAGGAAAGGAGTATTTCCATGGAGAGAAGAGGTCTTGGATCTCTATCAAGGACAGCTGGCTTTTCTTAAGTAGATATTCAACTCAACACACTGTTTCATGAGTTGCCCTGCTTAGCTGGGCTTTCTACTGCCCTTCCTCAGTTCTCTTTGCATTTTTACAGTGCCCCTCTCTTTCCTATATTTCCCTCCAATTTTGCTAACTCTTTTATTCCCCGCCAAAAAAAGAAGTTGAAAGAAAGAAAAGTTGTATCTTTTGCAACTCCAGAGCGGGGAAAAATCTTGACTCATCATGCTGTAAGAAGAAATTATGAGATAAAATAGTCTAATTCTATTATATAAAAATAAAAATATTTGCAAAGCTAAAAACAATGCAGATAGAATACAAAGGAAAAGCAAATGGGACTATATGTTATCATTCGACAATCTGAGAAAATTCTGACATCAAAAATCTATAAGGAAGCAGCAATAACAAATATATGAGTAAAAGTCATTCCCTGATCAATAAATGATCAAAAGATGACAAGAGGCAGATCTCAAAGAAATGCCTATTTTTATTTAGTAATGCAATGCAGGATCCAGTTTGGCTAGCTTTCTGAAATGCCTGTGGCAAACCCAAATGAACACTATCAGGGAGGTTCAAGATCTCAAGGGTGGGGGGATTACTTCTAATTCCACTATAAAATCTCAAAAGTCATCTAGTTCAACCTTCATACATGACTGTTTGGAAGAAGCCCCCTAGGGTCCCTTGCAGTTTTTAGTCCATTCTACAAGCACTAGCTTAGATAACTTAAATGCAAGGTTTCAGTCCTAATTCAGGTATCCACATGGATAAATTCTCATATCAATCAGGAAGTTAGTTTTTTTGGTTTGCTTGTTTTTGCAAGACAATGGGGTTAAGTGACTTGCCCAAAGTCACATCTCTACATAATTATTGTCTGAGGCTGAATTTGAACTCAGGTCCTCCTGACTCCAGGACTGGTGCTCTATCCATTGAGTCACCTAGCTACCCCCCCTTTTTGTTTTCTTATCCTGAAATAATAAAGGAATATTATCATTCATCTGAAAAAGCCTATGGAATTTTCCTTCTAAATTGATAAAAGCATGTCAACAACCATCTTCTCCAACTTCACTCCACCCTCTTGACAAAATGCTAACAAGCTCGATTTGTCTTCCTCTGTATAAAAAGGCCAAAACATAGGCATTGCAGAGACATAGGATGGTGAAAAACTGATTGAGGAGGGTCTTTGATGGAGTTCATTCTTTTACTCTCAGGTATCCCAGAGCAGCAAGGGTCATTAGAAACCATCTAGTCCTTCTCTACTCACTTTACAGACAGAAAAGTTGAAGGATTTGTCTGTGGTCTCTCTCTCTCTCTCTCACTCACATACACACACACACACACACACACACACACACACACACACACACACACAGTAATAAATGGTAGAGTTAGGGTTTGAATCCTCCAACTCCCAATTCAATTCTTGTTCCATTTTGGGGTTGTAAAAGTCACTTGGGAGTTTCAATGGGCTGTTGCCCTATCAGCACAGCTTTGGCCCTGGCTGTCCCAAGTGGGCAGGCCAAGGCCTCCAGATTGTCTACAATCTCTTAGACTAAGGGAGGTAGGGGCCGTTAGGTGGCCACCAACCCTGGAGTCCAAACATTTGATAGTTACTCAGACATTTGATCCTTACTAGCTGTGTAACCTTGGGCAAGTCACTTAACCCTACAGCCCCAATTTAAAAAAAAAGGAGTGGAGCAACATGACCTCAATGTGACAGCATGTATGTAAAGTCAACTTCAGAGCAGGAAAATCCAAGTGCCAGGCTCTTGGAGGCAGCTGAAGATATTGAAGACAGGGAAGACCCGAGTTCAAATACTGCTTCAGACATAACCACCAGTTTAAGAAGGAGCCCAGTCCACAGTTTCTCACTTGGATGTCCTCCTTTGGGATTTCTCTGACTTTTCCAGCAAGCTCCTGCAAGAAGGACCTTCCTCAGGGCCTCCCCACCTTCCAGTTTCTTTTTGAGAGCATCTCCCTTTAATGGAGCCTGAGCTCTTCATAGACAGGGACTGGCTTCTACCATTTTTTGGTACATTGCTTAGCCCAGTGCTTAGTAGATACCAGGAGTTTAATCAACGTTTATTGACTGACTGACTAGTGGCATCATTCTGAACAAGTCACTTGCCTGCTGTAAGTCTATTTCCTCATCAGTAAAATAGGAATACTAAGACTAGCACCTACATGGTGGGGGGTTGTTAGGGTCAAATACAGTAATATATGGAAGACCTTTGGCAGCAAAACTTCAATGCCACCTAAACATTAGCTATTATAATAAAACATCCAGGCTGAACACTTGGTGTCCCATGTGGTAGCTCCCTGAGGGTTGGTTATACTAGGAGTTTCCTATTACACTGCAATATGAAGTCTGTTCCCCATCACCTACCCCCAAAGTACTTACTTTCCTAGAGCAGCAATTCAAACCACTGACCTCTGGTCCCATAACCTACATCAGAACTCAAGACCCCCTCTCCCCCCGCCCCACACACACTTCCAAAATCAGTTAGCAATCATCAAGTGGTGATTACATGCCAGGCAAGTGCTAGGGATACAAAGGGTCAAAGGCCTCTGCCCTCAAGGGTAGATGGGAGGGACACTAGAAGGCTCAGCCCTTTCTCCTACATGGATCAATGCCTCCCATTGACCAGGCCCCTTCAACTGAATCTTTTTAGTATCTATTTTATTTTATTTTTTTGCAAAACAATGGGGTCAAGTGACTTGCCCAAGGTCATACAGGTAGGTAATTATTAAGTGTCTGAGGACACATTTGAACTTGGGTCCTCCTGACTCCAGGGATGGTGCTATATGTACTGTGCCACCTAGCTGCCCCCTAAACTGAATCTTGAGCAAACCCAGGGAAGGGAGGCTGACATGAGGGGACAGAGCATTCCAGACCTGGGGCAGAACTAGGGCAGAGGTTCCCAGATGGGATGCCATGTCCACAGAAGGCCAATGGTGCTGGATGGGAGAGGGCATGAAGGAGAGTAAAGAGCAAGCTGACTGGAAAGGGAGGAGGGGACAAATGAAGAAGAGTTTTAAATGTCAAAGGTGATAAAAACTGGTGGAAATGTGAACTGATCCAACCATTCACAAGAGCCATTTGGAACAATAAAGCGAAAAGACCCCATGAACAAAAATATTTATAGCCACTCTTTTTGTGGTGGCAAAGAATTGGAAATTGAAGGGATGCCCATTCATTGGGGAATGGCTGAACAAGTTGTGGCCAGATGAATATAATGGAATATTAATGCTCTATAAGAAATGATGAGCAGCCAAACTTCAGAAAACCCTGGGATGTTTTACATAAACTGATGCTGAATAAAGTGAGCAGAATATTATTTCCCTTAACCGCCACATCGAACAATGGCCAATTCGGATAGGCTCAGCTTTTCTCAGCAATACAGAGATCAAAGACAATTCGAAAAGACCTGCAATGGTAAATGCCATTCCCATCCAGAAAAAAAAAAAACAAACAAAAATCAACTATGAAATATAAATTCAGACCAAAGCAGACTAATCTTCAGCTTTTTAAAATTGGGTTTTTGCTTTTTTTCCTTCTTGTGGTTTTTCTCCTTTTAATTTGGATTCTTCTTTCACAGTATGACTAATATGGAAATATGTGCGACACAATTGGAAAAAATAAATGATTAAGAAAACAATTAGGAAAAAAGAGTTGTGGGGGCAGCGGCTAGGTGGCGCAGTGGATAGAGCACTGATCCTGGAGTCAGGAGGACCTGAGTTCAAACTTGGCCTCAGACACTTCATAATTACTTAGCTGTGTGGCCTTAGGCAAGTCACTTAACCCCATTTGCCTTTCAAAAACCTAAAAAAAAAGAAAAGAAAAAAGAACTAGGCTCAGAGTTTAGGGGTTCATATGCAATTAATGAAAATGGCAAATTTTAAGAAATGTTGTTGTTACCCATCATTTTCTTAGGCTAAAAATGAAATAACAAAGTTAGTTAGTTTTATAAATGAAGTTTTATTCTCTAGGATCTTATCAATAACCCATGGGTGGATGGTATCCTTGTAGATGTCAAACCTAATACAAAATTGTGGGGCATTTAATACAGAAAGGACAAAGAATCATAAAACTGAGTCAGTTAACCAATAAGATTTCACAAGGATGACATCATTCTACAATTTGATCTTCTCATGACTTACAACATTTGCTTCGAATTCCTATTGATAAGAACCCCACTCAGGCTGGAGAGACAAATAGCCATAGAATTGCTCTCTCCTCATCCCAGATGTTTCCCATCTTGGGGTTTGCTGATCCAGGTAAAGGAATTTATTGGTGCTATCATTAAGCTGACCAGGGAGCACGGACACAGGTCAAGTCCAAATTTCCCTGGAGGAGACAGGCCTTGACCTAGCAGACTGACATTTTTACAATGAGACAACATTCAGATTTATAAGTATCAGAGGCTAAGAGACTAATTTTTGATCAGAAATTTAGAATTAAAGAAGATCAGACTTAGGCACTGCCTGCTGGAGACCTCAAGCACAGGCTACAGTCAACCCCTGGGCCTCTGTATCTTTTGTGGTTCTGGGGCAGAAAAATACTTTCTGAATTGCTCTCCTGGAGAAGCAGCTTTGCCAATGGGAGGAGGGGAGGGAATGCCATGACCAGTGAAAGTGCCTAAGGGAGAGAAACCAGGAGGGAAGTCACTCAGCCTGGAAAAAAGGTTCAGATCTCAGGCCCCAATGACCATTAGAATCTTCAAAAATGAGTCCCAAATCTCTTCTTGGAAGTGGATCCTCCCTAATATTTCATCCTAAGGCCCTGACCCTCCATGGCTGCCATTTTGATTTTTGACAGCTAAAAAGGAAAGCACAAGGACTTTCCAACTCATTTATGGTTTTACAAAAAGAAAAGAAGTCTATTGTAGCTGAACTTAGGAAAGCTCTATTTTTGTCCTCAATCAACAAACATTTATGAAGTGCCTATGGGAGAAGATACAATGATAAATAAGCTAGGACCCTGCCTTTAAGGTTAAAATATCACAAGGGAAACAAGATGTACAGAAATAATGAGAAAATATGTCAGAATATGATACTGGCATGAGGTACATAAAGATTTCAAAACGAGGGAGCTTTCCCTCCCAGAATGGGAATCATAGACTCCATAGAGGTGGTAGCATTTGAACTGGGTCTTGAAGGATAAGCGAAATGTCAATAGACAATATAAGAAGGAAGGGCATTCCAGGAACCAATAGGCGCAAAGTAATATGCACCCATGGAAGAGAGGACTATTTAGGCCAATACAAACTAAAAATAAAAATCTATAGTGGGAGACAAAGAATGCCAGCATGTCAGAGGGCTATGTTAGGCCAATACAACATAAACATGAAAATCTGTAGAGGGAGACAAAGAATGGCAACCTATCAGAGGACTAAGTTAGACAAACACAAAATAACCATGAAAATCTATAGTGGGAGACAAAGAATGCCAACATGTAAGAGGACTATGTTATTAGTCCAACACAAAATAAACATGAAAATCTGTAGGGGGAAACAAAGAAAGCCAAATGTTGAGGACTATATTAGGCCAACACAAAATAAACATGAAAATCTACAGTGGGAGACAAAGAATGCCAGCATGTCAGAGGACTATGCTAGACCAACACAAGATAAACATGAACATCTATAATGAGAAAGAATGAATGCCAACACGTCAGGGGACTATGTTAGACCAACACAAAATAAGCATGAAAATCTATGGAGGGAGACAAAGAATGCCAAATGTCAGAGGACTATGTTAGATTAACACAAAATAAACATGAAAATTTATAGTGGGATACAAAGAATGCCAACATTTTAGAGGACTATGTTAGACCCACACAAAATACCATGAAAACCTATAGCAGGAGACAAAATGCCAACAGATCAGAAGACTATGTTAGAGCAACAAAAACTAAATATGAAAATCTGAACAGGGAGACAAAGAATGCCAGCATGTCAGAGGACTATGCTAGACCAATACAAAATAAATATGAAATTCTATAATGGGAGAAAAAGAATGCCAACATGTCAGGGGACTATGTTAGACCAACACAAACTAAATATGACAATCTGTAGGAGCAAAAGAATTCCAAATGTGAGAGGTCTATGTTGGCTCAACAAAAACTAAATATGAAAATCTATAGTGGGAGACAAAGAATGCCTACATGTCAGGGGACAATGGACACAAAATAAACATGAAAATCTGTAGAGGTAGACAAAGAATCCCAAATGTCAGAGGACTATGTTGGACCAACATAAAATAAGCATGAAAATCTACAGAGGGAGAAAAAGAATTCCAACATGTCAGAGGGCTCTGTTAAGCCAAAGGAAAATAAACATGAAATTCTATAGTGGGAGACAAAGCATGCCAACATGTTAGAGGACTTTGTTAGGCCAACACAAACTAAACATAAAAATCTATAGTGGGAGTCAAAGAATGCCAACTTGTCAGAGGACTATATTAGAAAAACACAAACCAGATATGAAAATCCATAGTGGGAGAAAGAGAATACCAACATGCAAGGGGACTACTATGTTAGGCCAACACAACATAGAAATGAAAATCTTGATTGGGGGACAAAGAATGACAACATTTCAGCAGACCATGTTAGGTTAACACAAAGTAAACATAAAAATCCATAGTGGGAGACAAAGAATGCCAACATGTCAGGGACTATGTTAGCGCCACACAAACTAAACATAAAAATCTACAGAGGGAGACAAAGAATGCCAACATATCAGAGTACTGTGTTAGGTCAACACAAAAAAACCATGAAAATCTATAGTAGGAGCCAAAGAATGCCAGCATGTCAGGGAACTATGTTAGCCCAACACAAAATGAATTTGAAAATCTATAGAGGGAGACAAAGAATGACAGCGAGTCAGAAAACTATGTTAGACCAACACAAAAATACAATGAAAATCTATAGTGGGAGACAAAGAATGCCAACATTTCAGGGGACCAACTGTTTAGGTAAACACAAATTAAACATAAAAATCTATGCAGGGACACAAAGAATTCCAGCATGTCAGGGAACTATGTTAGAGCAACAAAAAATGAACATGAAAAACTGTAGAGGGAGACAAAGAATGCCAAATGTCAGAGGACTATCTTAGCCCAATACAACTAAATATGAAAATCTTCAGTGGAAGACAAAGAATGCCAACCTCTCAGAGGACTAAGTTAGACAAACACAAACCATATATGAAAATCCATAGTGGGAGACAAAGAATGCCAACATGTAAGGTGAGAATCTTATACCAACACAAAATAAACATGAAAACCTAGGTGGGGGACAAAGAATGCCAACATTTCAGGGGGCAATGTTAGGTTAACACAAATTAAACATAAAAATCTATACGAGGAGACAAAGAATGTCAGCATGTCAGGGAACTATTAGAACAACACAAAATGAAAATGAAAATCTGTAGAGGGAGACAAAGAATGCCAAATGTCAGAGGACTATCTTAGCTCAATAAAACTAAATATGAAAATCTATAGTGGGAGAGAAAGAATGCCAAAATGTCAGAGGACTATGTTAGCTCCCCAAAAAGTAAACATTAAAATCTATAGTGGGAGAAAAACAATGCCAGCATGTCAGGGAACTATGTTAGGCCAACACAAAATAAACTTGAAAATCTAGAGAGGGAGACAAAGAATGACAGCAAGTCAGAAAACTATATTAGAAAAACACAAAAATACAATGAAAATCTATGCAGGGAAACAAAGATTACCAAATGTCAGAGGACTATGTTAGGCCAACACAAAAGAAACATGAAAATCTGTAGAGGGAGATAAAGAATGCCAAATGTCAGAGGACTACCTTAGCTCGATACAAACTAAATATGAAAATCTATAGTGGGAGACAAACAATGCAAACATCTCAGGGGAGTATCTTAGACCAACACAAAAGAAACATGAAAATCTGTAGAGGGATACAATGAATGCCAAATGTCAGAGAACTATCTTAGCTCGATACAAACTAAATATGAAAATCTATAGTGGGAGACAAAGAATGAAAACATCTCAGGGGAGTATCTTAGACCAACACAAAAGAAACATGAAAATCTGTAGAGGGAGACAAAGAATGCCAAATGTCAGAGGACTATCTTAGCTCGATACAAACTAAATATGAAAATCTATAGTGGGAGACAAAGAATGAAAACATCTCAGGGGAGTATCTTAGACCAACACAAAAGAAACATGAAAATCTGTAGAGGGAGACAAAGAATGCCAAATGTCAGAGGACTATCTTAGCTCGATACAAACTAAATATGAAATTCTATAGTGGGAGACAAAGAATGCAAACATCTCAGGGGAGTATCTTAGACGAACACAAAAGAAACATGAAAATCTATAGAGGGTGACAACAAAGAATGCCAAATGTCAGAGGACTATGTTACCTCATCACAAACTAAACATGAAAATCTATATAGGGAGACAATGAATGCCAACATGTCAGAGGACCATGTTAGGCCAACACAAAATAAACTTGAAAATCTATAGAGGGAGACAAAGAATGCCAAATGTTAGAGGACTATGTTAAGTCAACATAAACTAAATATGAAAATTCATAGTTGGAGACAAGGAATGCCAACATGTCAGAGCACTACATTAAATCAATACAAACTGAACATGAAAATTATAGTGGATGACAATTAATGCCAACATGTCATAGGACTATGTTAGACCAACACAAAAAAAACAATAAAAATCTATAGTGGATGACAATGAATGCCCACATGCCATAGGACTATGTTAGACCAACACAAATATACAATGAAAATCTATAGTGGATGACAATGAATGGCAAATGTCAGAGGTCTGTATTAGCCTAACAGAAAATAAACATGAAAATCTGTAGACGAAGATAAAAAATGCCAAATGTCAGAGGGCTATCTTAACAGAATACAAACTAAATATGAAAATCTATATTAGGAGAAAAAGAATCCTAACATGTCAGAGGACCCGTTTAGTTTAACACAAAATAAACATGAAAATCTATAGAGGGAGACAACAAGAAATGCCAAATGCCTGAGAACTATGTTACCTCAACACAAACAAAATATGAAAATCTATATAGGGAGACAAAGAATGCCAACATCTCAGAGGACCATGTCAGATCAACACAAAATAAATCTGCAAATCTATAGTGGGAGACAAGGAATGTTAGCATGGTGAAGGCTGAAGAGATCTCAAAGACATTCAGGCCAACCCAGCCCTAAATGAGCATTTCCTCTAGAGTATAACTTTTGCACCTACTGAGGCCAATCATCCCAGTTTGAGACAGTTCTAATTTATAGGAGGTTCTCCATTGTGGTAATGGGCTTCACATGGCAGCCCAAGCTTAGCATGTTGCTTACTGAAATGCTAGGGAATGATAGCCACAAGTCACAATCTGGCTTCTCCCTGCCACAAGGGAGTGCTGCTTTTGACCCAGGCAATATGGGGGCACAGTGAGAATGATTTGGGGGGGCAAAAGACCCCCCTAATTGTTGTGGCAGGACTTTAGGGATATTTCATTATATTTTCCTCCCTTTTTCTCCTCCATAAGTGATTGTTCAAAGGTCTCATCCCTTTTGCCTATATACTGCATGCAATAACACATTATGGGAGCAAACTTGACCCAGGAATACAGAAGGTTCAAGAAAAACTAGGATCAGCAAAACTTTGATGAGGTCACTGTGTAACTCTCAGGATAAAGCTGGCAGAACACAGTCTACCCAAGCTACACCTCCTCCTTTTGCACAGGAAGATGTTTTGGTCCTTGAAGAAGATACAAGGGTTTATCTACAATATTCTTCTTTACAGCTATCTAACTTGTGAGTACAAAGAAGAAACATTTTTGCAAAGGCAAACTGGAACAGGAGGAAATGTGATAGAACCAAGGACATTGCTGAGACTCCCAATCGTGGGAAAGAAGGGGAGTGACTCACTTTATCAATATCTTCCACAGCTTTAAAAGACGTGCAACCCCAACAGAGACAAGTCTGAGATTTTTCTCCCTCTCTGACTCTGCTCTCTGGCTTGAAGAGCTTTGGGGGAATTCATTCACCTTTTCTCTTCCTGCCTGTCTGCTAGCAAATGGGCTCTGCTGGAGGTGACGATGCTCTCAGACACAATCCGTTTCCAAGGAGGCCCTAGCTTTTCGACGGCATCAGGAGGAGCTCACACAGCCACCAAGAAGAATGTCCATGCCAGCCTCTGGGAAAGGTATCTGTATTGCTTTAGCCTAGCTTCTTGAGTTTGTGCAACAAGGTCCGGTCGGATGAGTCTCCTATGAGAGCTGAAGCACATGGGTGTTTGTTCTCTACTGTGGGCAAGTGTTTTCTGTCTGTGATGGGTCTGTTACTATGGGAGGTTTTTCTGACTGGAAATTGCTCATGATTTTACTAATTCTTATTCTGATGAATGATGGTTTATATATGTTTGAGAGGTCAAAAGTGTCAAGATTATCAATGAGTATTTTATTCTCTATGCTTAATACAGTTGTGCTACTATTGTTTTCAAGGAAAGATCTTTGAGAGTGAGATTAGGAAGATTTGGAGTTGAGGCAAAAAGGCCCCAAATTTTCTTTTACATGTGTAAAAAGGACCCAAAGCCAGGGTGGGTTTTTTTTTTTTTTCACCATTCTGGTGGGAAATGACAGTAAAGAATTTGGAAAGAAAGAAGTGTTGCTTAGTATTGTGGAATTTGGATTTCATTTAGTTGTCAATGGGCAGCTGGTGAAAGCTGGTCAGTAGTGTGGATATAATGGAAGGTGTGGGAAACTTTGAGGATGGTCTCCAAGCAGCAGGAAGACTGACCTGGAAGGGGAAGGAGTGTGGCAGCCAGAACATCTCTGGGGTGGTTAGTGTGTTGAAAGGGGGGAGAGGTAAGGGGTAGCAGTAGGGATGGGAAAGTGAGCATTTGGGAACTAATTAAGACAGCTGAGATGAAAAGCTGGGGCTGTAATGTGGCTCAGCTCAGGGGGCTGGGAATGGACAGACTGAGGAGAGAGATCAGAGGGAGGGGGCTAGTCAAAGAATAAAAAGAGATGTTGGGCTTTTTCTTTTCCCTTTTGGTGCTTCTTTTTTCATCTTTTAGAACTTCCATAAGTTGTTATGCATGAGGTCCCAGCTTAGGGGCGTGGACAAGATGAGCCAGGAGGGTACTTCTCTCTCTATAGCTTGGCCCTTGGAGCAATCGTCAATGATCTCCTGGTCCAATGCTGTGTGTGGAATTAATGATTTTGAACTGAAAAGGCTTTTTGAGATCCTTTTATCTAAAGTCTGCCTTTCAGACTCAAGGGGATTAAGTGAGTCCGCCAATTAAGCTAACTAAATCTAGGCAGAGACAGAATTTATACTCAGGACCTTTTGACTCCAAATCTGAAAGACCCCCTTGATGGTTCCAGGAAGTGAGGCCAAGGTTTCTCTCAGGTTACCAGGCTAGAAGGGGTATCCACATTGTTCTGCCACGGGTGTGAGCAGTCGTGGCCCTGAGCCTGCATTGTACCTCAGTAACTTGGGGGCTCAACTAGGGAAATAAGGGAAATTAGTGGAGAGAAGTAAGACCTCTCAGTCTATCCAGTGAGGGGGACTTTAGCCATGTTCCACTGGAGCCACATCTTGGGGATTTAGACTTCTCAATCATGCTGTCTAGCTAAACAGGAAATGCTGTCAGGCCACATCTCAGCCAGCTAGACTCCAGTCCTGAATTCCTTATTGCTATACTGGCTGGGGGCCATTGACAAATGGGAGTGAAAGTGATGGAATGCTGATTTATGAACAACTGGGCTGGAACCCATTGCATAGAAAGGCAGTGAAGTTGAATGTGAGTTGGGAGACCTTGGTTCTAGTCTCAGGTCCATCATAAGCAAGCTCAATGTCCTCAGGGCTCCTTTCTTCTGGCTTCAATTTCCCCATCTATAAAATGAGAAGGCTGCCCTAGATGGTTTCCAAAGTCTTTGTTGCTTCCTCATTTTATATATATATATATATATATATATATATATATATATATATATATATGTTTTTGTTTTTTTTTTTTAAGTATCACAGGGCTTTACCTTCCAGTGAGGTGAGAAAGGGTGAGGGGGAGGTTCTGTACCTGTTGAGCTCTTGTTCTGGCATGAGGTACCAGGAGATCTGAGCTGTGGGGTAAGGCTGTTTCATATAAGGCTTGGTGACCTTTACTGGCTGTGTCAGCATCACTACCTTGGACCTTACCCTCCTGAACAAACCTAATGTATAGAATGGCTTGGGGAATGGAGATAAGGCTCCTTCTGTTCTGAGGTCTCTTATTTCATGTACTAGGGAGAACTTACATTGTATGCTCTTTAGTGTCCCTTTTGATCTGTCTGGGGGTCTGGGCAATTCCTCAGCACCTAGCTTTTTTCCTGTTACGCACTGTCCTCTCTTTAGCCATCTTTTTCCCCGCAGAGACTGACAAGTGGAGGCAGTGTGGTAGAGTGGGAAGAGTACAAGAGCTGGCATTTCCATTTTGCCTCTGCCTTCCTGAAAGTGTGAGTTCCTTGGCAAAGTGCTTAAGCCTCAGTTGCTTTAATAAACTGAAAAGAATGAAGCAGTTGATGGCTAAGGTGCATTGCCGCTCCAGGGAGTTCCCTATTTCCTGCCCCATGCCTTTGTCATGGCATGTCAGTAAGCCCCAAACCCCATTTAGCAAACTCTACTCACACCCGGAAGAGATGTGGCCCAATTCTCTCCTTTTTGTCAGTTTTCTCTTTCCCTCTTTGGGACCCTGGGAGAGGAAGCGCAGGGGCACCTCAGTCCTTTCTAGCCCGTTTCACCAGTTGCCCCCAAGGCCTCTGGACGTTTTCTGGGGTGCTCTCTTTCACAGTGCTACAGGGCAGGGGCTTTGGTGGCCGCATTCTCACCCACGACTCGGAAGCATGGTGGCTGCCTCCCCTCATCCTGAGCCTCCATTTCCTCCACCCGTGTGGCCCCACGCTTCCTTGTGACCCATTCCAAGACGTCGGGGCCATGGCCCTGGGGACTCAGCTAAGGAGGCCCTCCGAGAGCCCAGGGCCATTTAGGAAGCGGAGTCTCTGGGAGGCCGGAAAGGCCTTTCTGCCCCAGGAACTCTCTGCTTTGAAACACTTCCGGAAGTTTCCCTGTGCCTCTACTAGCCCGGGCCCTCCTGCGCCTCCATCCCAGCGGGGGGGGGGGGGGTGGGCTCGGGGCCCCCCCTTGGCTTGGAGGCCCAGCGCGGCGAGGGTGGCCAGGCAGCACCCCCCGGCCCCCCCTCGCACCCTCCCCACCCTCCCCGGCGGCCCTTGCCCATGGGCAGATGGGGAAGCCGGCCCCGGAAACCAGGCCGCTCCTCCCCGCAGAGGCGCCAGCCGCCGGGCAAAGCGGGCCCTGCGCCGGGGCGCCCCCCGGAGCCCCCGGGCCTCTGGGCGCCCTCCGCGCCCCTCCCCTCCCCCCGCTCGGGGGCGGAGGCGGGGGGGGCAGGGCCACTCCCGCGCCACCCCCCCCCCCCCGCCCCGAGCCCACCCTGTCAGCGGTCGGCACCCACCTGGGCAGGAGGCGGCGGCGGGCGGGCAGCGGGCGGCCCCCGGGCACGGGCGGGCGGGAGGGGGCGGCGCCCGGAGGGGGGAGGGGCCGCGCCCCCTCCCCCCGCCGCTTTCCGGCCGCGCGGCAGCACCGCCCTTTCCCGGGGCCCTCGGGGCCTGCGCGGGACAGGGCAGGGGGGCGGGGACGCCACGTGGAGCCCGCCGGCACTGCACGGCCACGGCGGCCTCGGGGAGGCCCGGGGAGCCCCGGGGCTCAGGCTCCGCCCCCGGCTCCGGGGCTCTCTGCTTCAAGGTTTCCCGAGGGACAGAGAAGGAAACTGAGGCAGAGAGCTGGAACGGCAGGGGGCGCGAGCTCAGAAGCTGTGGCCCGCCCCCCCGGGGGGGGGGGAGGCAGGCTCCCGGCGCCCTGCCACCTCCCCTCGGCTCCTTTGCAAACTCTTTCAGCCCCTCACGAGGGGCCAGAGCTGTTCAAGCAGGTGGAATGGTAGGCTTCAGAGAGAAGCTGAGCCTGGCCAGGTAGGCGTTCCTGGGGGGAGGGGCCTCCGACCAGCCTTGGGGCACCCCCCCGGGATGCCAACCCCACAAGGGGCCTGAGAAACCAGACTGCCATTGCTCTGCCACCTTGGCCCCCAGGCCTTTAGGGTCCTTAGGGCCCAGAGGAGCAGGGCCGCAGGGCGGCACAGAGCTGCAGATTGGACCTCAGGGCCTCTCCAAGTCTGGGAAGGGACAACATGACCTTGTTCATTGGCAATGGGAAGCGGGCAAGAAGCAACAGAATCCCACGGACTTTCGGGCTGAAAGGGCCCACGAGCCCCAGAACCCTAGGATGACTATGTGGCCGGTGAGATGAGAGACAAAGAGACAGAGACAGGGAGACAGAAAAACAGAGATGCACTCTCTCACAATCCCAGAGCATAGAGGAGCAGAGCCTGTAGGAAGACATCTTATAATATAGATGAAGAGTCAGAATTGTAAAGAATTTGGGGTCACAGAACTGAAAGGAATCAAGTCTACAAGAGACCTTGGAACACAGAATATGGAATGGCCAAAGGTATTTAGACCATAGGATTGGATGGCACAATGGTGATCAGAGCTCAATGGAACATGAGTAGAACAAAGAGCATGGAACACTATTGTTTTCATTGCTTAGATTACTTGTTCATTTTGGCGATGAACTAGAATAGCCCCAGAACTGCTCAAAGCCTAGAACCTCTAAAATTTTCCATTCCTCTGATTCTGTGAAATAGGGCAAAAAAGGATATCAATGCAAAGCACTCTTAGGACATAACAGTCACAACTGAAAGAGTGCCTGAATCACAGGGCACAAGGTAGTACACTGGAAGGATCTCTACATCTCATGACTTGGGACACCATACAGCTCAGAACTTCTCTATTTTTATGCAACATTGACCATAGCAGATCAGGACTAGAACATACATGACTACAACTGCAAATACATTCTTAAAGCCAGAAGATTCAGACAACAGACTTGCATTTCTGTCTTTGTCTCTACCTCTGTTTATTTCATTTTCTCTCTCTCTCTCTCTCTCTCTCTCTCTCTCTCTCTATATATATATATATATATATATATATATAATATATACACACATATATATATCACACACACATATATATAGATGTAGACATGTGATTATTTAATTCTCTAAGAATAACATCCATTCTCCAATTGGTAGACCCCCAAAGAAATAAGAAAAGGACTCCTCTGTACAACAGACATAAACATATTCATAAATACAAATATATATATATATATATATACATAGAGAGAGCTCTTTTTCTTTTGCTTTTTTTTATACTTAAAGATTTTACTTAATTTCAGTTTTACAATTTTTCCCCTGACCTTGCCCCCCCCCCCCACAGAAGGCAATTTTCCAGTCTTTACATTGTTTTCATTGGTATACATTTATCCAAATTGAATGTGATGAAAAAGAAAGCAGGTCCTTAAAAAAGAAGCATAAAGTATAAGAGAGAGCAAGATCAGACAATAAAATATCAGGTTTTTTTGGTTTTTTTCTTCTAAATTAAGGGTAATAGTCCTTGGTCTTTGTTCACACTCCACAATTCTTTCTCTGGATACAGTTGGTATTCTCCATTGCAGACAGCCCCAAATTGTGCCTGATTGTTGCACTGAAGGGAGGAGCAAGTCCATCAAGGTGGATCATCACCCCCACATTGCTATAAGGCTACAATGTTTTTCTGCTTCTGCTCATCTCACACAACACCAGTGCATGCAAATCCCTCCAGGCTTTCCTGAATTCCCATCCCTCCTGGTTTCTTTTTTTTTTTTTTTTTTGCCAGGGCAAATGGGGTCTGAGAGGTGTTGAGATGGTATCTCAGAAAACCTTTAATTGAGCAACTCTTTCTAGTAAATCCTACAGCCCCTTTCTAGTACTGGTAAATATTTACATGATAAAACCAACAAGGTTCAAGCCATAAGAAGTCAAATCAGTGCACTGATCTAACCAGACTTCCAGAGGCTCAGTGATAGACACAGGAAAAGGTACTCTCCACCTTCTAAAAGGTTCAGAAGGAGACATCTATTTCTTAGCCAAAGCCAACGAGGAAATTAACTTTGCTTGACTATCCAGATTTGTTACCGGGGATTTTGTTTTTATTTTCTCTGGAGGGGAGAGGAGAAAAAGTCTATTTCTGTTCACTGAATTAAAAAAGGACAAAAACATGTAAGGTTACACAGGACCTTATCATGTAAGACATGGAATGTCAGAGTTTGAAGTCACAAAACATGCCCTCACAGAGCTGGCTGTTGTTTACTTATTTCAATTGCACCTGAATCTTCTAGTCCTTAGGAAATAAGACCAAGGTCAGAGGGACAATAAAAAACAGTCATGAAACACCAGAATTGGAAGAGAACTTAGAACAAAGAAACACATGACCGAACTGCAGGATCTTAGATCATGGGCTAACAGATGGATATCCTTAGAAAATAGAACTGGAAAGGCCTGTAGGTTGTGGGACACAGTGCCAGAGATGGAAATCATCTTACCATGTAGAATATAAGTTGTCAGGGTTCGAGAAAGAGTGATCCCAAGATTCAGTACCACCATCTTTCCTGTCACTCAGATTCACTAGCTCAGTACCATTCTCAATTCTTCTCTCAATTATCCAACATATCCAACATATAAATTACCTAAAAAGATGACGAATGCTAGAGAGGCTATGGAATAACAGCCCATCATGATGCACAGTTGGTAGACCTGTGAATGGATACAACCATTCTTGAAAGCAATTTGGAATTATACACAAAAAGTTAGTAAACCTGGCATGCACTAGAGCAGAGTAAGGGCCCAATAATTGCCTTTTGATTGATTAATATAGGAGGCAGGTGGAAGGGAAGAGTCAAGGACTAAGCCAAAACTGTCAACCTGGCTGGCTGGAAGGATGGTGGTCTTCTCAACTGTAGTAAGCAGGTTCAAAATAATCCAAAAAGCAGTTCATAATGCAGGAATAAAGTTCAAGAGAACTTGATTATCTGGCTGGGACTAGATAAAGAGATAAGCATGTGTTAGCATCTGCACAGAGATGATCTTTGAACCATTGGATTTATCATATGAAAGAAAATATAGAAAAAAGGGAAGATGACTTAGACCAGAGGACAGAGGGGAAACTGCAGTTAAAGGCTATGCCAGGAATGAAGAACTGCCAAAGGAGCGCAACTGAAGAGAGAATAACCTTAAGGAGAGGATGCTTAAATGTGGCAAGGGAAATGAAATTTTGTGTTCAGTTTCTTACCTAAGGCTTTGTATTCCAAGATACATGACTAACAGACACATAGAGAAATGGAAAACAGGCACCAGGCTAAGAGAATGGTGTGTGAAAACCTAGAGAGAAAAAAAGTATGCAGAAAGAGGTGTTAACAGTTGTGAAGGTGCTGTGCCTCTATCAACATGAATGACCATGGGGCAGGGTTATAAGTCATCTCTGAGGGTTTTGCTTTGAACTAATCAATATCCAAGGCCCCATCTAGATCTGACAATCTATCTTTCTCTGATGTACAGAGTAGAATTTAGTCTGTCAGACCAGGAGGTGTCCTTTGGCTTGCAGCTCTCATCAGGAGAATAGACAAACAGATATAGGTTGATTGAGGTGGAAGGAGCCCAGAGTCTGGACTGTCACATCTGTGAAGAGTCTTCAAACACAGCACATATAGTGATAGAGTGAGTAGCAATCTCAGATCACAAAAGGCAAGAACATCAGTACTGATGAGACTTTGCATCTTGTGGCAGCTACTGTCAGAGCAAAAAGCTCCCTCTAAACGATGAGGGATGGTTTACAGCTCATAGTTCAGCATCCAAGGTCCCATCCAGGTCTGATAGACTATCTTTCTGTCATGTATAAAAAACTTGGAGCATAGTCTACCTGATCTGGAAGTGTCCTTTGACTGTCATCAGTGGAATGGACAGTGGAAGATAGATTAAGGTGGAGCAACTTGAGACTCTTGGAGTACCTGCATACAAACTAGTATCTTGAGAAGGAGCTGTGCATCATCAAACATGGATGACCATTTGGAGGAAGAAGTAACAAGTCATCACTCTGCAGGTTTTGCTTTTGAAATACTATCCAAAGTCCCATCTAGGTCTGATAGTCTATCTGTCTATGACGTGTAAACCTTAGAGCATAGTCTATCAGTCCTGGAAGTGACTTGGTTATCAACTGTTTTCAGAAGAATGGACGATGGAATGTAGGGAAGTATGTAAGACACAGACTGTCAGGACTAAAAGATGTCTTACAAACCTAACCTAAAGTGACAAACTTGGAGAGGACTTTAGAACAAAGATTGTATGGTCAAATTGAGAAGTGCCAATAAAATATAGAAAGGTAAGACTAAAAGAGACATTAAAACTGATACTGTAGATAACCCAAGGGCCTTCACATATGGTTATAAGGCATAAAACTTTAGAACACAAACAGGTAGCATGAGGAGAGTTGTGCATTATCAAACATGGATTACCTTTGAGAGAGATGGTTTGCAAATCATAGGTATATATGTTTTACTTCGAACTAATCAAAATCTAAGGTCTCCATTCTGGCTAGATTGTTGATCTTTCCATGCTTTGGTAAACCTTGGGAGCACGGTCTATCTGACATGGAAGCATCTCTTGACTCTCAGTTGTCATCAGTGGAATAGACAATGGAATACAGATTGATCAAGATAGATGGACCTGAGATCATGGAGTACATGAAGACAAACTGGTACCTTGTGAAGGAACTATGCATCATTGAACATGGATAACCATGTTACAAGTCATCACTGTAAGTTTTGCTTTGAACTAATCACTATCCAAGATCCCATTGAGATCTGGTAGTCTTTATTTCTATGATGTAGAACTTAGAATTTATTATATCAGACCTGGAGGTTCCTTTGGCTCTCAACTGTCATCATATAATTGGACAATCAAATATAAGTTGATTGAGATGAACCTCAGAACATGTACTGTCTTGTTTGTGAAGTCTTCAAACACAGTGAGGTTTCAGACTATGAAAAGCAAAAAATCAGTGACCATGAGGCTTCTCACCTTAGGGCACTGACTATCAGAGAAGTAAGGACCCCGTGAATAATAATGGATGATTTACAACTCATAGCTCAACATCCAAGGTCCCATTCATATATATGATAATCTATCTCTCTTTGGTATCAAAAACCTTGGAGCATAGTCTGTCAGACCTAGAAATGTCTTTTGGCTTACAATTATTTTCAGATAAAAGTACAAGAGGATATAGAGAAGGCCATAGGACACGGACTATAAGGGCTAAGAGATAACTTAGAAGACATAACAGAGAGTGAATGAAGCACAAAGATGAGAAGTGCCAGATGAACAAAGAAAGGCAGAACTACATGAGATTAGATCTGAGAACCTAGACTATCCAAGTTAAAAGACCCATCAAACACGGAATTAAAAGCACACAACTTTCTAACACAAACAGAAGGGCTAGTGTATGATCAAACAATGTATGGTTTGTAAGTCATAGCTCTTTAGGTTTTACTTTGAACTAATCAATATCCAAGTTCCCATCCGGATTTCATATTCTGTCTTTCTATGATGTACATACAGCTTGAAGCTAGTCTAATTGACCAGGAGTGTCCTTTGGCTCTCGACTGTCATGGGCAGATTGGGCAATGGCATAGAGACTGATGAAGGTGGAGTATCAGTTTTCAGGGTGGTGTTGATAAAAAGGACTTCATGACCAAGGTAGAAGAGTCATTAGGATATGGGGTGACTAAGAATGGGATCCTAATAATATGTAAGAGTAGGTCTCTAAGGATCCTTTGAATAAGGAACACAGAGAACCAGGGGCTAAAGGAAAATGTAGAATTTAAAGGATGAAACTAGAAGGGACCATGAAAAGTAGAGCAGAGAATATAAGACTAGAAAGGGCTTGAGAATGTGGACTTACCAAGTAGATGTCCATAGGTCCAGGAATATCAAAAATCAGAGAAGTCTTAGAGACAGAGCAGAAAGAACCTGAGAACACAGAACAATAAGGCTGGAAGGACCATTAAAATCTTGAATGTCAGGCCTAGAAAGGAATTGAGATCTCTGAACAGAGAATCTCTAGGAAGTATGGGATTGAGTACGAGTTCAAGCAGGGTTAACAATGGATATAAACCATGGACTCTTGGGATCAAAAGGATGTCTGCAATGATGAATGTTGGAAGGGGGGGGGGTTAATGGGACATCCCCGTTAAAATTTTGGTTGGATCTGACTGCATGTATGTTCTATTCTTAGTTTGATATTCCATGCTTCTCTGAGTCTGTGAAACTTAGAAAATGGAATGTCTGAACCAGAAGTAGCCTTGGACTAGTCAGCAATAAAATGGACTGTGGAATATGGATTGAGAGAGATGAAAGAAACCATGAGCATGTCATGCATGAGAGGATATTTTCAAACAGGACATGGAGTTGTAGCGTTATAAGAGGCCCCAGGTCAGGGACTGCAGAATTCCTAAAACACAGAGAGTAGCAGAGTTTGGGCTCTGAAGCCTCAGAGTGAATGTAAATAGCAATTACTTCTGTTTTGGCCAAAAACGCTTAAGATCTTGCCCTCCAAAATTGATTTTTTTTTTACTTTTGGACTAGGTAAGTAGGATCATCCTTTACCTCACTTCTTATTTAGCCTTAATCACTGAATGGACCTCTCAGACAAAATGAGACATTAGCTTAAAAATGCCAAGGTCTCACTGCATTCAGGGCCAACTCCAGTCATCCTATTTCATATCTGGTCACTGTACTCAGATAGTTCTGAAGGTGAGTATAAGGCTGGTGACTTTGCACACTCTCCCCACTCCCCACCCCCAATATACATTTAAATCCAATTCAGTTCCAAGTCATGACATTACCTTCCTGATGTCAGGGTCCTCCTTAAGAATGAAGGACAAATAGCAATAACAGCAAAGTACATGCCATTAGTGGCCAAGGGAACTTTCAACTTAGGACAGGTAATAGGGCAGAATGGGCTACTTTCAAATATTGATTGATGATGTTTGAAGTATAATATAATTTCACACTGACAGATGCCTTACTACAACAACAAAAACAACAACAACAGAAAATCAGGAAGAGAACTGGAAAAGTTCTATATAAAATGTGGAATGCAAAGGTAGAAAGTGTCAGTCAAGGACAGAAAATCATTACTGGAAGGAATCTTAGAACTGTGGACCCAGATTACCTGAAGAGAAGGGGTAACATTTGAATTGAAACTACTTTGAAAACATTTACTATCAGAATTAAAAGTAGCTGGATTACAAGTTGTAGCTTTGCAGGTTTTGCTTTGAGTTAATAGACATCCAAAGTACCATCCAGTTCAGATAGTCTATCTTTCTATGCTGCAGAACTGGAAACATAGTCTATCTAACCTGAAAGTGGCCTTTGAATATAATTCTCAACAGAAGATAGAGAATGGTATAGGATCAATCAAAATGGAAGGACCCAAGAGTTTGGAGGGGGCACACCCACAAAGAGTCTTAAAACATAGAACATATAATGAATAAGAAGACATCTCAAAGCACACAAAGGAACTACATCAGCACACACAGAGCTTTTCAGATCTGGACAGTTGCTATCAGAGCAGAAAGGGCCTCCTTAGACCTTTGAAGGACAGTGTTGGAGGCCACATGGGACACAGGCTATGAAGCCTGAGAGATGCCTTAAAAAACAAAAAAAATAGAGTGATATAACTGGGAATGACTTTAGCACAAAGATTGTTCACCTGGAAAGTGCCAGTTGAACTCAGAAACACAGAGTTAGAATGGACAGTAGAAGTGAGAACACAGACTAGTCAAGATGTAAGACCCTTGAGATCTGACTTTAAATTTCTAACCTCTAGCATACAGACTGTTCTCATGAAAATGATAGTCATCACTGAACATGGAAGACCATTCGGAAGGACGATTCACAACGCATCACTCTGCAAGTTTTAGTCTGAACTAATAGACATCAAAATGCCTTCCAAGTTGGATAGGCTATTATTCTGTGATGTAAAATGGGAACTAGCAGCTATACAACCTGGGAGTGTCCTTTGGATATCAATTTTCCTCAGCAGATGGAAAATGAAATGATACTGATCAAGGAGGAAGGACCAAGAGTATGGAGCAGAATGCCTGTAAAAGTCTTCAAAAAAGGACCCTGTAATGACAGAGCACGAAGTCATCAGAAATCACACAAAGTAAGTACATCAGCACACAATATGCTTTTCATCTTTGGACAGTTACCATCAGAGCAGAAAAGGCCTTAGATCTTTGAAGGACAAATTTGGGAGATGCCTTGAAAGGCACAATATAGAGTGATAGAGCTGGGAATAACTTTAGAAAGAAGATTACACAGGTGGGAAATACCAGTTGAACCCAGAAGGGCAGAGGTAGAAGGGACATTAGAACTGAGAATACAGACTAGCTGAGACAGAAGGCCTTTCAGTCATGAATTTAAAGAACATACATATAGAACACAAACTATCAGGAAACAGAGCTGTAACTCAGGGAACACCAATGGCCCTTCAGAGCGATGGTTTACAATTCATAGTTCTTCAGGTTTCCATTAGTCTTTTTTTAAATTAATTTTTATTAAATATATTATTTGAGTTTTACAATTTTCCCCCCATCTTGCTTCCCTCCCCCACGCCCCCACAGAAAGTACTCTGTCAGTCTTTACTTTGTTTCCATGTTGTACCTGGATCCAAATTGGGTGTTATGAGAGAGAAATCATATCCTTAAAGAAGAGAAGTCTAAGGGGTGACAAGATCAGACAATAAGATATCTGGTTTTTTTTTTTTCTAAATTAAAGGGAATAGTCCTTGAACTTTGTTCAAACTCCACAGTTCCTTATCTGGATACAGCTGGCACTCTCCTTTGCAGACAGCCCCAAATTGTTCCTGATTGTTACACTGATGGAATGAGCGAGTCCTTCAACATTGAACATCACTCCCATGTTGCTGTTACGGTGTACAGTGTTTTTCTGGTTCTGCTCATCTCAGTCGGCATCAGTTCATGCAAATCCCTCCAGGCTTCCCTGAAATCCCATCCCTCCTGGTTTCTAATAAAACAATAATGTTCCATGATGATATACACATAACATAGTTTGCTAAGCCATTCCCCAATTGAAGGACATTTACTGGATTTCCAATTCTTTGCCACCACAAACAGGGCCGCTATAAATAATTTTGTACAAGTAATGTTTTTACCCTTTTTCATCATCTCTTCAGAGTATAGACCCAGTAGTGGTATTGCTGGATCAAAGGGTATGCACATTTTTGTTGCCTTTGGGCATAATTCCAAATAGCTCTCCAGAAGGGTTGGATGAGTTCACAGCTCCACTAACAGTGTAATAATGTCCCAGATTTCCCACAACCCTTCCAACAATGATCATTATCCTTCCTGGTCATATTGGCCAATCTGAGTGGTGTGAGGTGGTACCTCAGAGAAGCTTTAATTTGCATTTCTCTAATAATTAATGATTTAGAGCATGTTTTCATATGGCTATGGATTGCTTTGATCTCCTCATCTGTAAATTGCCTTTGCATATCCTTTGACCATTTGTCAATCGGGGAATGGCTTTTTGTTTTAAAAATATGACTCAGTTCTCTGTATATTTTAGAAATGAGTCCTTTGTCAGAATCATTAGTTGTAAATATTGTTTCCCAATTTACTACATTTCTTTTGATCTTGGTTCCAGTGGTTTTATCTTTGCAAAAGCTTTTTAATTTAATGTAATTGAAATCATCTAATTGGTTTTTGGTGATGTTCTTCAAAACTTCCTTAGTCATAAACTGCTTCCCTTTCCATAGATCTGACAGGTAGAGTAATCCTTGATCTTCTAATTTGCTTATAGTATTGTTTTTTATGTCTAAGTCCTGTAACCATTTGGATCTTATCTTGGTAAGGGGTGTGAGGTGTTGGTCTAATCTAAGTTTCTTCCATACGAACTTCCAATTATCTGAGCAGTTTTTATCAAAGAGGGAGTTTTTATCCCAATTGCTGGACTCTGGGTTTATCAAACAGCAGATTACTGTAACCATCTCCTGCTTTTACACCTAGTCTATTCCACTGGTCTCCCCGCTCTATTTCTTAGCCAATACCAAACAGTTTTGATGACTGATGCTTTATAATATAATTTTATATCAGGTAGGGCTAAGCCACCTTCTTTTACACTTTTTTCATTAAGCTCGTGGCAATTCTTGACTTTTTATATCTTCATATGAATTTACTTACAATTTTTTTCTAACTCCTAAAAGTAATTTTTTGGAATTTTGATTGGTAGGGCACTAAACAGATAGTTTAGTTTTGGTAGAATCGTCATTTTTATTATATTAGCTCGACCTATCCACGAGCAGTTGATATTTGCCCAGTTATTTAAATCTGATTTAATTTGTGTGAGAAGTGTTTTATATTTGTTTTCAAAAAGATTCTGAGTCTGCCTTGGCAAATAGACCCCCAAGTATTTTATATTGTCTGAGATTACTTGGAATGGGATTTCTCTTTCTAGCTCTTCCTGCTGTATCTTGCTAGACATATATAGAAAAGTTGAGGATTTATGAGGGTTTATTTTATATCCTGCAACTTTTCTAAAATTGCTAATTGTTTCCAGTAATTTTTTGGATGATTTCTTTGGGATTCTCTAGGTAGACCATCATGTCATCTGCAAAGAGTGAGAGTTTTGTCTCTTCCTTCCCAATTCTAATTCCTTCAATTTCTTTTTCTTCTCTAATTGCTGAGGCTAACATTTTTAATACAATATTGAATAGTAGTGGTGATCATGGCCATCCTCGTTTCACCCCTGATCTTATTGGAAATGACTCAAGCCTCATCCAATTGCATAGAATGCTTATTGATGGTTTCAGATAGAAACTGCTTATTATAATAAGAAACAGTCCATTTATTCCTACACTCTCTAGTGATTTTTAGTAGGAATGGATGCTGTATTTTATCAAAAGCTTTTTCTGCCCCTATTGATATAATCATGTGATTTCTGATAGGATTTTATTGATATAAGTAATTATACTAACAGTTTTCCTAATATTGAACACTGCATTCCTGGAATAAATCCTACTTGGTCATAATGTATTATCCTAGTGATAACTTCTTGTATTTGATTTGCTAAGATTTTATTTAAGATTTTTGCATCTATATTCATCAGGTAAATAGGTCTATAATTTTCTTTCTCTGTTTTAACTCTTCCTGGTTTAGGTAACAGCACCATATTGGTTTCATAGAAAGAGTTAGGCAGAGTTCCATCTTTCCCTATTTTTCCAAAGAGTTTATATAGAATTGGAACCAATTGTTCCTTAAATGTTTGGTAGAATTCACTTGTGAATCCATCAGGCCCTGGAGATTTTTTTTAGGGAGTTCAATAATGGATTGTTTAATTTCTTTTTCTGAGATAGGGTTGTTTAGATTTTTAATCGCTTCTTCATTTAACCTGGGCTACTTATGATTTTGTAAATATTCATCCATTTCACTTAGATTTTCAAATTTGTTGGCATAGAGTTGGGCCAAATAATTTTGAATTATTACTTTAATTTCCTCCTCATTGGTGGTGAGTTCACCTTTTTCATTTCTACTACAAGCAATTTGGTTTTCTTCTTTCTTTTTTTTTAATCAAATTGACCAGAGGTTTATCAATTTTATTGGTTTTTTCATAATACCAACTTTTGGTTTTATTTATTAATTCAATGGTTTTTTGCTTTCGATTTTATTAATTTCTCCTTTAATTTTTAGAATTTCTAATTCGGTATTTAATTGTGGATTTTTTATTTGTTCAGTCTCTAATTTTTTTAGTTGCATGTTTAGTTCATTGATTTCCTCTTTCTCCAACTTATTCATATAAGCATTTAGAAGTATAAGATATCCCCTGAGAGTCGCTTTGAATGAATCTCATAGGTTTGGGTATGTTGTTTCATTATTATCATTATCTAGGATAAAATGATTAATTGTTTCTATAATTTGTTTTTTGTCCACTCATTTTTTAAGATGAGGTTATTCAGTTTCCAATTTGCTCTGGGTCTATATCTCCTTGGCCCAGTATTGCATATGACTTTTATTGCATTGTGATCTGAGAAAGATGCCTTCACTATTTCTGCCTTTCTGCAGTTGATCATTAGGTTTTCATGTCCTAGTACATGGTCAGTTTTTGTATAAGTTCCATGTACTGCAGAGAAAAAGGTATATTCCTTTCTATCCCCATTCAGTTTCCTCCATAAGGCTAGCATATCTAATTTTTCTAACAATCTATTTACCTCCTTAACTTCTTTCTTGTTTATTTTATGATTCAATTTATCAAGATCTGAGAGTGGGAGGTTAAGGTCTCCCACTAGTAGAGTTTTTCTGTCTATGTCTTCCTGTAGTTCTTTCAGCTTCTCCTCTAAGAATTTGGGTGCTATCCCACTGGGTGCATATATATATATATATATATATATATATATATATATATATATATATATATATTCACTATTGAAATGACTTTATTGTCTATGGTACCTTTTAGGAGGATAAAGTTTCCTTCCTTATCTCTTTTAACACTATTTTTGCTGCTGCTTTGTCTGAGATAAGGACTGCTACCCCTGCTTTTTTTTTTACTTCAGCTAAAGCAAAATATATTTTGCTCCAACCTTTTACCTTTACTCTATATGTATCTCTCTGCTTCAAATTAGTTTCTTATAAGCAGCATATTGTAGGATTCTGGTATTTAATCCACTCTGCTATTCGCTTGTGTTTTAAGGGAGAGTTCATCCCATTCACATTCAAGGTTATGATTACTAATTCTTTATTGCCCTCCGTGCTATCTTCCCTCCATTTGTATTTTCCCCTTTCTCCCCGCTTTATCCGTATTCCCCAGTATTTTGTTTCTGAATACCACCCCCTTCAGTGTGTTCGCCCTCCTATATCACACCCTCCCCTTTCTTTCCCCTTTCCCTTTTCCCCTTTTTCCTTCCCTTCCTTTTGTTAATTCCCCCTTTTTCCCCTACTCCCCTTCTCTTTCTCCATCCCCCCTCCCCTGTTCCCCTTTTAATACTTGAAAGATTAGATGTTTTATCAGTTAACTGAGTATGTGTAGGTTGACTTTAAGCCAAGTCTGATGAGAAGATTCAGGTGTTTCTCCTCTGCTCCCTTCTTCCTCTCTATTACCATAGGATTTTTGTACCTGTTAGTGTAATGAGATTTACCCCATTCACTCTCCTCCCTCCTCCAGTCTCTTTCCTGTCCCCCTTTTGAAGGAGGTAGTGTTTTTTTAGATCATTCTATCTAAGTCATAGAAAATTCTGAGTGTCTGTCCCTTCTAATTCAGTATATTCTATCAAATAGAGTCAAAATTCCTGAAAGTTATTAGGGTCTTTCTCCCAAGTGGGGTTAAAGCCAGTTACATCTCTTTAGATAGCAGTCTCATGGATAGATCATTAATGTCCGTCATTTCTGGCTAGGTATATTCTCTCTGTTAGAGTTACAATTCTCAAGATTCATGAGAATCTTTTCCCCCCATGCTGGGATATAGCTAGTTTCTACTTACTGGATTGCATTTTTTTCCCTTTTTCCGCCACCATTTTTTTTTTACCTTTTCATGTGTCTCTTGAACCTCCTGTTTGATGTCCAAATTTTCTGTTTAGCTCTAGTCTTTTCATCAGAAATTTTTGGAATTCTTCCATTTCATTAAATGTGCATCTTTTTCCCTTGAAGAGAAGGCTCAGCTTTGCGGGAAAGTAGATTGTTGGCTGGATTCCAAGTTCTCATGCTCTTCGAAATATTTCATTCCAGGCCCTTCGATCCCTTAAAGTTGATGCAGCCAGGTCCTGAGTGATCCTTACTGTGGCTCCTTGATATTTAAATTGTTTCTTTCTGGCTGCTTGCAGGATTTTCTCTTTTATCTGATAGTTCTGGCATTTGGCTGCAACATTCCTTGGTGTTTTCATTTTAGGATCTTTTTCTGGTGGGGATCGATGTACTCTTTCAAAAACTACTTTGCCCTCTGATTCCATGATATCAGGGCAGTTTTCCATCACTAGATCCTGTAATATTAAGTCCAGGCTTTTTTTCTCTTCAGTGTTTTCAGGAAGTCCTATAATTTTCAGGTTGCCCCTCCTCTATCTATTCTTGAGGTCAGTGGTTTTGTTGATGAGGTATTTTACATTTGCTTCTATTTTTTCTATTTTTTGATTTTGTTTAACTGACTCTTGCTGTCTAATGGAGTCATTAGTTTCTGTAGACTCCATTCTTTTTTGGGGGGAGAAGTTTTCTTCATTTACCTTTTGCAACTCCTTTTCCAAATGGTCAATTCTACTTTTTAAAGAGCTTTCCATTTGACCAATTGATATTTTGAGAGTATTAATTTCTTTTTGCATTTGCCCATTTGAAGATCTGAGAGATTTATTCTCATTTTGTATTTGTCCAATTGTACTTTCTAAGGTTTTGCTTTCTTGTTGCAAGGTATTAATTATCTCCCCAAAATTT
This sequence comes from Macrotis lagotis, assembly GCF_037893015.1. Classification (NCBI taxonomy): domain Eukaryota; kingdom Metazoa; phylum Chordata; class Mammalia; order Peramelemorphia; family Peramelidae; genus Macrotis; species Macrotis lagotis. The sequence continues at coordinate 3,249,569 of NC_133666.1, forward strand.
TCCACTTGATTTTTAAACTCGTTCCTTATTTCTTCAAGGAAGTCTTTCTGTGCTGAAGACCAGATTGTATTCTCCTCAGAGATTCCAGGTCTCTCTGAGTTAGGGTCTTTCACTTCCAAGAATTTTTCTATGGATCCACCTTTCCGCTGACCCTTCTTCATTTTGCTAAGACCTGAGTTAGGGAGGGGCTGGTTCCCGGGGCTTGGGATTGCTAAAGGCTTTACTCACTGAGTGTGGTTTCTCTGGCTGGCCAGTAGGAGGTGCTGGTTGCTTTCTCTGGAGTGTCTGTGACCTTGGTTGAGGCCTTCTCCCTTTCCTTGAAGGGAGGAGTTGAAGCTATTGAATTCTTTTGCCTTCAATCAATGGTGGGCTTTACCTTGGCCTGAGGTCATTCCTCAGCTGGGCTGGGGCTTCTGCTCACACACCTGGGCCTGAGGCAGAAGTAGTTTGCATTTGTTTGTAAGGGAAGAAGTCTGAGTTGTAATGGGACTCAGACGAGAGGGGCCCAGGGATGGTGTCCGAAGCCTTCTTGCTCCAGAACTCTCCCCCCAGCCCTGTCTGGGATCTCCCCGGTGACAGCTCCAACACCAGTGCCTCCGCTCTCCCAAGGACTCACGCCCCCTCGGTTTAGCCCCACCACTGATCCAGCAAGTCCGGCTCTCAGGCCCTCAGACTCCTGGTTCCAATTCAGCTGTTGATCTGGCTGATCTGGGGTTGATCCTCCCTCTGAGCCCAGACTCACCCGCTGAATTCGGCCAAAGCTGCTGTGGGAGACAAATTCTGAGGTAGATGTTCTTTCTCCTGGCTTTTCTTTCTGGGTTTCATGGGTCAGATTTCTTTTAAGAGGTTTGTTTCATGTGATAGATGGGGAAGAGATCAGGAGACTTTAGAACTGTGCCTGTCTTCTCTCCGCCATCTTGACTTGAAGTCTTTCCATTAGTCTTAATAGACATCCAAGGTCCCATCCAGTTCTAATAGTCTGTTTCTATTCTCTAAAACTGGAAATGTAGTGTATCTAAAGTGCTTTTTGACTAAAATTCTCACAAGAAGATGGAGAATAGGGCAGCTAGGTGGCATAGTGGATAAAGCACCAGCCCTGGAGTCAGAAGTACCTGGGTTCAAATCCGGTCTCAGACACTTAATAATTACCTAGCTGTGTGGCCTTGGGCAAGCCACTTAACACCGTTTGCCTTGTAAAAAGCTAAAAAAAAAAAGAAGATGGAGAATGGCATAGGATCTATCAAAGTGGAAGGACCGAAGAGTTTGGAGAGGCATGCCCACACAGAGTTTTCAAGCATTGAACATATAATGAATAAGAAGGGACATCTAGGTGGCATAGTGGATAAAACACTGACCCTGAAGTCAGGAGTACCTGGGTTCAAATCCGGTCTCAGACACTTAATAATTACCTAGCTGTGTGGCCTTGGGCAAGCCACTTAACGCTGTTTGCCTTGCAGAAACCTAAAAAAAAAAGATGTCTGAAAGCACACAAAGGAAATACATCAGCACCCACAGGGTTGTTCACTTTAGGACAGTGTCTATCAGAGCAGAAAGACCTCCTTAGATCTTTAAAAGACAGTGTTGGAAAGCCATAGGACACAGACTGTCAAGCCTGAGAGATGCCTTAAAAGACATAGTAGAGGGGTGGCTAGGTGTCATAGTGGATAAAGCACCAGCCTTGGAGTCAGGAGTACCTGGGTTCAAATCTGGTCTCAGACAATAATTACCTAGCTATGTGGCCTTGGGTAAGCCACTTAACCCCATTTGCCTTGCAAAAAAAAGACATAGTAGAGAGTGATAGATTGAAGAATGACTTTAGAACAAAGACTGCACAGTTGAGAAGTGCCAGTTGAACACAGAAAGACAGGAGTAGAATGGACAGTAGAAATGAGAACACAGTCTAGCCAGGGTGTAAGGCACTTCTGATATGAATTTAATGCTCATAGGAATAGAACACAGACTGTTATCATGAAAAGGAACTGTGCTTCACTGAACGTGGATGAGCATTCACAAAGATTGTTAATAATTCATAGCTCTGCAAGTTTTGGGTCAAACTAATAGACATCCAAAATCTCTCCCTGATTGGATAGTAGATGTTTCTGTGATGTAAAATTGGAAGTATCATCTATCTAACCAGGAAGTGTCCTTTGGCTATCAATTCTCCTCAGTGGATGGAAAATGGACCAAGAGTATGGAGTGGAATGCCTGTAAAAGTCTTCAACCAAATAACCTGTAATGACAGAGCAAGAATTCATCACAAAATACACAAAGTAAGTACATGAGCACCCAAGATGTTTTTCACCTTTGGGCAGTTATCATCAAAGAAGAAAATACCTTAGATCTTTGAAGGACAGTTTGGGGAGGTGCCTTAAAAGGTATATTATAGACTGATAGAGCTGTGAATAAATTTAGAAAAAAAGATTGCACAGGTGGGAAGTGCCTGTTGAACCCAGAAAGGCAGAGGTAGAAGGGATGTTAGAACTGAGAATACAGACTAGCCAAAATGGAATGCCTTTCAGTCATGAATTTAAAGAACATACCTATAGAATACAAACTGTCTGGAAACAGAGCTGTGCCTGAGTGAACACAGATGACCATTCTGAGGAATGCTTTATAAATCATAGTTCTTCAGGTTTTGCTTTGAATTAATAGACATCCAAGGTCTCATCGAGTTCAAATGGTCTATCTTTCTATGCTGTAAAATTGGAAATGTAGTCTATGCTCCTGGAAAGTGACCTGTGACTATAATTCCCTGTAGAAGATAGGGAATGGCATAGGATCATTCAAAGTGGAATGACTCAAGCATTTGTTTTGGCATGCCCACAAAAGGCCTTCAAGAATTGAACATATAATGAATAAGAAGACGTCTCAAGGTCCACAAATGAATTATATCAGCACCCATGGCATTGTTCACTTTAGGATAGGTGCTATCAGAGCACAAAGACTTCCTTAGATCTTTTCAAGACAGCGATGGAAATCCAAAGAACAAAGACTGAGAGATGCCTTAAAAGACATAGTCTAGAGTGACAGATCTAAGAATGAATTTAGAACAAAAACTATACAGTTGGGAAGTTCAAGTTGAAAACAGGCAGAGGTAGAAGGGATGCTAGAACTGAGAACACAGAGTAACCTAGATTTAAAGTGCTTCAGATATGAATTTAATGCTCCTAGCCATAGAACATACACTGTCATTGTGAAAAGGAGCTGTGGATCATTGAACATGGATGACCATTCAGAAGGATGGTTTACAATTCCTAGCTCTGCAAATTTTGATTTGAACTAATAGACATTGAAGGTCCCACCTGGGGTGATAGTCTATCCTTTTGTGATGTAAAACTAGAAGAATAGTCTATCCAACCTGGAAGTGTACTTTGGCTATCAGTTCTATTCAATGGATGGAAAATGGAATGAGACCGATTAAGGTGGAAGGACCAAGCACAAGTAGTTTAATGCCTACAAAAGTCTTAAAACAAAGAACCTGTAATGACAGAGCACGAAGTCGTCAGAAACCTCACAACCTAAGTCCATCAGCATCCAAGATGCTTTTCACCTTTGGGCAGTTATATTTAGAGCAGAAAAAACATTAGATCGTTAAATGATAGCTTTGGCAGATGCCTTAAAAGGCATAATATAGAGTGATAGAGCTGGGAATGACTTTAGGAAAAAAAGATTGCACAGACAGGAAGTACCAATTGAACCCAGAAGGGGAGAGGTAGAGTGGATGTTAGAACTGATCATGCAGACTAGCCGAGATTTTATATCCTTTAGTCATGAATTTATAGAACATACCTATAGAGCACAATTATCATGAAAAGGTGGTGTGCATCAGTGAACACGGATGACCATTCAGAGTAATGGTTTACACTTCATAGTCCTGCAAGTTTTGGTGCAAATTAATTGACATCGAAAGTCCCATCCAGTTCAGATATTTTATCTTTTCTTTGCTGTAACACTGGAAACATAGTCTGTCTAACCTGAAAGTGGCTTTCTCATCAGAAGATGGAGAATGGCATAGGATTGATCAAATTGGAAGGACCCAAGAGTTAGGAATGGCATGCACTCAAAGAGTCTTCAAAGGTATAATTAATAAGACGATATCTCAAAGGACACAAAAGAAATACATCACCGCACATACACTGCACCTTTGGACAGTTGTTAATGGAGAAGAAAGGGGATCTTTGGATCATTGAAGGACATGTGCTGGAAGTCCATAGGACACAGACTATCAAGCCTGAGAGATGCCTTAAAAGACATAAAATGGAGTGTTAGAACTGGGAATGACTTTAGAATGAAGATTGTACAACTGGAAAGTGCCAGTAGAACTCAGAAAGATAAAGTTAGAAGGGACAGTAGAAGTGAGAACACAGACTAGTCAAGATGTAAGACCCTTGAGATCTGAAGTTAAAGTTCTTACCTATGGCATGCAGACTACTATCATGAAACTGATCTGTAATCATTGGACATGGAAGACCATTCAAAGGGATGGTTTATAATTCATACCTCTGCAAGTTTTGGGTTGAACTAATATACATCCAAAATCCCTTCCAGGTTGGATAGTCGATCTTTCTGTCATGTAAAAATGGAAGTATCATCTATCTAAACTGGAAGTGTCCTTTGGCTATCAATTCTTCTCAGTAGATGAAAAATGGAATGAGACTGATCAAGGAGGAAGGACCAAGAGAATGGATTAGAATGCTTGAAAATATTTTCAAACAAAGATCCTGTAATGACAGAGTATGAAGTCATCACAAACTACACACAGTATGTAAATCTGCAACCAAGACCATACAGAAGGTCCGTTTTTCAAGTCATACATCTGCAAGTTTGGTTAGAACTTAAAGGCAGCCAAGGTCCCACCTGGGGATGATAGCCTATCCTTCTGTAATGTAAAACTAGAAGAATAGTCTATCCAACCTGGATGTGTCCTTTTTCTATCAAGTCTCCTCAGCAGATGGAAAATGGATTGAGACTGATCAAGGTGGAAGGACCAAGTGCATGGAGTGGAATACCTACAAAACTTTTCAAACAAGGAAGCTGTAATGACAGAGCAAGAAATTATCACAAACATCACAGTGTAAGCCCATCAGCACCCTAGATTCTTTTCACCTTTGGACAGTTATTCTCAGAGCAGAAAAGGCCTTAGATCTTTGAAGGACAGTTTTGGCAGATGGCTTAAAAGGCATAATGTAGAATGATAGAGCTGGGAATAACTTTAGAGCAAAATATTGCACATGGGGAAGTGCCAGTTGAACTGAGAAGGGCAGAGCTAGAAGGGACATTAGAACTGGGAATTCAGACTCGATGAGATATAAGGCCTTTCAGTCATCAATTTTAAAAACATAGCTATAGAACACAAATTGTTATCCTGAAAATGATCTGTTATCATTGCACATTGATGACCATTCATAGGGATGGTTCACAATTCATAGCCCTGGGTTGTTCACATTAGGACAGTTGCTATCAGAGCAGAAAGACCTCCTTAGATCTTTAAAAGACAGTGTTGGAAGTCCACAGGACACAGACTATCAAGCCTGAGGGATGCATTAAAAGACATTCTATAGAGTGAATGAGCGAAGAATGACTTTAGAACAAAAACTTTCCAGTTGGGAAGTGACAGTTGAACATAGAAAGCTAGGGACTGAAAGAACTGTAGAACTGAGAACAAAGTCTAACAATGCTGTAACGAGCTTTGGATATGAATTTAATGTTCATATGAATAGAACACAAACTGTTATCATGAAAAGGAACTGTGCTTCACGGACCATGCATGACCATTCAGAGGGATTGTTACCATTCATAGCTCTGCAAGTTTTTGCTTGAACGAATAGACATCCAAAATTCCTTCCAGGTTGGATAGTCTAATTTTCTGTGATGTAAAAATGGAAGGGTCTATCTAACCTGAAGTGTCCTTTGGCTATGAATTCTCCTCAGTGGATGGAAAATGGAATGAGACTGATCATGGAGGAAGGACCAAGAGTATAGAGTGGAATGTCTGCAAATGTCTTCAAACAAAGAACCTCTAATGATGGAGGAAGAAGTCATCACAAACCACACAAAGTAAGTACATCTTCAACCAAGATGCTTTCACCTTTCAAGAGCTACCATCAGAGCAGAAAAGGCCTTATATTTTAAAAGGCATAATATAGAGTGATTCAACTTGAAATAACTTTAGGAAAAAAAAGGTTGCACAGGTGGGAAGTTACAGTTGAATCCAGAAGGGCAGAGGTAGAAGGGACATTAGAACTGAGAATTCATACTAGCCATGATAGAAGACCTTTCAGTCATGAGTTTAAAGAATATACCTATAGAACACAAACTGTCAGTAAATGGTGCTGTGCCTCAGTGAACATGGTTGACCATTCTGAGGAATGCTTTATAAGTTATAGTACTGCATGTTTTGGTTTAAATTAATAGACAATCAAGGTCCCCTAGAGTTTTGATTGTCTACCTTTATATGTTTTAAAACTGGAAATATAGTCTATATTACTAGAAAGTGGCCCTTGACTATAATCCTCATAAGAGGATGGAGAATGGCATAGGATCAAGGTGTACTTTGCTTTGGTGTACCCACAAAGAGTCCTCCATCATTGAACAGATATTGAATAAAAAGACATCTCAAGGCCCACTTAAGTAATACATCTGCATCTGTACCCACAGGGTTGTTCACTTTAGGACAGTTGCTATCAGAGCAGAAATACCTCCTGAGATCTTTTAAAGACAGTGATCAAAATCCAAAGGACACAGACTATCAAGCCTGAGAGATGCCTTAAAAGACCTAATATAGAGTGACAGAGTTAGGTTTGAATTTAGACAAAAGCGGTCCCGTTGAGAAGTGTCAGTTGAAAACAGAAGGTCAGGGGTAGAAGGGAAGCTTGAACTGAGAACACAGAGTAGCCAAGATGTAAGGCACTTCTGATATGTATTTAATGCACATAAATATAGAACACAAATAATTATCATAAAAAGGATCTGTGTATCACTGAACATGGATGACCATTCAGAAGGATGGCTTGCAAGTCATAGCTCTGTAAATTTTGAACTAATAGACATCCAAGGTCCCACCTGGGGATGATAGCCTATCCTTCTGTGATGCAAAACTAGAAGAATAGTCTATCCAACCTGGATATGTTTGTTGGATAACAATTCTCTTCAGCAAATGTAAAATGGATTGTGACTGATCAAGGTGGGAGGACCAAGCTCATGGAGTGGAAAGCCTACAAAAGTCTTTAAACAAAGGAGCTGTAATGACAGAGCAATAAATCATCAGAAACATCACAATGTTAGTACATCAGCACCCAGGATGCTTTTCAGCTTTGGACAGTTATCATCAGAGCAGAAAAGGCCTTAGATCTTTGAAGGACAGTTTTGGCAGATGCCTTAAAAGGCATAATATAGATCTATAGAGCTGGGAATAAGTTTAGGAAAAAAGATTGCACAGGTGGGAAGTTCCAGTTGAACCCAGAAGGCCAGAGGTAGAAGGGATGTTAGAATTAAGAATACATGCTAGATAAGATATAAGCTCTTTCAGTCATGTATTTAGAGAACATACCTATAGCACACAAACTGTTATCATTGAATATTGATGACAATTCAGAGGGATGGTTTACAATTCATAGCCCTGCAAGTTTTGGTTCGAAGTGATAGACTTTCAAAATTCCTTGCAGGTTGGATAGTCTATCTTTCTGTGATGTAAAACTGAAACAAACGTCTATCTAACCTGTAAGTGTCCTTTGGCTATCAATTCTCAGCAGCAGATGGAAAAGAGAATGAGACTGTTCAAGGAGGAAGGACCAAGTCCATGTAGTAGAATGCCTGAAAAGTCTTCAAACAATGAACCTGTATTGAAAGTACATGAAGTTATCGCAAACCACACAATGTAAGTACATTGGCAACCAAGATGCTTTTCACCTCTGGACTGCTGCCATCAGAGCAGAAAAGGACTTAGATCTATGAAGAAAAGTTTTAGGAGATTCCTTAAAGGGCATAATATGGAGTGATAGAGGTGGGAATAACTTTAGAACAAAAGATTGCACAGGAGGCAATTGTCATTTGCACCCAGAAGGGGAGAGGCTGAACGGACATTAGACCTGAAAATACAGACTAGCCTAGATTGAAGGCCCTTCAGTCAAGAATTTAAAGAACATACCTATAGATCACAAACTATCAGGAAATGGAGCTGTGCCTCTGTGAACTTGGATGACCATTCACAGGAATGGTTAACAAATCATAGTCCTGCAGGTTTGAGTTTGAAATAATAGACATCAAAAGTCCTATCCAGTTCAGCTAGTCTATCTTTCTTTGTTGTAAACTTGGAAATGTATTCTATCTAACTGCAAAGTGACCTATGATTATGATACTTAGAAAAAGATAGAGAATGTCATAGGATCGATCAAAGTGGAAGGACCCAGGATTTTGGACAGGCATGCCCACAAAAAGTCTTCAAGCATTGAACTTATAAAGAATAAGAAGATGTCTGAAAGCACAGAAAGGAAATGCATCAGCACTCACAGGGTTCTTCACTTTAGGACAGTTGCTATCAGAGCAGAAAGACCTCCTGAGATCTTTAAAAGACAGTATTGGAAGTCCATAGGATACAGACTACCAAGCCTGAGAGATACCTTAAAAGACATATTATAGAGTGAAACAGTGAAGAATGACTTTAGATCAAAAACTGTTCAGTTGGGTAGTGACAGTTGAACACAGAAAGGCAGGGATAGAAGGTACTGTAGAACTGTGAAGACAGACCAGTCAAGATGTAAGGCACTTCAGATATGAATTTAATGCTCATATAAGTAGAACACAAAGAGTTATCATGAAAAGGAACATGGATGAACATTCAGAGTGATTGTTTCCAATTCATAGCTCTGCAAGTTTTGGATCAAACTAATAGACATCCAAAATCCCTTCCAGGTTGGATAGTCTATTATTCTGTGATGTAAAAATGGAAGTATCCTCTATCTAACCTGGAAATTTCCTTTGGCTATCAATTCCCCTCGGTCTTCAACCACTGAATATTAATGAATAAAAAGCCGTCTCAAGCCCACTAATGAAATACATCAGCACCCAAATTTTTGGTCACTTAGGACTGGTGCTATCAGAGCAGAAAGACCTCCTGAGATCTTTTAAAGACAGTGATAGAAATCCAAAGGACTATAAAGCCTGAGAGATGCCTTAAACGTCAAAATCTAGAGTGACATAACTAGGAATGAATTTAGAACAAAATCTATACATTGGGGAACTTCCAGTTGAACCCGGAAAGGCAGGGGGTAGAAGGGATGGTAGAACTGAGAACACAGAGAAGGCAAGCTGTAATGTGCTTCAGATATGAATTTATGTTCCTAACCATAGAACACAACCTCTTATCATGAAAATGAACTGTGCATCAATGAACATGGATGACCAATCAGAAGGATTGTTCAGAAGTCCAAGCTCTATAAGATTTGATTTGAACTAATAGACATGCAAGGTCCCACCTGGTGATGATAGCCCGTCATTCTGTGATGTAAAACTAGAATAATAGTCTATCCATCCTGAAAGTGTCCTTTGGCTATCATGGCACCTCAGCAGATGGAAAATGGATTGAGATTGATCAAGGTGGAAAGACCAAGTGCATGGAGTGCAATGCCAACAAAAGTCTTCAAACAAAGAACCTATAATGACAGAGCAAGATGTTATCACAAAGCACACAAAGTAAGTACATCAGCAACCAAGATGCTTTTCACCTTGGAACAGTTACCCTCAGAACAGAAAATGGCTTAGATCTGTGAAAGACAGTTTCGGGAGATGCCTTAAAAGACATAATATAAATCAACATAGCTTGGTGTAACTTTAGAAAAAAAGATTGCTCAGGTGGGAAGTGCCATTTGAACCCAGAAGGGCAGAGGTAGAAGTGACGTGAGAATTAAGAATACAGACTAGATGTGATATAAGGCCTTTCAGTCATGAATTTAAAGAAAATACATATAGAACACAAACTGTTATCATGAAAATGATCTGTTATCATTGAACATGGATGACCATTTAGAGAGATGATTGGCACTTCATAACCCTGCAAGTTTTGGTTTGAAGTATTAAATATTGAAAATCCCTTGCTGGTTCAATAATCTATCTTTCTGTGATGTATAACTGGAATTATTGTCTATCCTACCTGGACGTGTCTTTGGTTATTCATTCTCCTCAGCAAAAGGAAAATGGAATGAGACTGATGAAGAAGGTAGGATGAAGAGTATGGAGTAGAATGCCTGTAAAGTCTTCAAACAAAGAACCTGTTAATGACAGAGCATGAAATTATCACAAACCACACAATGTAAGTACATCAACAACAAAGATGATTTTCACCTTTGGACAGTTACCATCAGATCAGAAAAGACCTTAAATCTTTCAAGAACAGGCTTGGGAGATGCCTTAAATTGCACAATGTAGAGTTATAGAGGTGGGAATAACTTTAGAACAAAAGATTGCACAGGAGGCAATTGTCATTTGCACCCAGAAGGGGAGAGGCTGAATGGACGTTAGACCTGAGAATACAGACTAGCCTAGATTGAAGGAAGGCCCTTCAGTCAAGAATTTAAAGAACATACCTATAGATCACAAACTATCAGAAAATGGAGCTGTGCCTCAGTGAATTTGGATGACCATTCAGAGGAATGGTGAACAAATCATAGTTCTGTCAGTTTTGGTATGAAATAATAGACATCCAAGGTCCCATCCAATTCAGACAGTCTATCTTTGCTGTAAAACTGGAAAGGCATTTTATCTAACTGCAAAGTGGCCTTTGATTACGAAACTCAGATGAAGATAGAGAATGTCATGTGATCTATAAGAGTGGAAGGATCCAAGATTTTGGAGAGGCAAGCCCACAAAAAGTCTTCAATCATTCAAAATATATTGAATAAGAAGCTCTCTGAAAACACAGAAAGGAAATACATCAGCACCCACAGAGGTTTTCAATTTAGGACAGTTGCTATCAGAGTAGAAAAACCTCCATAGATCTTTAAAAGACAGTGCTGGAAGTCCATAGGAGACAGACTATCAAGCCTGAGAGATACCTTAAAAGACATATTATAGAGTGAAATAGCAAAGAATGACTTTAGATCAAAAACTGTACAGTTGGGATGTGACAGTTGAACACAGAAAGGCAAGGATAGAAGGGTCGGTAGAACTGAGAAAGTCTTGCCAGGATGTAAGGAGCTTAGGATATGAATTTAATGGTCATGCAAATAGAACACAAACAAACTGTGCTTCACTGAACATGGATGAACATTCGCAAGGATTGTTAACAATTCATAGCTCTACAGATTTTGGATCAAACTAATAGACATCCAAAATCCCTTCCAGTTTGGATAGTCTATCTTTCTGTGATGTAAAAGTGGAAGTGTAGTCTATCTAACCTGGAAGTGTCCTTTGGCTATCAATTCACCTCAGTGGGTGGAAAATGGAATGAGACTAATCAAGGTGGAAGGAACAAGAGTATGGAGTGGAATGACTGCGAAAGCCTTTAAACAAAAAACCTCTAATGACAGCGCAAGTAGTCATCACAAATGACACAAAGTAAGTACATCAGCACCCAAGATGCTTTTCTCCTTTGGACTGTTATCATAAGAACAGAATAGGCCTTAGATCTTTGAAGAACAGTTTGGGGAGATGCCTTAAAAGGCATAATATAGAGTGATAGAGCTGGGAATGACTTCAGGAAGAAAGATTGCACAGGTGACATCTGCCAGTTGAACCCAGAAGGGCAGAGTTAGAAGGGATGTTAGAACGGAGAATACAGACTAGCCAAGATATAAGGCCCCTCAGTCATGAATTAAAAGAACCTACCTATGGAGCACAAATTATCATGAAAATGAGCTATGCCTCTCTCATTACAGATGACCATTCTTTGGGATGGTTTACAACTCATAATTCTGCAGGTTTACTTTTTTTGTTAATAGACATCCAAGATTCCATCCATTTGAGATAGTCTATCTTTCTATGCTGCAAAACTGGAACCATAGACTAACTGAAAAGTGGCCTTTGACTATGATTCTCATCAGAAGATGGTGAACGGCAATGGAATGATCAAAGGGGAAGGACCCAAGATTTTGGAGTGTCACGCCCACAAAGAGTCTTCAAACGTAGGACATATAATGAATAAGAAGTTTTCTCAAAGTACAGAGTGGAAATACATAACCACACAGGAAGTTTTTCACCTTTGTGCAGTTGCTACTAGAGCAGAAAGGGCCTCCTTAGATTTTTGAAGGTTAGTCTTGGAAGTACTTAGGACACAGCCGATCAAGCCCGAGAGATGCCTAAAATGACAAAATATATGCCTAAAATGACAAAATAAAATCGAGTGATAGAGCTAGGAATAGCATTAGCACAAAAATTGTTCACCTGGAAAATGCTAGTTGAAATCAGAAAGAGTTAGAAGGGACAGTAGAAGTGAGAACACTGATTAGTCAAGATGTAAGACCTTTGTGATCTGAATTTAAAGTTCTTACCTATAGCATACAGATGGCTATCATGAAAATGATCTGTCATCACTGAACATGGAAGACCATTGGGTGGGATGGTTTAGAATTCATAGCTCTGAAAGTTTTGTGTTGAACTAATAGATATCCAAAATTCCTTCTAGATTGGATAGTATATCTTTCCATGATGTAAAACTGGAACTATTGTCTATCCAACTGGTAAGTTTCCTTTGGCTATCAATTCTCTTCAGCGGATGGAACATGGAATGAAACTGTTCAAGGAGGAAGACCTAAGAGTATGGAGTGGAAGGACTGCAAAAGTCTTCAAGCAAAGCACCTGTAATGACAGAGCAAGAAGTCATCACAAACCACCCAAAGTAAGTACATAAGCACCAAAGATACTTTTCACCCTTGGACAGTTACCATCAGATCAGAAAAGGCCTTATATCTTTGAAGGACAGTTTTGGGAGATGCCTTAAAAGGCATAATACTGAGCGATTGAAAGGAATAACTTTAGAAAATAAGATTGCACAGCTGGGAAGTATCAGTTGAACAGAGAAGGGCAATGGTAGAAAGTATATTATAACTGAGAATACAGACTAGCCAAGTTAGAAGGCCCTTCAGTCATGAATTTAAAGAATATACCTATAGAACACAAACTATCAGGAAATGGAGCTGTGCCTCAGTGAACATAGTTGACCATTCTGAGGAATGGTTTTCAAATCATAGTTCTTCAGGTTTTGTTTTGAATTAATAAACAATCAAGGTCCTATCCAGTTTAGATAATCTAACTTTCTGGGTTGTTAAAGTAGAAATGTAGTCTATCATACTGGAAAGTTACCTGTAACTATAATTCTCATAAGAAGATGGAGCATGGCATAGAATCGACGAAAGTTGAAGGAACCAAGCATTTGGTTTGGCATGCCCACAAATAGTCTTCAATCATCGAACCTATAATATATACAAAGATGTCTCAAGTGCCACTAATGAAATTCATCAGAAACCAAAGGGATCATTCACTTTAGGACAGTTGGTATCACAGCAGAAAGACCTCCTGAGATCTTTTAAATACAGTGATGGAAATTGAACAGATTCAGAATAACTAGCCTGAGAGATGCCTTAAAAGCCATAATCTAGAATGACAGAGGTAGGAATGAATTTAGAACAAAAGCTGTACAGCTGTGAAGGTCCAGTTGAACACCACATGGCAGGGGTAGATGCAATGCTAGAACTAAGAACACAGAGTATCCAAGAAGTAAAGCCCTTCAGATATGACTTTATTGCAGATATGCATAGAGCACACATGAAATGGAACTTTGCATCACTTAACATGGATGACCAACCATTCAGAGGAAGGGTTTACAAGTCCTAAATCTGCAAGTTTTGATTTAAACTCATTGACATCCAAGGTCCCACCTGGGGATGATAGTCTATTCTTCTGTGATATAAAAAAGAAGAATAGTCTATCTTACCTGGAAGTGTCCTTTGGCTATTCATTCTCATCAGTGGATGGAAAATGGAATGAGACTGATCAAAGTAGAAGGGCCAAGCACATGGAGTGGAATGCTTACAAAAGTCTTCAAACAAAGAACCTGTAATGACAGAGCAAGAAGTCATCAGAAACCTCACAGCATAAGCACATCAACACCCAAGATGCTTTTCCACTTTGGACAGTTACCCTCAGAACAGAAAAGGGCTTAGATCTTTGAAGGACAGTTTTGGCAGATGGCTTAAAAGACATAATGTAGAGTGATAGAGCTGGGAATAACTTTAGAGCAAAAGCTTGCACAGGGCGGGAGGTGCCAGTTGAAGAAGGGCAGAGGTAGAAGGGACACTAGAATTGAGAATGCAGACTAGATGAGATATAAGGCCTTTCAGTCATGAATTTAAAGAACCTACCTATAGAATACAAACTGTTATCATAGAAATGATCTGTTATCATTGAACATGGAAGACCATTTAGAGGGAAGATTTACAATTCATAGCCCTGCAAGTTTTGCTTTGAACTAATAAATATTGAAAATCCCTTAGAGGTATAATAGTCTATTTCTCTGAGATGTAAAACTGGAACTATCATCTATCCTACCTGGAAGTGTCCTTTAGTTATCCATTCTTCTCAGCAGATGGAAAATGGAATGAGACTGATGAAGGAGGTAAAGCCAAGAGTATGGAGTGGAATGCCTGCAAAGTCTTCATACAAAGAACCTGTAATGACAGAGCATGAAATCATCACAAACCAAACAATGTAAGTACATCAGCATCCAATATGCTTTTCACATTTGAGCAGTTACCATCAGAGCAGAAAAGATCTTGGAAGAACAGGCTTGGGAGATGCCTTAAACCACATAATGTAGAGTAATAGAGGTGGGAATAACTTTAGAACAAAAGATTGCACAGGAGGCAATTGTCACTTGAACCCAGAAGGGGAGAGGCTGAATGGACGTTAGACTTGAGAATACAGACCAGCCTAGATTGAAGGCCCTTCTGTCAAGAATTTAAAGACCATACCTATAGATAACTAACTATCAGGAAATGGAGCTGTGCCTCAGTGAACTCAGATGACCTTTCAGAGGAATGGTTAACAAATCATAGTTCTGTCAGTTTTGGTATGAAATAATAGACATCCAAGGTCCCATCCAATTCAGACAGTCTATCTTTGCTGTAAAACTGGAAAGGCATTTTATCTAACTGCAAAGTGGCCTTTGATTATGAAACTCAGAAGAAGATAGAGAACATCACATGATCAATTGGAGTGGAAGGACCCAAGATTTTGGAGAGGAAAGCCCACAAAAAGTCTTCAATCATTCAAAATATATTGAATAAGAAGCTCTCTGAAAACACAGAAAGGAAATACATCAGCACCCACAGGGTTCTGCACTTTAGGACAGTTGCTATCAGAGTAGAAAAACCTCCATAGATCTTTAAAAGACAGTGCTGGAAGTCCGTAGGAGACAGACTATCAAGCCTGAGAGATACCTTAAAAAACATATTATAGAGTGAAATAGCAAAGAATGACTCTAGATCAAAAACTGTACATTTGGGATGTGACAGTTGAACACAGAAAGGCAGGGATAGAAGGGTCGGTAGAACTGAGAAAGTCTTGCCAAGATGTAAGGAGCATAGGATATGAATTTAATGGTCATGCAAATAGAACACAAACAAACTGTGCTTCACTGAACATGGATGAACATTCACAAGGATTGTTAACAATTCATAGCTCTACAGATTTTGGATCAAACTAATAGACACCCAAAATCCCTTCCAGTTTGGATAGTCTATCTTTCTGTGATGTAAAAGTGGAAGTGTAGTCTATCTAACCTGGAAGTGTCCTTTGGCTATCAATTCACCTCAGTGGGTGGAAAATGGAATGAGACTAATCAAGGTGGAAGGAACAAGAGTATGGAGTGGAATGACTGCGAAAGCCTTTAAACAAAAAACCTCTAATGACAGCGTAAGTAGTCATCACAAATGACACAAAGTAAGTACATCAGCACCCAAGATGCTTTTCTCCTTTGGACTGTTATCATAAGAACAGAATAGGCCTTAGATCTTTGAAGAACAGTTTGGGGATTTGCCTTAAAAAGCATAATAAAGAGTGATAGACCTGGGAATGACTTTAGAATAACAAATTGCACAGGTTCGAAGTGCCAGTTGAACCCAGAAGGGCAAAGTTAGAGTGGACATTATAACTGAGAGTACAGACTAGCCAAGTTAGAAGGCCCTTCAGTCATGAATTTAAAGAATATACCTATAGAACACAAACTATCAGGAAATGGAGCTGTGCCTCAGTGAACATAGTTGACCATTCTGAGGAATGGTTTTCAAATCATAGTTCTTCAGGTTTTGTTTTGAATTAATAAACAACCAAGATCCTATTCAGTTTTGATAGTCTAACTTTCTACATTGTTGAAGTAGAAATGTAGTCTATCATACTGGAAAGTGACCTGTAACTATAATTCCCGCAAGAAGATGGAGAATGGCATAGAATCGATGAAAGTTGAAGGAACCAAGCATTTGGTTTGGCATGCCCACAAATAATCTTCAATCATTGCACATATAAAATATACAAAGACGTCCCACGTCCCACTAATGAAATTCATCATAACCCCAAAACATAATAAACCCAAAGGTTTATTCCCTTTAGGACAGTTGGTATCAGAGCAGAAAGACCTCCTTAGGTATTTTAAATTGTGATTGAAATCCAACAGACACAGATTATCGAGCCTGCTAGATGCCTTAAAAGACATAATCTAGAGTGACAGAGGTAGGAATGAATTTAGAACAAAAGCTATACAGTTGCGAAGGTCCAGTTGAACACAAAAAGGCAGGGGTAGAAGTGACGCTAGAACTAAGAACAGAGTATCCAAGATGTAAAGGTCTTCAGATGTGAATTTAATGCAGATATGTATAGAACACACTGTTATCATGAAATGGAATTTTGCATCACTGAATATGGATGACCATTCAAAGGGAGGGTTTACAAGTCCTAACTCTACAAGTTTTGGTTTACACTCATTGAGATCCAAGGTCCCACCTGGGGGTGATAGTCTATCCTTATGTGATGTAAAACCAGAAGAATAGTCTATCTTAACTGGAAGTGTCTTTTGGCTATCAATTCTCATCAGTGGATGGGAAATAGATTGAGACTGATCAAGGTGGAAGGACAAAGCTCATGGAGTGGAATGCCTACAAAAGTCTTCAAACAAAGGACCTGTAATGACAGAACAAGAACTCATCAGAAACCTCACAACATAAGTACGTCAACACCCAAAGTGCTTTTCACCTTTGGATAATTACCATCAGAGCACAAAAGGCCTTAGATCTTTTAAGGATGGTTTTGGGAGATGCCTTAAAAGGCATAATAAAGAGTGATGATAGAGCTGGGAATGACTTTTGAAAAATAGATTGCACAGGTGGGAAATTCCATTTGAACCCGAAAGGGCAGAGGAAAAACAATGTTATAACTAAGAATGCAAACTAGACAGAGATGTAAGACCCTTCAATCATGAATTTCAAGATCATACCAATAAAAAAGAAATTATCGTGAAAAGGAACTATGCCTCACTGTGCATGTTTGACCATGCAGAGAAATGCTTTACGAGCAATTGTTCTGCAGATTTGGGTTTGAATTAATAGGCAACCAAGGCGCCATCCAGTTTAGTTAGTCTATCTTTCTATGCTGTAAAACTGGAAATGTAGTCTAAGTGAAAAGTGATCTTTCACTACAATTCTCATAAGAAGATGGTGAATGTCTTATGATCAATCAAAGTGGAAGGACCCAAGAGTTTGGAGTTGCATGCCCACAGAGTCTTCAAGCATTGAACATATAATAAGTAAGAGTATAGCTCAAACCACCCAAAGGATATACATCAGCACCCACAGGAGTTTCTAACAGAGCAGAAAGACCTCAATAGGTCTTTAAAAGACAGTGTTTGATGTACACAGGACACAGACTATGAAGCCTGAGAGATACCTTCAAAAACATAATATAACATGATAGAGATAAGAATCACATTAGAACAAAAGCCGTACAGTTGGGAAGTGCCATTTGAAAAGAAAAAAAGCAGGAGTAGAATGGATGGTAGAACTGAGATCACAGACTAGACAAGATGAAAGGTGCTTTGGTTATGAGTTTGATGCTCATAACAATAGAAGACAAGCTGTAATCATGAAAAGGAATTGTGTGTCACTGAACGTGTATGACCGTTCAAAACAATGGTTTACAATTCATAATTCTACCAGGTTTGGATCGAACTAATTGATATCCAAAATCCCTTCCAGTTTGGATAATCTATCATTTTTTTTTAGGTTTTTGCAAGGCAAATGGGGTTAAGTGGTTTTCCCAAGGCCACAGCTAGGTAATTATTATGTGTCTGAGACTGGATTTGAACCCAGGTACTCCTGACTTCAGGGCTTGTGTTTTATCCACTATGCCACCTAGCCACCCCGATAATCTATCATTCTGTGATGTAAAAGATAAAGTGTAGTCTATGCAACCTGGAAGTGTCTTGTGGCTATCAGTTCTCCTCAGCTAAATGAAAATGGAATGAGACTGATCAAGGTGGAAGGACTAAGAGCATGCAATGGAATGACTACAAAAGCCTTTAACCAAAGAACCTCTAATGACAGAGCAAGTAGACAACACAAATCACAAGAAGTACATACCTCAGCATTCAAGATTCTTTTTGCCTTTGGATAGTTAGCATCAAAGCAGAATAGTCTGTAGCTCTTTGAAGGACAGTTTGGGGAGATGCCTTAAAAGGCATATTAAAGAGTGATAGACCTGGGAATGACTTTAGAATAAAAGTTTGCACACGTGGCAAGTGCCAGTTGAACACAGAAGAGCAGAGGTAGAAGGGACAGCAGAACTGAATATGCTGACTAGCCAATATATAAGGCGTTTGTGTCATGAATTTAAAGATCATAGCTATAGAACACAAACGGTTATCATGAAAATGATCTGTTATCATCAAACATGGATGACCATTCAAGAGGGATGGTTTAAAAATCATCATCCTGCAAGTTTTGGTTTGAATTAATAGACATCTAAGGTCCCATGCAGATCAGATAGTCTATCTTTCTTTGCTGTAAAACTGGATATTTAGTTTATCAAAGTGGAAAGTGGCCTTGGAATATAATCATCAGAAGAATATGTAGAATTGCCTAGGTTCGATCAAACTGGAAGGTCCCAAGAGTTTGCCTACAAAGATTCTTAAAGCATTGAAAATAGAATGAATAAAAATACATATCAAAGCAGACAAAGGAAATATACCAGCAGCCACAGGGTTATTTAAATTAGGACAGTAGCTATAAGGTCTGAAAGACTTCCTTAGATTATTAAAAGATCATGATGGAAATCCAAAGGACACAGTCTATCAAGCGTGAGAGATGCCTTAAAATACATAAAATAGAGTGATAGAACTGGGAATGACTTAAGCAAAAAATTGTTCACCTGGAAAGTGCTAGTTGAACTCAGAAAGAGATAGAAGAGACAGTAGAAGTAAGAACACAGACTATTTAAGATGTAAGACCCTTGAGATCTGAATTTTAATTTCTTACCTATAGCATAGGGACTTTTACCATGAAAATGATCTGTCATCAGTGAACATGGAAGACCATTGAGAGGGATGGTTTACAATTCATAGCTCTGCAAGTTTTGTCTTTTACAGACATCCAAAATATCTTCCAAGTTGGATAGTCTATTTTTCTGTGATGTAAAACTGGAACTATAGTCCATCCATCCTGGAAGTGTCCTTTGGCTATAAAATCTCCTCAGTGGATGGAAAGTGGAATGAGACTGATCAAGGTGGAAGGACCAAGAGCATGGAGTGTAATGACTTCAAAAGTCTTCAAACAAAGAACCTGTAATGAGAGAGCAAGAAGTCATCAGAAACCTCCCAATGTAAGTACATCAACACCCCCAATCCTTTTCACCTTTGAACAGTTATCATCAGGGCAGAAAAGGCTTTAGATCATTGAAAGACACTTTTGGTAGATGCCTTAAAAGGCATAATAAAGAGTGATAGAGTTGGTTATGACTTTAGAAAAATAAATTGTGCAGGTAGGAAATGCCAATTGAACTCAGAAGGGCAGAGGTAGAGGTGATGACTGAACTTAGAATGCTCCCTACCCCAAGATGTAAGACCCTACAGTCATGAATTTAAAGATCATACCTATTGAACCCAAATTATCATGAAAAGGAGCTTTCCCTCACTGAGTACAGTTTACATGCTGAGGAATGAATTACAAGTAATAGTTCTACAGATTTGGATTTGAGTCAGTAGACATCCATGGTCCCATCCATTTCCGATAGTCTATCTTTCTATGCTGTAAAACTGGAAATGTACTCTAAATGTAAATGGACCTTTGGATATAATTCTCATAAGATGATGGAGAATGTGATAGGATCGAGTAAAGTGGCAGGATCTAAGAGTTTGGAGTGGCATGCCCACAAACAGTCTTTATGCATTGAAGATAAAATGAATAAGAATATGTCTGAAAGCACACAAAGGTAATATATCAGCACCCACAGGGTTTATCACTTTAGGACACTTTCTGTCAGAGCAGGATGACCTCTATAGATCTTTAAAACACAGCGTCAGAAGTCGATACTACATAGACGATGAAGCCTGAGAGATACCTTTAAAAATATACTATAGTGTGACAGAGCTAAGAATCATGTTAGAACAAAAATAGTACAACTGTGAAGTGACAGTTGAACAGAGAAAGGCAGGAGTAGAATGGATGGTAGAACTGAGAGCATAGACTAGCCAAGAAGTAAGGTGATTCAGTTATGAATTTACTTCTCATACCAATAGAATGCACATTGTAATCATGAAAGGAAACTGTGTCACTGAACAAGGATGACCATTGAGAGCTATGGTTTACAATTCATAACTCTAAAATACTTTTTATCAAACTAATAGATATCCAAAATCCCTTCCAGTTTGGATAGCATATCATTCTGTGATGTAAAAGTGGAAGTGTAGTCTGTCCAATCTGGAAGTGTCCTCTGGCTATCATTTCTCCTCAGCCAAAGGAAAATGAGACTCATCAAGGTGGATGGACCAAGAGCATGGAGTAGAATGACTGCAAAAGTCTTTAAACAAAGAACCTCTAATGACAGAGGAAGTAGACAACACAAATCATAAGAAGTACATGAACACTCATGATTTCTTTCGCCTTTGGATAGTTAGCATCAGAGCAGAATAAGCCTTAGATCTTTGAAGGACAGTTTTGGGAGATGCCTTAAAAGGCACATTAAAGGGTGATACACCTGGGAATGACTTTACAACAAGAAATTGCATATTTGAACATGGAAGAGCAGGGGTAGAAGGGATAGTAGAACTGAACATGCAGACTAGCCATGATATAAGGCCTTTCAGTCACTAATTTAAAGAACATACCTATAGAACACAAATTGTTATCATGAAAATGATCTGTTATCATTAAACATGGATAAGCATTCAGAGGGATGGTTTACAAAACTTCTTTTCTGCAAGTTTTGGTTTGAATTAATAGACACCCAGTGTCCCATCCAGATCAGATAGTCTATCTATCTTTCTTTGCTGTAAAACTGGAAATGCATTCTATCTAATTGGAAAGTGTCCTTGGAATATAATACTCAGAAAAATCTAGAGAATTGCCTAGGATTGATCAAAGTGAAAGGTCCCAAGAGTTTGGAGTGGCATGCCCACAAGGATACTTAAAGCATTGTGAATAGAATGAATAAGAATACATCTCAAAGCAGACAAAGGAAATACACCAGCAGCCACAGGGTTGTTCAGATTTGGACAGTAACTATCAGATCTAATAGACCTCCTTAGATTTTTAAAAGACTGTGATGGAAATCCAAAGTACACAGAGTATCAAGCACGAGAGATGCCTTCAAAGACATAAAAGAGAGTGATAGACCTGGGAATGACTTTTGCACAAAGATTGTTCACCTGGAAAGGTAAATTCACTTGAACTCAGAAAACAGAGTTAGAAGGGACAGTAGAAGTAAGAATACAGACTAGTCAAGGTGTAAGACCCTTGAGATCTGAATTTAAAGTTCCTACCTATAGCATACAGACTGTTATCATGAAAATGATCTGTCATCACTGAACATGGAAGACCATTGTGAGGAATGGTTTAGAATTCATAGCTCTGCAAGTTTTTTGTTGAAATAACAGACATCCAAAATCCCTTCCAGGTTGGATAGTCTATTTTTCTGTGATGTAAAATTGGAACTATAGTCCATCCAGCCTGAAAGTGTCCTTTGGCTATCAATTCTCCTCACTGGATCGAAAATGGAATGCGACTGATCAAGGAGTGAGGAACAAGAGTATGACATAGAATGATTGCTAAAATCTTCAAACAAGAAACCTGTAATGATAAAGCAAGAAGTCTTCACAAGCCACAAAAAAGTGAGTATATAAGCATCCAAGATGCTTTTCACCTTTGGACATTTACCATCACCGCAGAAAAGGCCTTAGATGTTTGAAGTAAAGTTTTGGGAGATGCCTTGAAAGGCATAATATAGAATGATAAAGCTGGAAATGACTTTAGAAAGAAATAATGCAGAGGTGGCAAGTGACAGTTGATCATGGAAAAGCAGAGGTAGAAGGGATGGTAGAACTGAGCATGCAGCCTAGCTTACATAGAAGGCCATTCACTCAAGAATTAAAAGAACATACCTATACAACACAAACTATCAGGAAATGGATCTGTGCCTCATTGAACATGGATGAACATTCAGATGCATGGATTTCAAATCATAGCCCTGCAGGTTGTGATTTGAATTAATAGACATCCAAGGTCCCATCAAGTTCAGATAGTGTATCTTTCTTGCCTGTAAAATGGGAAATGTATTCTAAAATACTCCAAAGTGGCCTTTGATTTTAAGACTCAGAGAAAATGGAGAATGGCATAGGATCGATTAAAGAGGAAGGTCCAAAGATTTTGGAGTGGCATGCGCACAAAGGGTCTTCAACCATTGCAAATATAATGCATAAAAATGTCTCAAAGCACACAAATCAAATACATCAGTTCACACAGGGTGGTTCACTTTGGGACAGTTGCTATCAGAGTGCAAAGACCTCCTTAGATCTTTTAAAACCTTGATAGAAATCCAAAGGACACAGACTATCAAGCCTGAGAGATGCCTTAAAAGACCTAAGATATATTGACAGAGCTAGTAATGAATTTAGCACAAAAGCTGTCCGGTTGGGTAGTGCCAGCTGAACACAGAAAGGCAGGGGTAGAACGGATGCTAAAACTGAGAACACAGAGTAGCCAAGATACAAAGTGCTTCAGATATGAATTTAATGCTCCTCGCCATAGAACACATACACTGTTATGAGGCAACAGAACTTTGCATCACTGAAGGTGGATGACCAATCAAGAGGATGGCTCACAACTCATACATTTGCAAGTTTTGATTTAAACTCATTGACATCCAAGGTCCCACCTAGGTTTGATAGTCTATCCTTCTGTGATGTAAAATTAGAAGAATAGTCTATACAACCTGGATTTGTCCTTTGGCTATCAAGGCCTCTCAGCAGAAGAAAAATGGAATGAGACTGATCAAGGTGGAAGGACCAAGTGCATGGCATATAATGCCTGAAAAGTCTTCAAAGAAAGAATCTGTAATGAGAGAGCAAGAAGTCATCAGAAACCTCCCAATGTAAGTACACCAACACCCAAAATGCTTTGGATAGAGCAGAAAAGGCTTTAGACTTTTGAAAGACAGTTGTGGGAGATGCCTTAAAAGGCATAATAAACATTGATAGAGATGGTTATGACTTTAGAAAAATAGATTGTATAGGTTGGAAATGCCAGTTAGATGCATAGGGCAGATGTAGGGGAGACATTAGAACTGAGAATACAGACTAGCCCAAGATGTTAAACCCTTCAGTCATGAATTTAAAGATCATACCTACAGAACCCAATTTCATGAAAAGGAGTTATCCCTCACTGAGCAGTTTACGTGCTGAGGAATGGTTTACAAATTCTGCAGATTTGGGTTTGAATTGATAGACATCCAAGGACCTATGCAGTTCTGTTAGTCTAACTTTCTGTACTGTAGTCTACATGTAAATCTGTCTTTGGCTATAATTCTCATAAGATGATGGAGAATGTCACAGGATTGATCAAAATCGAAGGACCCTAGAGTTTCGAATGGCATACCCACAAAGGGTCTTCAAGCATTGAAGATAGTATGAATAAGACTATGTCTCAAATTATATAAAGGAAATTCATCAGCATCCACAGGGTTATTCACTTTAGGACAGTTTGTATCAAAGCAGAATAACCTCCATAGGTCTTTAAAAGACAGTGTCAGAAGTCGATAGGACACAGACTATGAACCCTGAGAGATACCTTCAAAAATATACCATAGCATGACAGAACTAAGAATCACGTTAGAACATAAACTGTACAATTGGGAAGTGCCAGTTGAACAGAGAACACCTCGAATAGAATGGGAAGTAGCACTGAGAACACAGACTAGCCAAGATGTAAGGTGCTTTGGTTATGAATTTACTTCTCATTCCCATAGAATACAAGCTATAATCATAAAAAGAATCTGTGTATCACTGAACAAGGATGACCATTGAGAGCAATGGTTTACAATTCATAAATCTATAAGTTTTGAATCGAACTAATGGACATCCAAAATCCCTTCCAGTTTGGATAGTCTATCATTCTGTGATGTAAAAGTGGAAGTGTAGTCTATCGATGCTGGAAGTGTCCTGTAGCTGTCAGTTCTCCTCAGCCGAAGGAAAATGGAATGAGTATGATCAAGGTCGAAGGACCAAGAGCCTGGACTGGAATGACTGCAAAAGTCTTTAAACAAAGAACCTCTAATGACAGAGTAGAAAGTAAACTCAATTCATACTATGTAAGTACATCAGCACTCAAGATGCTTTTCACCTTTGGACTGTTATTGTCAGAGCAGAATATGTCCTAGATTTTTGAAGGACAGTTTTGGAAGATGCCTTCGAAGGCATAATATTGAGTGATAGACCTGCGAATGACTTTAGAATAAAAGTTTGTAGAGGTGGCATGTGCCAGTTGAGCATGGAAGAGCAGAGGTTGAAGGGACAGTAGAACCCAGCATGGAGACTAGCCAAGATATAAGGCCTTTTGGTTATGAATTTAAAGAATATAGGTATAGAACACAAACTGTTATCAAGAAAATGATCTGTTGGGGTGACTAGCTGGCGAAGTGGATAGAGCACCAGCCTTGGAGTCAGGAGTACCTGAGTTCAAATCTGGCCTCACTTAATAATTACCTAGCTGTGTGGCCTTGGGCAAGCTACTTAACCCTATTGCCTTGCAAAAACCTTTTTAAAAACAGAAAATTATCTGTTATCATTAAACATGGAAGACCATTAAGAGAGATGGTTTACAATTCATAGCTCTGCAAGTTTTGTGTTGAACTAATAGACATCCAAAATCCCTTCCAGGTTGGAACTATCTTCTATCCAACTTGGAATTGTCCTGTGGCTATGAATTCTCAGCATATGGAAAATGTAATGAGACTGATCAAGGAGTGTGGAACAAGAGCATGGAGTTTAATGAATACAAAATTCTTCAAACAAGGAACCTGTAATGAAAGTGCAAGAAGTTTTCACAGACCACCCAAGGTAAGTACATCAGCAACCAAGATGCTTTTCATCTTTGGACTGCTACCATCAGAGCAGAAAAGGCCTTAGATGTTGTCAGGACAGTTTTGGGAAATGCCTTGAAAGGCATAATGTAGAATGATATAGCTGGGTATGATTTTGGAATAAAGTAATCCTGAGGTGGTAAGTGACAGTTGAACACGGAAAAGCAGAGGTAAAAGGGTTGGTAGTACTTAGAATACAGACTGGCCTACATAGAAGGCCATTCACTCAAGAATTTAAAGAACATACCTATACAACAAAAGCTATCAGAAAATGGACCTGTATCTCAGTGAACACAGATGATCATTCAGAGGCATGTTTTTTAAATCATAGTTCTTCAGGTTTGTCTTGATTTAATAGACATTCAAGGTCCCATCTAGTTCAGATAGTCTATCTTTCTTGCCTGTAAAATGGCAATTGTATTCTGTCTAACTCCAAAGCGTCCTTTGATTTTGAAACTCATAAAAAATGGAGAATGGCATAGGATCGATCAAAGTGGAAGGTCCAAATAATTTGGAGTGGCATGCCCACAAATTGTCTACAAGCATTGAAAATATAATGCATAAAAATACTTCTAAAAGCACACAAACCAAATACATCAGCTCCAATAGGGTGGTTCACTTTGGGCAGTGGCTTTCAGAGTTCAAAGACTTCCTTTGATTTTTTTTTAAAATTTTCTAATTTTTTTTTTATTCTCATTTCGTACAAATGTTTTTTTACATTAATAAAATATACTTGTTTACAAGTAAACAAAATACCCCTCCCCCAAAAAATTAAAATTAAAAAAAATAATAGTAATAATGTGGCCAGGTAGCGCAATGGACAAAGCACCAGCCCTGGAGCCACGAGCACCCGAGTCCATATCCAGCCTGGGGCTGCCTCTGGGAGGCTGAAGTTCATTGGCTCTGTTGGGCCACCCCTCTGGCGGGCCACCCCTCCAACCCTGGGGAGCAGAGCCTTTCTGCTCTTTTCCAGGTTACCTTGAGTAGGAGAACTGCCTCACTGGGTCCCTTTGTGGGTTCTGTCTCTCGAAAGTTTAGTTAGAGTCCTTAGTTTATGAGTTTTTATCAGAGAGCTCCTAAGACTCGATCCCTTCATGTCACCATCTTGGCTCTGCCCTCCTCCTTCGATTTTTTAAAAAAAAACTGTCATGGAAATCCAAACCCTCCCAGTTTATTAAGCCTGCGAGATGCCTTAAAGGACAAGTGATAGAGTGACATAGCTACCAATGACTTTAGAACTAAAATTGTCCAGTTAGGAAGTGCCAGTTGAACACAGAAAGGCTGGGGTAGAAAGGAGGCTGGAACTATGAACACAGATTAGCCATAATGTAAGGCACTTCAGATATGAACTTAATGCACATACCTATAGTTTTCATGAAAAGAAACTGTGACAGATACGCAGAATTTTCTATGACTCAGATAGAAGGATCTAAAAAACACTACCTCCTTAAAAAGGGGGACAGGAAGGAGATGGGAAGAGGGAGGGGATTGAATGGGGTAAATATCATTACACAAAGAGGTACAAAATCCTGTGGTAATAGGGGGGAAGAAGGAAGCAGATGAGAAACACCTGAATCTTCTTCAGACTTGGCTTAAAGTCATCTTACACACACTCAGTTAACTTAAAAAACATCTAACCTTTCAAGTATTAAAAGGGCAAAAGGGGAGGGGGTGGAGAAAGGGAGGGGGAGTGGGGAAAAAGGAACTAACAAAAGGAAGGGAAGGGAAAAGGAAAAGGGAAAAGAAAGGGGAGAGGGGTGATATAGGAGGGCAAACACACTGAAGGAGGTGGTATTCAGAAACAAAATACTGGAGATTACAAATAAGGGGGAGAATGGGGAAAATACAAACAGAGGGAAGATAGCATGGAGGGCAATAAAGAATTAGTAACCATAACTCTGAATGTGAATGGGATGAACTGTCCCTTAAGATATAAGCAAATAGCAGAGTGGATTAAAAACCAGAATCCTACAATATGCTGCTTACAAGAAAATTATTTCAAGCAGAGAGATACATATAGAGTAAAGGTAAAAGGTTGGAGCAAAATATTTTTTGGTTTAGCTGAAGTAAAAAAAAAAAGCAGGGGTAGCAATCCTTATCTCAGACAAAGCAGCAGCAGAAATAGTGTTAAAAGAGATAAGGAAGGATCCTTTATCCTCCTAAAAGGTACCATAGACTATAAAGTCATTTCAATACTGAATATATATGCACCCCAGTAGGACAGCATCCAAATTCTTAGAGGAGAAGCTGAAAGAACTACAGGAAGACATAGACAGCAAAACTCTACTAGTGGGAGACCTCAACCTCCCGCTCTCAGATCTAGATAAATTGAGTCATCAGATAAACAAGAAAGAAGTTAAGGAGGTTAATAGATTGTTAGAAAAATTAGATATGGTAGACTTATGGAGGAAACTGAATGGGGATAGAAAGGAATATACATTTTTCTCTGCAATACATAGAACTTATACAAAAATTGGCCATGTACTAGGACATAAAAACCTAAGGATTAACTGCAGAGAGGCAGAAACAGTGAATATATCTTTCTCAGATCACAATGCAATAAAAGTCATATGAAACATTGGGCCAAGAAGATATAAACCCAGAACCAATTAGAACCTGAATAACCACATCTTAAAGAATGAGTGTACCAAAAAACAAATTATAAAAACAATTAACCATTTTATCCTAGATAATGACAATAATGAAACAACATATCAAAACCTATGGGATTCACTCAAAGCGGGTGTCAGGGGATATTTTTATAGCTTCAAATGCTTACATGAATAAATTGGATAAAGAGGAAATCAATGAACTAAACATGCAACTTAAAAATTATGGAAAGAATTATTTAAAAATGCCCAATTAAACACCAAATTAGTAATTCTAAAAATTAAAGGAGAAATTAATAAAATCGAAAGCAAAAAAACTATTGAATTAATATAAAAACCCAAAAGTTGGTATTATGAAAAAACCAATAAAATTGATAGACCTCTTGTCAATTTGATTTAAAAAAATGAAAGAAGAAAACCAAATTGCTAGTATCATGAATGAAAAAGGTGAACTCACCAGCAATGAGGAGGAAATTAAAGTATTAATTCAAAATTATTTTGCCCAACTCTATGCCAATAAATTTGATAATCTGAGTGAAATAGATGAATATTTACAAAAATATAAACTGCCCAGGTTAAATGAAGAGGAGAATAAATACCTAAACAACCCCATTTCAGAAAAGGAAATTCAACAAGCCATCATTGAACTCCCGAAGAAAAAATCTGCATTGACTGATATATTCACAAGCGAATTCTACTAAACATTTAAGGAACAATTGGTTCCAATTCTATATAAACTCTTTGGAAAAATAGGGAAAGATGGAACTCTGCCTAATTCTTTCTATGAAACAAATATGGTGCTATTAGCTAAACCAGGAAGAGTTAAAACAGAGAAGGAAAATTATAGACCTATTTCCTTGATGAATATAGATGCAAAAATCTTAAATAAAATCTCAGCAAAACGATTAACAACAAGTTATCACTAGGATAATACATTATGCTCAAGTAGGATTTATTCCAGGAATGCAGGGTTGGTTCAATATTAGGAAAACTTTTAGTATACTCAATTATATCAACAACAAACCTATGAGAAATTATATGATCATATCAATAGCTGCTGAAAAAGCTTTTGACAAAATACAGCCTCCATTCCTACTAAAAACAATAGAGAGTGTAGGAATAAATGGACTGTTCCTTAGAATAATTAGCATTATCTATCTGAAACCATCAACAAGCATTATATTCAATGGGGAGAGGCTAGAGGCATTCCCAATAAGATCAGGGGTGAAACAAGGATGCCCATTATCACCACTACTATTCAATATTGTATTAGAAATGTTAGCATCAGCAATTAGAGAAGAAAAAGAAATTAAAGCAATTAGAATTGGGAAGGAAGGGACAAAACTCTCACTATTGGCAGATGACATGAGGGTCTACCTAGAGAATCCCAAGAAATCATCTAAAAAACTACTGGAAACAATTAGCAATTTTAGCAAAGTTGCAGGTTATAAAATAAACCCCCATAAATCCTCAACTTTTCTCTATATGTCTAGCAAAATACAGCAGGAAGAGCTAGAAAGAGAAATCCCATTCCAAGTAACCTCAGACAATATAAAATACCTGGAAGTCTATTTGCCAAGGCAGACTCAGAATCTTTTTGAAAACAAATATAAAACACTTCTCACACAAATTAAATCAGATTTAAATAACTGGGCAAATATCAAGTGCTCATAGATAGGTCAAGCTAATATAATAAAAATGACAATTCTACCAAAACTAAACTACCTGTTTAGTGCCCTACCAATCACAATTCCAAAAATTCACTTTAATGAGTTAGAATAAATTGTAAGTGAATTCATATGGAGAAATAAAAATTCAAGAATTGCCAGGAGCTTATTGAAAAAAAGTTCAAAAGAAGGTGCTTAGCCCTACCTGATGTACAATTATATTATAAAGCATCAGTCCTCATAATTGTCTGGTATTGGCTAAGAAATAGAGTAGTGGAACAGTGGAATAGACTAGGTGCAAAAGCAGGAGATGATTGTAGTAATCTGCTGTTTGATAAACCCAAAGAATCCTACTATTGGGATAAAAAATCTCTTTGATAAAAACTGCTGGGAAAATTGGAAGTTAGTATGGAAGAAACTTAGATTAGACCAACACCTAACACCCTTTACCAAGATAAGATCCAAATGGTTACAGGATTTAGACATAAAAAACAATACCATAAACAAATTAGAAGATCAAGGACTAGTTTAACTGTCAGATCTATGGAAAGGGGAACAGTTTATGACTAAGGAAGAGTTGGAGAACATCACCAAAAACCAATTAGATTATTTCAATTGCATTAAATTAAAAAGCTTTTGCACAGATAAAACCACTGGAAGCAAGATCAAAAGAAATATAATATTTTGGGAAACAATCTTTACAACTAATGATTCTGACAAATGACTCATTTCTAAAATTTGCCGAGAACTGATTCATATTTTTAAAACAAAAAGCCGTTCCCCAATTGACGAATGGTCAAAGGCTATGCAAAGGCAACTTACAGATGAGGAGATCAAAGCAATCCATAGCCATATGAAAAATTGCTCTAAATAATTAATTATTAGAGAAATGCAAGTTAAAGCTTCTCTGAGGTATCACCTCACACCTCTCAGACTGGCCAATATGACCAGAAAGGATAATGATCATTGTTGGAAGGGTTGTAGGAAATGTGGGACACTATTACCCTGTTGGTTGAGCTGTGAACTCATCCAACCTTTCTGGAGGGAAATTTGGAACTATGTCCAAAGGGCAACAAAAATGAGCATGGCTTTTGATCCAGTAATACCACGACTGGGTCTGTACGCTGAAGAGATGATGAAAAAGGGTAAAAACCTCACTTGTACAAAAATATTTATAGCAGCCCTGTTTATGGTAGCAAAGAATTGGAAATCCAGTAAATGTCCTTCAATTGGGGAATGGCTTAGCAAACTGTGTTATATGTATGCCGTGGAACACTATTGTTCTATTAGAAATCAGAGGGGTGGCGTTTCAGTGAAGCCTGGAGGGATTTGCATGAGCTGAAGCTGAGTGAGATGAGCAGAACCAGAAAAATACTGCATACCCTAACAGCTACATGGGGGTGATGTTCAACCTTGAATGACTCGCTCATTCCATCAGTGCAACAATCGGGTACAATTTTGGGCTTTCTGCAAAGGAGAGTGCCATCTGTATCCAGATAAACAGACATGGAGTTTGAACAAAGTACAAGGACTATTCCCTTTAATTTGGAAAAAAAACCAGATATTTTGTTGACTGATCTTGTTATCTCTTAGAATTTTTGTCTCTTCTTTAAGGATATGATTTCTCTCCCACCACACTCAATTTGGATCAATGTACAACATGAAAACAAAGTAAAGATTGAGAGATTGTTTTCTGCGTGGGTGGTGGGGGGAAGGAAGTAAGATGGGGGGAATTGTAAAACTCAAATAATATCTTTAATAAAAAAATAAAAGAAAAAAGTATTAAAAGAGAGTGGGCACCTCAAAAAAAAAAGAAAAGAAAAGAAACTGTGCACCACTGAACATGGATGACCTTCAGAAGGATGGTTAACAAGTCCTAATACTGTAAGTTTTGGTTTTACCTAATAGACATCCACAGACCTATTAAGGCATGATAGTCTATCCTTCTGTGTTGTAAAACTATAAGAATAGCCTATTGAACCGGGAAGTGTCCTTAGACTTTCAATTCTCCTCAGCGGATTGAAAATGGAATGAGAATAATCAATGTGTTAGGACCAAGAGTATGGAGTGGAATGTCTACAAATGTCTTCAAGGAAAGAACCGGTAATGACAGAACAATAAGTCATCACAAACCACAGAAAGTATGTCCATCAGTACCCAAGATGTTTTTTACCTTTCGACAGGTACTATCAGAGCAGAAAAGGCCTTAGATCTTTCAAGGATAGTTTTGGGAGATGACATAAAAGTCATAATATAAAGTGATAGACGTGGAAATAACTTTACAAAAAAAGATTTCACTGGAGGAAGTGCCAGTTGAACCCTAAAGGGAAGAGATAGAAGGGACATTAGAACTGAGATTATAGACTAACCAAGATAGAAGGCATTTCAGTCATAATTTGAAAGAACATACCTGTGAAACCAAAATTGTTGTCATGAAAATGATATGTTATCACTGAATGTGGATGACCATTCAGAGGATTTGTTTGAAAATCATAGTTGTGCAAATTTTGGTTTTAATTAAAAGGCATTCAAAATCACTTCCATGTTGGATAGTCTATACTTCTGTTATGTAAAACTAGAAGAATAGTCTTTCAAACATGAAAGTGTCATTTGACTATCAATTCTTCTCAGCAGATGGAAAATGGAAGGAGGCTGATGAAGGTGGAAGGGCTGAGAGTTTTGAGTGGAATGACTGCAAAGTTTTCAAACAAAGAACTGTTATTGACAGAGAAGAAGTCATCACAAACCACAGAATGTAAGTATGTCACCAATCAACATAGTTTTCACGTTTGGATAGTTACTATCAGAGCTGAAAAAGCCTTAGATCTTTGAAGGACTGCTTTGGGAGATTACTTAAAAGGTATAATATATAGTGATAGTGCTGGCAATAACTTTAGGAAAAAAAGATTGTACAGGTGGGAAGTGCAAGTTGAATCCAGAAGGGCAGAGTAAAAAGGAATGTTAGAACTGAGAATACAAACTAGCCGAGATAGAAGGCATTTCATTTCTGAATTCAAAGAACATACCTATAGAACACAGACTGTTATCATGAAAATGATCTGTTTACTTTGAACCTGGTTGACCATTCAGAGGTATGGGTTACAATTCATAGCCCTGAATATTTTGTTCAATCTAATAGACATGCTAAATCCCTTCCAGGTTTTATAGTCTAACTTTCTATGATGTAAAACTGGAACTATGATCTATCCAACTTGGAAGTGTCCTTTGGCTTGCAATTCTTACTCAGTGGATGGAAAATGGAAGGAGACTGATCAAGGTATTGAGTGGAATGACTGCAAAGTCTTCAAAAAAGAAACTGTAATGACAGAGCAAGAAGTGAATAACTTTCGAAAAAAAGAGTGCACAAGTAGGCAGTGTCAGTTGAAGCAAAAAGGGCAGAGTTAGAAGGAATGTTACAACTCAGAATACAAACTGACCAAGGTAGAAGGTATTTCATTTCTGAATTTAAAAAACATACCTATAGAATTCAAACTGTTATCATGAAAATTATCTGTTATTATTGAACATGGATGACCATTCAGAGGGATGCTTTACAAATCATCATTCTGCAGGTTTTACTTTGAATTAATAGTCATCCAAGGTCCCATCCAGATCAGATAGTCTATCTTTCTTTGCTGAAAACCTGAAATTGTAGTTTATCAAACTGGAAAGTGCCCTTGGAATATATCACTCAAAAGAATATGGAGAATTACATCGGATCGATCAAAGTGGAAGGTTCCAATTGTTTGGCATGGCATGCCCACAAAGATTCTTAAAGCATTAAACATGTAATGAATAAGAATATGTCTGTAAGCACACAAACCAAAAACATCAGCTCCCACAGGGCGGTTCATTTTGGGTAGTTGCTATCTGAGTGCAAAGACCTCCTTAGATCTTTTAAAACAGTGATGGAAATCCAAAGGGCACAGACTATCAAGCATGAGAGAACCCTTAAAAGACCTAAGATAGACTGACAGAGCTACTAATGAATTTAGTGCAAAAGTTGTCCAGTTGGGTAGTGGGTAGTGCCAGCTGAACACATAAAGGCAGGGGTAGAAGGGATGCTGAAACAGAACACAGAGTAGCCAAGATGCAAAGTGCTTCCAATATGAATTTAATGTTCCTAGCCATAGAACACACACTGTTATCATGAACGTGGATGACCAATCAAGATGATTGGTTCATAACTCATAGCTCTAACAGTTTTAGTTTAAACTCATTGACATCCAAGGTCCTACCTGGGTTCTGTGATGTAAAACTAGAAATATAGTCTATCCAACCTGGACGTGTCCTTTGGCTCTCAAGTGTCCTCAGCACATGCAAAATGGAATGAGACTGAGCATGGTGATAGGACCCAGTAGCACCAACCGGTAATGACAGAGCAAGAAGTCATCACAAACCACACAAAATAAGTACATCAGCACCCAAGAGGCTTTTCACCTTAGGATGTGTACCATCAAAGCAGAAACGGCATTAGATCTTTCAAGGTTAGTTTTGGGAGATGATTTAAAATGCACAATATTGAATGATAGCAGTGAGAACAACTTTAAAAAAAAGCTTGCATGGGGGAAATGCCAGCTGAACCCTGATAGGCAAAGGTGGAATGGATATTAGAATTGAGAATATAGACAGACATAGATAGAAGGTATTTCAGTCATGATTTGAATGAACATACCTGTAGATCACAAACCCTTATCAATGTAAATGATCTGTTATCATTGAACATGAATGACCATTCAGAGGATTTGTTTGAAAATCATAGTTCAACAGTTTTTGGTTTTAATTGAGACATTCAAACTCCCTTCCATGTTGTATAGTCTATCCTTCTGTTATGTAAAATTGGAAGAACAGTCTTTCAAACCTGGAATGGTCCTTTGGTTATCAATTCTCCTCAGCAGATGTTAAATGAAAGGAGACTGATCAAGGTGGAAGGACCTAGAGTATGGAGTTTAAAAACTGCAAAGTCTTCCAACAAAGAACCAGTAATGACAGAGAAGAAGTCATCACAAACCACACAATGTAAGTACATTAGCACACAAGATCCATCAGAGCAGAGATATCCTTAGATATCTGAAGGAAAGTTTAGGGACATGCTTTAAAAGGCATAATATAGAGCAGTAGAACTGGGAATAACTTTAGAAAAACAACTTGCCCAGGTGGGAAGTGCCAGTTGAACCCAGAAGGGCAGAGTTAGAAGGGATGTTTGAATTGAGAATACAGACTAGCTGAGACAGAAGTCCTTTCAGTCAAGAATTTTAAGAGCATACCTATAGAGCACAAACTGTTATCATGAAAATGATTTGTTTACTTTCAACCTGGTTGACCATTCAGAAGAATGGTTTACAATTTATAGCCCTGCAAATTTTGATTCGATCCAATAGACATTCAAAATCTCTTCCAGGTGGGATAGTCTAATTTTCTGTGACGTACAACTGGAACTATGGTCTATCCTACTTGGAAGTGACCTTTGGCTAACAATTCTCCTCAGTGGATGGAAAATGGAATGAGATTGATTATGCTGGAAAGTCCAAAAATATGGATGGGAATGCCTGCAAAATCATTGAGCAAAGAATCTGTAGTGATAGAGCAAGAAGACACAACAAACCATACAATGTAAGTACATCAACACCCAGGGTGCTTTTCATATATTCATAGTTGCCATGTCAGCACAAATGGCCTTTGATATTTGAAGGACAGTGTTGGAAGTTGCCTTTAAGGACATAATATGGAGTGATAGAACTGGGAATAACTTTTACAAAATGATTGCACATGTGGGAAGTGTCAGTAGAATTCATGAAAGACAGAGCAAGAAAGGATGTGTGAACTGAGAATACAGACCGCTCGAAGCAGAACGCCCTTCAGTCAAGAATTTAAAGAACATACCTATGGAACACAAAGTATTAGGAAATGGAGCTGTGCCTCAGTGAACACAGAGAACAGTTCAGGGAAATGGTTTTCAAATCTTATTTCTGCAGGTTTTGGATTGAATTAACAGACTTCCAAGGTCCCTACCAGATAAGATAGCCTATCTTTCTTTTCTGTAAAACTGGAAATGTAGTCCATCTAACTTGGAAGTGGCAATGGAGTTTAATTCTCAGGAGGAGATGAAGAATGGCAAATAATTGACCAAAGTGACTGGACAGAAGAGTTTGCAGTTGCATGCCAACAAAGAGTCATCAGAAGGTAGAAGATAAAATGAATAAGAAGACATTTCAAATCATGCAAAGGAAATACACGGCACCCACAGATTTGGTCATTTTAAAACTTTAGGAAACAGAGCAGAACCATCTTCTTAAATCTTTAAAAGACAGTTTTGGAATTCCATAGGATGCAGAACATTTGGCCTGAGAGATGTCATAAAAGACAAGATATAGAGTGACATAGCTAGGAATGACTTTAGAATACAAACTGTGCTGTTGGGATGTGCCAGTTGAACACAGACAGGCAGGAGTAGAAGGGATGCTAGCGTTGCGAAGAAAGACTAGCCAAGATGTAAGGTACTTCAAATATGAATTTAATGTAGTTACTTAAAGAACACAAACTGTTTTTGGGAAAAGAAACAGTGCATCACTGAATGTGCCTGACCATTCAGAAGGATGGCTAAGAAGTCTTAGCTCTGCAAATTTAGTTTGAACTAATAGACCTCCAAGGTCCCACCCAGATATGATAGTCTACTCTTCTGTAATGTAAAACTGGAAAAATAGTCTATTGAGCCTGGAATTGTCCTTGGACTATCAATTCTCCCCAGTGGATGGAAAATTGAATGAGAAAGATCAAGGTCAAAAGAGCAAGTGCATGGAGTTGAATGCCTGCAAAATTTTCAAATATAGAACTGGTAATGACAGAGAAGTCAAGATAAACCACACAATGTGAGTACATCAGCACCCAAGATGCTTTTCACTTCTGAACAGTTGCCATCAGAGCATAAAAGGCCTTCAATCTTTGAAGGACAGTTTTGGGAGATGCCTTAAAAGGTATAAAATAGAGGGGTAGTGCTGGCAATGACTTTAGTAAACAAAGATTGCCCAAGGGGGAAGTGCCAGTTGAACACTGAAGGTCAGAGGTACAAGGGACATTAGGGCTGAGAATACAGACTAGCTGAGACAGAAGGCCTTTCAGTCATGAATTTTAAGAACATACCTATAGAGCACAAACTGATATCATGCAAATAATTTGTTTTCATTGAACATGGATGACCATTCAGAGGGATGGTTTGCAATTTATAGCCCTGCAAGTTTTGGTTTGATCTAATAGAAATTCAAAATCTCTTTCAGGTTGGATAGTCTAACTTTCTGTGATATAAAACTGGAACTATGGTCTATTCAATCTGGATGTGTCCTTCAGCTAACAATTCTCCTCAGTGGATGGAAAATGGAATGAGATTGATCAAGGTGTTAGGACCCACCAGTAATGACAGAGCAAGAAGTCATCACAAAACAGAAAAAGTAAGTATATAAGCAACCAAGATGCTTTTCACCTTTGGACAATTACCATCAGGGCAGAAAAGGCCTTAGATTTTGGACGGACAGTTCTGGGAGATGCATTCAAAGGCATAATATAGAGTGATAGAGCTTGGAATGACTTTAAAATGAAAGACTGCACAGGTGGCAGTTGAAAATGGAAGAGCAGAATTAGAAGAGACAATAGAATTGAGCATGCAGACTAGCCATGATATAAGGCCTTTCAGTCATGAATTTAACGAACATACCTATAGAACACAAAGTGTTATTAAGAAAATGATCTGTTATCATTAAACATGGATGACCATTCAGAGGGTTGGCTTACAAACAATGGTTCTGCAAATTTGGTTTGAATTAATAGACTTCCAAGGTTCCATCGAGTTCAAATGGTCTATCTTTCTTTCTTGTAAAACTGGAAATGTAGTCTATCTAACTGGAAAGTCGCCTTGGAATATAATCCTCAGAAGAATCTGGAGAATTGTATAGAATCAATCAAAGTGGAAAGTCCCAAGAGTTTGGCATGGCATGCCCACAAAGTTTATTAAAGCATTGAAAACTGAATGAATAAGAATACATCTCAAAGCAGACTAAGGAAATACATCAGCAGCCACAGGGTTGTTCAAATTAGGACAGTAGCTATCAGATCAGAAAGACCTCCTTATAGTTTTAAAAGACCGTGATGGAAATCCAAAGGACACAGAGTATCAAGTGTGAGAGATGCCTTAAAAGATATAAAATAGAGTGATAGAACTGGGAAGGACTTTAGCACAAAGACTGTTCAACAGGAAAGTGCCAGTTGAACTCAGAAAGAGTTAGAAGGGACAGTAGAAGTGAGCACACAGACTAGTCAAGATGGAAGAGCCTTGAGATCTGAATTAAAATTTCTTACCTCTAGCATACAGACTGTTCTCATGAAAATGATCTGTTATCACTGAACATGGAAGACAATTCAGAAGGATGATTCACAATTCATCGCTCTGCAAGTTTTGGGTTAAACTCATTGACATCCAAGGTCCCACCTGGGTTTGATAGTCTGTCGTTCTGTGATGTAAAACTAGAACTATAGTCTATTGAACCTGGAACTGTCCTTTGGCTCTCAAGTCTCCTCAGAAAATGGAAAATGGAATGAGACAGATCAGGGTGTAAGGATCAAATTAATGGAATAGAGTGCCTGAAAATTCTTCACGCAAAGTACCTGTAATGAGAGAGCAAGAAGTCATGAGAAACCTCTCAATGTAAGTACATAAACAGCCACAATATTGTAACATTTGGACAGATATTATCTGAGCCAAAAAGGCTTTACATCTTTGAAAGACAGATTGGGGAGATGCCTTAAAATGCATAATAGAGTGATAGTGTTGGTTCTGACTTTAGAATAAAAGTTTGCACATGTGGGAAGTGCCAGTTGAACACAGAAGAGCATGTGGAGAAAGGACAATAGAACTGAGCATATAGACTAGCCAAGATATAAGGTCTTTCGGGCATGAATTTTTTTTAGTTTTTTTTTTTTTTGCAAGGCACATGGGGTTAAGTGGCTTGACCAAGGTCACACAGCTAGGTAATTATTTAAGTGTCTGAGACCGGATTTGAACCCAGGTACTCCTGACTCCAAGGCCAGTGCTTTATCCACAATGCCACCTAGCCTCCCCTTGGGCATGAATTTAAAGAACATACCTATGGAACTCAAAGTGTTATTATGAAAATGATCTCTTATCATGATACATGGATGAAAATTCAGAGGGATGATTGATAATTCATAGCTCTGGATGTTTTAGTGTTGAACTAAGAGACATCCAAAATCCATTCCAGGTTGGATAGTTTATCTTTCTGTGATGTAAAATAGGAACAATAATCTATCCAGCCTGGAAGTGTCCTTTGACTATCAAATTTCCTCAGCGGATGGAAAGTGGAATGAGACTGATCAAGGGGGATGGACCAAGTGCATGGAGTAGAATGCCTGAAAAGTCTTAAAATAAAGAACCTGTAATGAGAGCAAGAAGTCATCAGAAAACTTCCAATGTAAGTACACCAACACCCAAGATACTTTTCACATTTTAACAGTTATCATCAGAGCAGAAAAGGCTTTAGATCTTGGAAAGAGAGTTTTCAGAGATGCCTTAAAAGGCTAAATACAAAGTGAGAGAGCAGTACAGGTGGGAAATGCCAATTGAACCCAGAAGGGCAGAGGCAGAGGAGACGACAGAACTGAAGTGTTAAGACCCTTCCGTCATGAATTTCAAGATCATACCCACAGAACCCAATTATGGTATTAAGGAGCTATCCTTCACCGAGCAAAGTTTACATGATGTGGAATGGTTTTTATATAATAATTCTGCTGATTTAAGTGTGAATTAATAGACATCTCATGTCCCATCCAGATCAGATATTCTATCTTTCTTTGCTGTAAAACTGTAAATGTAGTCTATCAAACTGGAAAGCTGCCTTGGAATATACCACTCAGAAGAAACTGGAGAATTGCATAGGATCAATTAAAGTGGAATGTTCCTGGAGGTTGGTGTGGCATGCCCACAAAGATTCTAAAAGAATTGAAAATAGAATGAATAAGAATAGATTTCAAAGCAGACAAAGGATATAGTCCAACAGCCTCAGGGCTGTTCAATTTAGGACAGTGACTATCAGATCAGAAAGACCTCCATAGAGTTTTAAAAGAACACGATGGAAATACAAAGGACACAGAGTATCAAGTGTGAGAGATGCCTTAAAAGCCAAAATAAAGTGATAGAAGTGGGAAGGATTTTAGCACAAAGATTGTTCACCTGGAAAGTGCCAGTTGAACTCAGAAAGATGGAGTTAGAAGGGAGAGAAGAAGTGAGAACACAGACTAGTCAAAATGTAAGACCCTTGAGATCTGAATTTTAATTTCTTACCTCTACCATACAGACTGTTTTCAGGAAACTGATCTGTCATTACTGAAGATGGAAGGCCATTCTGAAGGACAAGTCACGACTCATCGCTTTGCAGGTTTTGGTGTATCCTTCTGTGATATAAAACTAGAAGTATAGTCCATCCTACCTGGATGTGTCCTATGGCTCTGGAGTGTCCTCAGCAGATGGAAAATGGAATGAGACTGTTCAAGGGGGAAGGACCAAGTGCATGGAGTAGAATGCCTGAAAAGTCTTCAAATAAAGAACGTGTAATGACAGCAAGAAGTTGTCACAAAGCTCCCAATATAAGTATACCAACACCCAAGATACTTTTCACCTTTCCAAAGTTATCATCAGAGCAGAAAAGGCTTTAGATCTTTGAAAATCAGTTTTGGGAGATGCCTTAAAAGGCAAAATATAAAGTTATAGAGTAGATTATGACTTTAGAAAAATAGATTGTACAGGTGGGAAATGCCAATTGAACCCAGAAGGGCAGAGGTAGAGGAGACGATAGAACTGAAGTGTAAGAACCTTCTGTCATGAATTTCAAGATCATACCCACAGAACCCAATTATGGTAATAAGTATCTATCCTACACTAAGCACAGTTTACATTCTGTGGAATGGTATACATGTAATAATTCTGCTGATCTGAGTTTGATGTAATAGAAATCCCACATCCCATCCAGATCAGATAGTCTCTTTCTTTGCTGTAAAACTGGAAATGTAGTCTATCTAAATGGAAAGTTTCCTTGGAATATACCACTCAGAAGAATCAGGAGAATTGCATAGGATCAATTAAAGTGGAATGATCTAGGAGGTTGGTGTGGCATGCCCACAAAGATTCTAAAAGAATTGAAAATAGAATGAATAAGAATAGATGTCAAAGCAGACAAAGGAAATACACCAACAGCCTCAGGGGTGTTCAATTTAGGACAGTAACTATCAGATCAGAAATACCTCCATGGAGTTTAAAAGACAATGATGGAAATCCAAAGGACACAGAGCATCAAGTGAGAGAGATGCCTTATAACTCATAAGATAGTTATAGAACTGGGAAGTACTTTAGCACAAAGATTGTTCATCTGGAAAATGCCAGTTGAACTCAGAAAGATGGAGTCAGAAGGGACAGGAGAAATCAGAACACAGACTAGGCAATATGTAAGACCCTTGAGATCTGAATTTAAATTTCTTACCTCTAGCATACAGACTGCTCTTATGAAAATGGTCTGTCATCACTGAACATGGAAAACTTTCAGAAGGACGATTCACAACTCATCGCTCTGCAAGTTTTGCGTTAAACTCATTGACATCCGAGGTCCCGCCTGGGTTTGATAGTCTATCGTTCTGTGATGTAAAACTAGAAACATAGTCTATCGAACCTGGAAGTGTCCTTTGGCTCTCAAGTCTCCTCAGCAGATGGAAAATGGAATGAGACTGATCAAGGGGGAAGGACCAAGTGCATGGAGTAGAATGCCTGAAAAGTCTTCAAATAAAGAACCTGTAATGACAGCAAGAAGTTGTCACAAAGCTCCCAATATAAGTATACCAACACCCAAGATGCTTTTCACCTTTCCAAAGTTATCATCAGAGCAGAAAAGGCTTTAGATCTTTGAAAGTCAGTTTTGGGAGATGCCTTAAAAGGCAAAATATAAAGTTATAGAGTAGATTATGACTTTAGAAAAATAGATTGTACAGGTGGGAAATGCCAATTGAACCCAGAAGGGCAGAGGTAGAGGAGATGATAGAACTGAAGTGTAAGACCCTTCCATCATGAATTTCAAGATCATACTCACAGAACCCAATTATGGTAATAAGTATCTATCCTACACTAAGCACAGTTTACATTCTGTGGAATGGTATACATGTAATAATTCTGCTGATCTGAGTTTGATGTAATAGAAATCCCACATCCCATCCAGATCAGATAGTCTATCTTTCTTTGCTGTAAAACTGGAAATGTAGTCTATCTAAATGGAAAGTTTTCTTGGAATATACCACTCAGAAGAATCAGGAGAATTGCATAGGATCAATTAAAGTGGAATGATCTAGGAGGTTGGTGTGGCATGCCCACAAAGATTCTAAAAGAATTGAAAATAGAATGAATAAGAATAGATGTCAAAGCAGACAAAGGAAATACACCAACAGCCTCAGGGGTGTTCAATTTAGGACAGTAACTATCAGATCAGAAATACCTCCATAGAGTTTAAAAGACAATGATGGAAATCCAAAGGACACAGAGCATCAAGTGAGAGAGATGCCTTATAACTCATAAGATAGTTATAGAACTGGGAAGTACTTTAGCACAAAGATTGTTCACCTGGAAAATGCCAGTTGAACTCAGAAAGATGGAGTTAGAAGGGACAGGAGAAATCAGAACACAGACTAGGCAATATGTAAGACCCTTGAGATCCGAATTTAAATTTCTTACCTCTAGCATACAGACTGCTCTTATGAAAATGGTCTATCATCACTGAACATGGAAAACTTTCAGAAGGACGATTCACAACTCATCGCTCTGCAAGTTTTGCGTTAAACTCATTGACATCCGAGGTCCCGCCTGGGTTTGATAGTCTATCGTTCTGTGATGTAAAACTAGAAACATAGTCTATCGAACCCGGAAGTGTCCTTTGGCTCTCAAGTCTCCTCAGCAGATGGAAAATGGAATGAGACTGATCAAGGGGGAAGGACCAAGCGCATGGAGTAGAATGACTGAAAAGTCTTCAATCAGGGAACCTGTAATGAGAGCACCAGAAGTCATCAGAAACCTCCCAATGTAAGTACATCAACAGCCACGATTCTTTTGACCTTTGGACAGATATCATCAGAGCAGAAATGGATTTACGTCTTTGAAAGAGAGGTTTGAAGGCATAATCAAGGGTGATAGAGTTGGTTATGACTTTAGAATAAACGTTTGCACATGTGGCAAGTGCCAGTTGAACACAAAAGAGCATATGTAGAATGGACAGTAGAACTGAGCATATAGACTAGCCAAGTTATAAGGCCTTTTGGGCATAAATTTAAAGAACGTATCTATAGAACCCAAACTGTTATCATGAAAATGATCTCTTATCATGATACATGGATGACCATTCAGAGGGGCGATTTACAATTCATAGCTCTGCATGTTTTAGTGTAGAAATAAGAGACATCCAAAATCCCTTCCAGGTTGGATAGTTTATCTTTCCATGATGTAAAATGGGACCTATTGTCTATCCAGCCAGGAAGTATCCTTTGACTATCAAATCTCCTCAGCAGACAGAAAGTGGAACGACATTGATCAAGGAGGGTGGATCAAGAATAAAGAGTTGCATCCCTACAAAAGTCTTCAAACAAGGAACCTGTAATGACAGAGCATGTAGTCATCACAAACCGCAAAAAGTAAGTATATAAGCAGCGAAGATGGTTATGACTTTTGGACAGTCATCATCAGAGCTGAAAGGCGTTAGAAGTTGGATGGATAATTTTGGG
The DNA here is from genome assembly GCF_037893015.1 of Macrotis lagotis. Classification (NCBI taxonomy): domain Eukaryota; kingdom Metazoa; phylum Chordata; class Mammalia; order Peramelemorphia; family Peramelidae; genus Macrotis; species Macrotis lagotis. The sequence goes on from NC_133666.1 coordinate 3,293,265, forward strand.
AGATGCCTTAATAGGCAAAATATAGAGTGATAATTCTGGGAATGACTTTAGTATAAAAGACTGCACATGTGGCAAGTGCAGGTTGAACACAGATGAGAAGAGGTAGAAGGGAAGATAGAACTGAGCACGGAGATTAGACATGATATGCGTCCTTTCAGTCATGAATTTAAAGAACATACAGATAGAACACAAACTATGAAGATACCGATCCGTGTCTCAGTGCACACGGATGACCATTTAGAGGCTTGGTTTTGAAATCAGACTTCTGCAGCTTTTGGTTTGAATGAATGGACATCCGAGGCCCCATCTAGTGCAGATAGTTTATCTTTCTTGCATGTAAAACTGGAAATGTATTCTATTTAACTGCAAAGTGGCCTTTGGTTATGATACTCAGAAAAAATGGAGAATGGCATAGGATCCATCAAAGTGGAAGGTCCAAAGTGATTGAAGTGGCATGCCCACACAGGGTCTTCAAGTATTGAAAACATATCGAAAAATAATATGTTCCAAAGCACACAACCCAAATACATCAGCTCCCCCAGGTGGTTCACGTTGGGCAGTTGTTATCTGAGTGCCAAGACCTTTTTAGATCTTTGAAAACAGTGATGGAAATCCAAAGGACACCAAATATCAAGCCTGAGAGATGCCTTAAAAGACCCAAGTGAAAGAGAACTATTAACGAATTTAGCACAAAAGCGGTCAGTTGGGTAGTGCCTGCTGAACACAGAAAGGCAGGGGTAGAACGGATGCTAAAACTGAGAACACAGAGGAGCCAGGATGCAAAGTGCTTCAGATATGAATTTAATGCTCCTCGCAATAGAACACACACTGTTATGATGCAACGGAAAATTACATCACTGAATGTGGAAGAGCAATCAAGAGGATGTTGCACAACTCATACCTTTGCTAGTTGTGGTTTAAAGTCATTGACATCCAAGCTCCCACCTAACATTGATAGTCTACAAATCTGTGATGTAAAACTAGAAGTATAGTCTATGCAACCTGGATGTGTCCTTTGGCTCTCAAGTGTCCTCTCCAGATGGAAAATGGAATGAGACTGATCAAGGGGGAAGGACCAAGTGCATGGAGTAGAATGCCTGAAAAGTCTTCATATAAAGAACCTGTAATGAGAGCAAGAAGTCATCAGAAAATAGTCAATGTAAGTACACCGCCACCCCAGATCCTTTTCACCTTTCGACAGTTATGATCAGAGCAGAAAAGGCTTTAGGTCTCAGAATGACAATTTTGGGAAATGCCTAAAAGGCATATTAAAGACTGATAGTGTTGCATGTGCCTTTAGAATAAAATTTTGCACATGGGGAAAGTGCCAGTTGAACAGAGAAGAGCATATGAAGAAGTGGTAGTAGAAATTTGCATGCAGACTAGGCAAGATATAAGGCATTCCGGGCACAAATCTAAGGAACTTACCTATATAACACATACTGTTATGATAGAAATGATCTCTTATCATGCAGCATGGATGAGCCTTTAGAGGGATGGTTTACAAATCATCCTTGTGCAAGTTTTGGTTTGAATTAATAGACATCCAAGGTCCCATGCCGATCAGATTGTCTATCTTTCTTGGCTTTCAAACTGGAAATGGAGTCTACATAACTGGAAAGCTGCCTTAGAATATAATACTCCGAAGAATATGGAGAATTGCATAGTATGGATCAAAGCGGAATGTCCCAAGTGTTTGGCGTGGCAGGCCCACAGGTATTCCAAAAGAAATGAAAATAGAATGAATAAGAATACATCTCAAAGCAGACAAAGAAATACACTAGCAGCCTCAGGGTTGTTCAAATTAGGACAGTAAGTATCAGATCTCAAAGACCACCTTAGTGATTTAAAAGACTTTGATGTACATGCAAAGGGCTTAGAGTATTAAGCATGAGAGATGCCTTAAAACACATAAAATAGAGTGATGGAACTGGGAATGACTTTAGCATCAAGATTGTTGACTTGGAAAGTGCCAGTTGAACACAGATAGAGTTAGAAGGGACAGTAGAAGTGAGAACACAGACTAGTCAAGATGTAAGACCCTTGAGTTCTGAATTTAAATTTCTTACCTCTAGCATACCGACTGTTCCCATGAAAATGATCTGTCATCACTGAATGTGGAAGAGCATTCGGAAGGACGATTCACAACTCATCACTCTGCGCGTTTTGGTTTAATGTCATTGACATCTGCGGTCCCACCTGGGTTTTATAGTCTACCCTTCTGTGATATAAAACTAGAAATATAGTCTATCCATCCTGGATGTGTCCTTTGACTCTCAAGTGTCCTCAGCAGATTGAAAATGGAATGAGACTGATCAAGGGGGAAGGACCAAGTGCATGCAGTAGAATGCCTGAAAAGTCTTCAAATAAAGAACCTGTAATGACAGCAAGAAGTTGTCACAAAGCTCCCAATATAAGTATACCAACACCCAAGATGCTTTTCACCTTTCCAAAGTTATCATCAGAGCAGAAAAGGCTTTAGATCTTTGAAAGTCAGTTTTGGGAGATGCATTAAAAGGCAAAATATAAAGTTATAGAGTAGATTATGACTTTAGAAAAATAGATTGTACAGGTGGGAAATGCCAATTGAACCCAGAAGGGCAGAGGTAGAGGAGACGATAGAACTGAAGTGTAAGACCCTAATGTCATGAATTTCAAGATCATACTCACAGAACCCAATTATGGTAATAAGTATCTATCCTACACTAAGCACAGTTTACATGCTGTGGAATGGTATACATGTAATAATTCTGCTGATCTGAGTTTGATGTAATAGAAATCCCACATCCCATCCAGATCAGATAGTCTATCTTTCTTTGCTGTAAAACTGGAAATGTAGTCTATCTAATGGAAAGTTTCCTTGGAATATACCACTCAGAAGAATCAGGAGAATTGCATAGGATCAATTAAAGTGGAATGATCTAGGAGGTTGGTGTGGCATGCCCACAAAGATTCTAAAAGAATTGAAAATAGAATGAATAAGAATAGATGTCAAAGCAGACAAAGGAAATACACCAACAGCCTCAGGGGTGTTCAATTTAGGACAGTAACTATCAGATCAGAAATACCTCCATGGAGTTTAAAAGACAATGATGGAAATCCAAAGGACACAGAGCATCAAGTGAGAGAGATGCCTTATAACTCATAAGATAGTTATAGAACTGGGAAGTACTTTAGCACAATGATTGTTCACCTGGAAAATGCCAGTTGAACTCAGAAAGATGGAGTTAGAAGGGACAGGAGAAATCGGAACACAGACTAGGCATTATGTAAGACCCTTGAGATCTGAATTTAAATTTCTTACCTCTAGCATACAGACTGCTCTTATGAAAATGGTCTGTCATCACTGAACATGGAAAACTTTCAGAAGGATGATTCACAACTCATCGCTCTGCAAGTTTTGGGTTAAATTCATTGACATCCAAGGTCCTGCCTGGGTTTGATAGTCTATCGTTCTGTGTTGTAAAACTAGAAACATAGTCTACCGAACCTGGAAGGGTCCTTTGGCTCTCAAGTCTCCTCAGAAGATGGAAAATGAAATGAGACTGATCAGGGTGAATGGACCAAGTGCATGGAGTAGAATGCCTGAAAAGTCTTCAATCAGGGAACCTGTAATGAGAGCACCAGAAGTCATCAGAAACCTCCCAATGTAAGTACATCAACAGCCACGATTCTTTTGACCTTTGGACAGATATCATCAGAGCAGAAATGGCTTTACATCTTTGAAAGACAGATTTGAGAGATGCCTTCAAAGGCATAATAAAGAGTGATAGAGTTGGTTATGAGTTGAAAATAAAAGTTTGCACATGTGGCAAGTTCCAGTTGAACACAGAAGAGCGTATGTAGAAGGGACAGTAGAACTGAGCATACAGACTAGCCAAGTTATAAGGCCTTTTGGGCATAAATTTAAAGAACGTACCTATAGAACCCAAACTGTGATCATGAAAATGATCTCTTATCATGATACATGGATGACCATTCAGAGGGATGATTTACAATTCATAGCTCTGCATGTTTTAGTGTTGAAATAAGAGACATCCAAAATCCCTTCCAGGTTAGATAGTTTAACTTTGCATGATGTAAAACGGGGCCTATAGTCTATCCAGCTTGGAAGTGTCCTTTGACTATCAAATCTCCTCAAGAGACAGAAAGTGGAATGAGACTGTTCAAGGAGGGAGGACCCAGAGTATAGAGTTGAATCCTTTCAAAAGTCTTCAAACAAGGAAGCTGCAATGACAGAGCATGTAGTCGTCACAAACCGCAAAAAGTAAGTATATAAGCAGCGAAGATGCTTATGACTTTGGACAGTTATCATCAGAGCTGAAAGGCCTTAGAAGTTGGATGGATAAATTTGGGAGATGCCTTAATAGGCAAAATAGAGAGTGATAATTCTGAGAATGACTTTAGTATAAAAGACTGCACATGTGGCAAGTGCCCGTTGAACACAGATGAGAAGAGGTAGAAGGGACGATAGAACTGAGCATGGAGATTAGCCATGATATAAGGCCTTTCAGTCATGACTTTAAAGAACATACATATAGAACACAAACTATGAGGATATGGATACGTGTCTCAGTGCACACAGATGACCATTTAGAGGCTTGGTTTTGAAATCAGAGTTCTGCAGGTTTTGGTTTGAATGAATGGACATCCGAGGTCCCATCTAGTGCACATAGTCTATCTTTCTTGCATGTGAAACTGGAAATGTATTCCATTTAACTTCAAATTGGCCTTTGGTTATGATACTCCGAAAACAATGGAGAATGGCATAGGATCCATCAAAGTGGAAAGTCCAAAGTAATTGAAGTGGCATGCCCACACAGGGTCTTCAAGTATTGAAAACATATCGAAAAATAATATGTCTCAAAGCACACAACCCAAATACATCAGCTCCCCCAGGGTGGTTCACGTTGGGCAGTTATTATCTGAGTGGAAAGACCTCCTTAGATCTTTGACAACAGTGATGGAAATCTCAAGGACACCAAATATCAAGCCTGAGAGATTCCTTAGAAGACCTAACTGAGAGAGAACTATTAATGAATTTAGCGCAAAAGCGGTCAGTTGGGTAGTGCCAGGTGAAGACAGAAAGGCAGGGGTAGAAAGGAGGCTAAAACTGAGAACACAGAGTAGCCAAGATTCAAAGTGCTTTAGCTATGAATTTAATGCTCCTCCCCATAGAACACACACATTTTTGATGCAATGGAACATCGCATCACTGAATGTGGATGACCAATCAAGAGGATGCACAATTCATGCCTTTGCTAGTTTTGGTTTAAAATCATTGACATCCAAGCTCCCACCTAAGATTGATAGTCGACCCTTCTGTGATGTAAAACTAGAAGTATAGTCTATTCCACCTAGATGTGTCCTTTGGCTCTCAATTGTCCTCTCCAGATGGAAAATGGAATGAGACTGATCAAGGGGGAAGGACCACGTGCATGGAGTATAATGCCTGAAAAGTTTTCATATAAAGTACCTGTAATGAGAGCAAGAAGACATCAGAAAACACTCAATGTAAGTACACCACCACCCCAGATCCTTTTTACCTTTCGACAGTTATGATCAGAGCAGAAAAGGCTTTAGGTCTCTGAATGACAATTTTGGGAAATGCCTAAAAGGCATATTAAAGAGTGACAGTGTTACTTGTGCCTTTAGAATAAAATTTTGCACACGTGGAAAGTGCCAGTTGAACAGAGAAGAGCATATGAAGAAGTGGTAGTAGAAATTTGCATGCAGACTAGGCAAGATATAAGGCATTCCGGGCACAAATCTAAGGAACTTACCTATATAACACATACTGTTATGATAGAAATGATCTCTTATCATGCAGCTTGGATGAGCCGTTAGAGGGATGGTTTACAAATCATCCTTGTGCAAGTTTTGGTTTGAATTAATAGACATCCAAGGTCCCATGCCGATCAGATTGTCTATCTTTCTTGGCTTTCAAACTGGAAATGGAGTCTACATAACTGGAATGCCCCCTTGGAATATGTCACTCAGAAGAACCTGGAGAATTGCATAGGATCGATCAAAGTGGAATGTCCCAAGTGTTTGCTGTGGCTTGCCCACTAAGACTGTAAAAGAATGGAAAATCGAATGAATAAGAATACATCTCAATAGAAACAACGGAAATTCAGTAGCAGCCAAATAAGGACAGTAAGTATCAGTTCTGAAAGAACTCCTTAGAATTTTTTTTAGGTTTTTCAAGGCAAATGGGGTTAAGTGGCTTGCCCAAGGCCACACAGCTAGGCAATTATTAAATGCCCGTGACCAGATTTGAACCCAGCTACTCCTGACTCCAGGGCAGGTGCTTTATCCACTGTGCCACCTAGCTGCCCCCCTCCTTAGAGTTTTAAACCAATGTGATGGAAATTCAAAGGACTGAGAGTATTAAGCATGAGAGATGCCTTAAAACACATAAAATAGAGTGATGGAACTGGGAATGACTTTAGCATCAAGATTGTTGACTTGGAAAGTGCACGTTGAACACAGATAGAGTTAGAAGGGACAGTAGAAGTGAGAACACAGACTAGTCAAGATGTAAGACCCTTGAGATCTGACTTTAAATTTCTTAACTCTAGCATACCGACTGTTCCCATGCAAATGATCTGTCATCACTGAATGTGGAAGAGCATTCGTAAGGAAGATTCACAACTCATCGCTCTGCAAGTTTTGGGATAAACTCATTGATATCCGAGGTCCCGCCTGGGTTTGATAGTCTATCGTTCTGTGACGTAAAACTAGAAACATAGTCTATCGAACCTGGAAGTGTCCTTGGGCTCTCAAGTCTCCTGAGAAGATGGAAAATGGAATGAGACTGATCAGGGTGAATGGAGCAAGCACATGGAGTAGAATGCCTGAAAAGTCTTCAATCGGGGAACCTGGAATGAGAGAAACAGAAGTCATCAGAAACCACCCAATGTAAGTACATCAACAGCCACGATTCTTTTGACCTTTGGACAGATATCATCAGAGCAGAAATGGCTTTACATCTTTGAAAGACAGATTTGAGAGATGCCTTCAGAGGCATAATAAAGAGTGATAGAGTTGGTTATGACTTTAAAATAAAAGTTTGCACGTGTGGCAAGTTCCAGTTGAACACAGAAGAGCATATGTAGAAGGGACAGTAGAACTGAGCCTAGAGACTAGCCAAGTTATAAGGCCTTTTGGGCATAAATTTAAAGAACGTACCTATAGAACCCAAACTGTGATCATGAAAATGATCTCTTATCATGATACATGGATGACCATTCAGAGGGATGATTTACAATTCATAACTCTGCATGTTTTAGTGTTGAAATAAGAGACATCCAAAATCCCTTCCAGGTTAGATAGTTTAACTTTGCATGATGTAAAACGGGGCCTATAGTCTATCCAGCTTGGAAGTGTCCTTTGACTATGAAATCTCCTCAACAGACGGAAAGTGGAATGAGACTGTTCAAGGAGGGAGGACCCAGAGTATAGAGTTGAATCCTTTCAAAAGTCTTCAAACAAGGAAGCTGCAATGACAGAGCATGTAGTCGTCACAAACCGCAAAAAGTAAGTATATAAGCAGCGAAGATGCTTATGACTTTGGACAGTTATCATCAGAGCTGAAAGGCCTTAGAAGTTGGATGGATAATTTTGGGAGATGCCTTAATAGGCAAAATAGAGAGTGATAATTCTGAGAATGACTTTAGTATAAAAGACTGCACATGTGGCAAGTGCCGGTTGAACACAGATGAGAAGAGGTAGAAGGGACGATAGAACTGAGCATGGAGATTAGCCATGATATAAGGCCTTTCAGTCATGACTTTAAAGAACATACATATAGAACACAAACTATGAGGATATGGATACGTGTCTCAGTGCACACAGATGACCATTTAGAGGCTTGGTTTTGAAATCAGAGTTCTGCAGGTTTTGGTTTGAATGAATGGACATCCGAGGTCCCATCTAGTGCACATAGTCTATCTTTCTTGCATGTGAAACTGGAAATGTATTCCATTTAACTTCAAATTGGCCTTTGGTTATGATACTCCGAAAACAATGGAGAATGGCATAGGATCCATCAAAGTGGAAAGTCCAAAGTGATTGAAGTGGCATGCCCACACAGGGTCTTCAGGTATTGAAAACATATCGAAAAATAATATGTCTCAAAGCACACAACCCAAATACATCAGCTCCCCCAGGGTGGTTCACGTTGGGCAGTTATTATCTGAGTGGAAAGACCTCCTTAGATCTTTGACAACAGTGATGGAAATCTCAAGGACACCAAATATCAAGCCTGAGAGATTCCTTAGAAGACCTAAGTGAGAGAGAACTATTAATGAATTTAGCGCAAAAGCGGTCAGTTGGGTAGTGCCAGCTGAAGACAGAAAGGCAGGGGTAGAAAGGAGGCTAAAACTGAGAACACAGAGTAGCCAAGATTCAAAGTGCTTTAGCTATGAATTTAATGCTCCTCCCCATAGAACACACACTTTTTTGATGCAATGGAACATCGCATCACTGAATGTGGATGACCAATCAAGAGGATGCACAATTCATGCCTTTGCTAGTTTTGGTTTAAAATCATTGACATCCAAGCTCCCACCTAAGATTGATAGTCGACCCTTCTGTGATGTAAAACTAGAAGTATAGTCTATTCCACCTAGATGTGTCCTTTGGCTCTCAATTGTCCTCTCCAGATGGAAAATGGAATGAGACTGATCAAGGGGGAAGGACCAAGTGCATGGAGTATAATGCCTGAAAAGTTTTCATATAAAGTACCTGTAACGAGAGCAAGAAGACATCAGAAAACACTCAATGTAAGTACACCACCACCCCAGATCCTTTTTACCTTTCGACAGTTATGATCAGAGCAGAAAAGGCTTTAGGTCTCTGAATGACAATTTTGGGAAATGCCTAAAAGGCATATTAAAGAGTGACAGTGTTACTTGTGCCTTTAGAATAAAATTTTGCACACGTGGAAAGTGCCAGTTGAACAGAGAAGAGCATATGAAGAAGTGGTAGTAGAAATTTGCATGCAGACTAGGCAAGATATAAGGCATTCCGGGCACAAATCTAAGGAACTTACCTATATAACACATACTGTTATGATAGAAATGATCTCTTATCATGCAGCTTGGATGAGCCGTTAGAGGGATGGTTTACAAATCATCCTTGTGCAAGTTTTGGTTTGAATTAATAGACATCCAAGGTCCCATGCCGATCAGATTGTCTATCTTTCTTGGCTTTCAAACTGGAAATGGAGTCTACATAACTGGAATGCCCCCTTGGAATATGTCACTCAGAAGAACCTGGAGAATTGCATAGGATCGATCAAAGTGGAATGTCCCAAGTGTTTGCTGTGGCTTGCCCACTAAGACTGTAAAAGAATGGAAAATCGAATGAATAAGAATACATCTCAATAGAAACAACGGAAATTCAGTAGCAGCCAAATAAGGACAGTAAGTATCAGTTCTGAAAGAACTCCTTAGAATTTTTTTTAGGTTTTTCAAGGCAAATGGGGTTAAGTGGCTTGCCCAAGGCCACACAGCTAGGCAATTATTAAATGCCCGTGACCAGATTTGAACCCAGCAACTCCTGACTCCAGGGCAGGTGCTTTAACCACTGTGCCACCTAGCTGCCCCCCTCCTTAGAGTTTTAAACCAATGTGATGGAAATTCAAAGGACTGAGAGTTTTAAGCATGAGAGATGCCTTAAAACACATAAAATAGAGTGATGGAACTGGGAATGACTTTAGCATCAAGATTGTTGACTTGGAAAGTGCACGTTGAACACAGATAGAGTTAGAAGGGACAGTAGAAGTGAGAACACAGACTAGTCAAGATGTAAGACCCTTGAGATCTGACTTTAAATTTCTTAACTCTAGCATACCGACTGTTCCCATGCAAATGATCTGTCATCACTGAATGTGGAAGAGCATTCGTAAGGAAGATTCACAACTCATCGCTCTGCAAGTTTTGGGATAAACTCATTGATATCCGAGGTCCCGCCTGGGTTTGATAGTCTATCGTTCTGTGACGTAAAACTAGAAACATAGTCTATCGAACCTGGAAGTGTCCTTGGGCTCTCAAGTCTCCTGAGAAGATGGAAAATGGAATGAGACTGATCAGGGTGAATGGAGCAAGCACATGGAGTAGAATGCCTGAAAAGTCTTCAATCGGGGAACCTGGAATGAGAGAAACAGAAGTCATCAGAAACCACCCAATGTAAGTACATCAACAGCCACGATTCTTTTGACCTTTGGACAGATATCATCAGAGCAGAAATGGCTTTACATCTTTGAAAGACAGATTTGAGAGATGCCTTCAGAGGCATAATAAAGAGTGATAGAGTTGGTTATGACTTTAAAATAAAAGTTTGCACGTGTGGCAAGTTCCAGTTGAACACAGAAGAGCATATGTAGAAGGGACAGTAGAACTGAGCCTAGAGACTAGCCAAGTTATAAGGCCTTTTGGGCATAAATTTAAAGAACGTACCTATAGAACCCAAACTGTGATCATGAAAATGATCTCTTATCATGATACATGGATGACCATTCAGAGGGATGATTTACAATTCATAACTCTGCATGTTTTAGTGTTGAAATAAGAGACATCCAAAATCCCTTCCAGGTTAGATAGTTTAACTTTGCATGATGTAAAACGGGGCCTATAGTCTATCCAGCTTGGAAGTGTCCTTTGACTATGAAATCTCCTCAACAGACGGAAAGTGGAATGAGACTGTTCAAGGAGGGAGGACCCAGAGTATAGAGTTGAATCCTTTCAAAAGTCTTCAAACAAGGAAGCTGCAATGACAGAGCATGTAGTCGTCACAAACCGCAAAAAGTAAGTATATAAGCAGCGAAGATGCTTATGACTTTGGACAGTTATCATCAGAGCTGAAAGGCCTTAGAAGTTGGATGGATAATTTTGGGAGATGCCTTAATAGGCAAAATAGAGAGTGATAATTCTGAGAATGACTTTAGTATAAAAGACTGCACATGTGGCAAGTGCCGGTTGAACACAGATGAGAAGAGGTAGAAGGGACGATAGAACTGAGCATGGAGATTAGCCATGATATAAGGCCTTTCAGTCATGACTTTAAAGAACATACATATAGAACACAAACTATGAGGATATGGATACGTGTCTCAGTGCACACGGATGACCATTTAGAGGCTTGGTTTTGAAATCAGAGTTCTGCAGGTTTTGGTTTGAATGAATGGACATCCGAGGTCCCATCTAGTGCACATAGTCTATCTTTCTTGCATGTGAAACTGGAAATGTATTCCATTTAACTTCAAATTGGCCTTTGGTTATGATACTCCGAAAACAATGGAGAATGGCATAGGATCCATCAAAGTGGAAAGTCCAAAGTGATTGAAGTGCCATGCCCACACAGGGTCTTCAGGTATTGAAAACATATCGAAAAATAATATGTCTCAAAGCACACAACCCAAATACATCAGCTCCCCCAGGGTGGTTCACGTTGGGCAGTTATTATCTGAGTGGAAAGACCTCCTTAGATCTTTGACAACAGTGATGGAAATCTCAAGGACACCAAATATCAAGCCTGAGAGATTCCTTAGAAGACCTAAGTGAGAGAGAACTATTAATGAATTTAGCGCAAAAGCGGTCAGTTGGGTAGTGCCAGCTGAAGACAGAAAGGCAGGGGTAGAAAGGAGGCTAAAACTGAGAACACAGAGTAGCCAAGATTCAAAGTGCTTTAGCTATGAATTTAATGCTCCTCCCCATAGAACACACACTTTTTTGATGCAATGGAACATCGCATCACTGAATGTGGATGACCAATCAAGAGGATGCACAATTCATGCCTTTGCTAGTTTTGGTTTAAAATCATTGACATCCAAGCTCCCACCTAAGATTGATAGTCGACCCTTCTGTGATGTAAAACTAGAAGTATAGTCTATTCCACCTAGATGTGTCCTTTGGCTCTCAATTGTCCTCTCCAGATGGAAAATGGAATGAGACTGATCAAGGGGGAAGGACCAAGTGCATGGAGTATAATGCCTGAAAAGTTTTCATATAAAGTACCTGTAACGAGAGCAAGAAGACATCAGAAAACACTCAATGTAAGTACACCACCACCCCAGATCCTTTTTACCTTTCGACAGTTATGATCAGAGCAGAAAAGGCTTTAGGTCTCTGAATGACAATTTTGGGAAATGCCTAAAAGGCATATTAAAGAGTGACAGTGTTACTTGTGCCTTTAGAATAAAATTTTGCACACGTGGAAAGTGCCAGTTGAACAGAGAAGAGCATATGAAGAAGTGGTAGTAGAAATTTGCATGCAGACTAGGCAAGATATAAGGCATTCCGGGCACAAATCTAAGGAACTTACCTATATAACACATACTGTTATGATAGAAATGATCTCTTATCATGCAGCTTGGATGAGCCGTTAGAGGGATGGTTTACAAATCATCCTTGTGCAAGTTTTGGTTTGAATTAATAGACATCCAAGGTCCCATGCCGATCAGATTGTCTATCTTTCTTGGCTTTCAAACTGGAAATGGAGTCTACATAACTGGAATGCCCCCTTGGAATATGTCACTCAGAAGAACCTGGAGAATTGCATAGGATCGATCAAAGTGGAATGTCCCAAGTGTTTGCTGTGGCTTGCCCACTAAGACTGTAAAAGAATGGAAAATCGAATGAATAAGAATACATCTCAATAGAAACAACGGAAATTCAGTAGCAGCCAAATAAGGACAGTAAGTATCAGTTCTGAAAGAACTCCTTAGAATTTTTTTTAGGTTTTTCAAGGCAAATGGGGTTAAGTGGCTTGCCCAAGGCCACACAGCTAGGCAATTATTAAATGCCCGTGACCAGATTTGAACCCAGCAACTCCTGACTCCAGGGCAGGTGCTTTAACCACTGTGCCACCTAGCTGCCCCCCTCCTTAGAGTTTTAAACCAATGTGATGGAAATTCAAAGGACTGAGAGTTTTAAGCATGAGAGATGCCTTAAAACACATAAAATAGAGTGATGGAACTGGGAATGACTTTAGCATCAAGATTGTTGACTTGGAAAGTGCACGTTGAACACAGATAGAGTTAGAAGGGACAGTAGAAGTGAGAACACAGACTAGTCAAGATGTAAGACCCTTGAGATCTGACTTTAAATTTCTTAACTCTAGCATACCGACTGTTCCCATGCAAATGATCTGTCATCACTGAATGTGGAAGAGCATTCGTAAGGAAGATTCACAACTCATCGCTCTGCAAGTTTTGGGATAAACTCATTGATATCCGAGGTCCCGCCTGGGTTTGATAGTCTATCGTTCTGTGACGTAAAACTAGAAACATAGTCTATCGAACCTGGAAGTGTCCTTGGGCTCTCAAGTCTCCTGAGAAGATGGAAAATGGAATGAGACTGATCAGGGTGAATGGAGCAAGGCATGGAGTAGAATGCCTGAAAAGTCTTCAATCGGGGAACCTGGAATGAGAGAAACAGAAGTCATCAGAAACCACCCAATGTAAGTACATCAACAGCCACGATTCTTTTGACCTTTGGACAGATATCATCAGAGCAGAAATGGCTTTACATCTTTGAAAGACAGATTTGAGAGATGCCTTCAGAGGCATAATAAAGAGTGATAGAGTTGGTTATGACTTTAAAATAAAAGTTTGCACGTGTGGCAAGTTCCAGTTGAACACAGAAGAGCATATGTAGAAGGGACAGTAGAACTGAGCCTAGAGACTAGCCAAGTTATAAGGCCTTTTGGGCATAAATTTAAAGAACGTACCTATAGAACCCAAACTGTGATCATGAAAATGATCTCTTATCATGATACATGGATGACCATTCAGAGGGATGATTTACAATTCATAACTCTGCATGTTTTAGTGTTGAAATAAGAGACATCCAAAATCCCTTCCAGGTTAGATAGTTTAACTTTGCATGATGTAAAACGGGGCCTATAGTCTATCCAGCTTGGAAGTGTCCTTTGACTATCAAATCTCCTCAAGAGACGGAAAGTGGAATGAGACTGTTCAAGGAGGGAGGACCAAGAGTATAGAGTTGAATCCTTTCAAAAGTCTTCAAACAAGGAAGCTGCAATGACAGAGCATGTAGTCGTCACAAACCGCAAAAAGTAAGTATATAAGCAGCGAAGATGCTTATGACTTTGGACAGTTATCATCAGAGCTGAAAGGCCTTAGAAGTTGGATGGATAATTTTGGGAGATGCCTTAATAGGCAAAATAGAGAGTGATAATTCTGAGAATGACTTTAGTATAAAAGACTGCACATGTGGCAAGTGCCGGTTGAACACAGATGAGAAGAGGTAGAAGGGACGATAGAACTGAGCATGGAGATTAGCCATGATATAAGGCCTTTCAGTCATGACTTTAAAGAACATACATATAGAACACAAACTATGAGGATATGGATACGTGTCTCAGTGCACACGGATGACCATTTAGAGGCTTGGTTTTGAAATCAGAGTTCTGCAGGTTTTGGTTTGAATGAATGGACATCCGAGGTCCCATCTAGTGCACATAGTCTATCTTTCTTGCATGTGAAACTGGAAATGTATTCCATTTAACTTCAAATTGGCCTTTGGTTATGATACTCCGAAAACAATGGAGAATGGCATAGGATCCATCAAAGTGGAAAGTCCAAAGTGATTGAAGTGGCATGCCCACACAGGGTCTTCAAGTATTGAAAACATATCGAAAAATAATATGTCTCAAAGCACACAACCCAAATACATCAGCTCCCCCAGGGTGGTTCACGTTGGGCAGTTATTATCTGAGTGGAAAGACCTCCTTAGATCTTTGACAACAGTGATGGAAATCTCAAGGACACCAAATATCAAGCCTGAGAGATTCCTTAGAAGACCTAAGTGAGAGAGAACTATTAATGAATTTAGCGCAAAAGCGGTCAGTTGGGTAGTGCCAGCTGAAGACAGAAAGGCAGGGGTAGAAAGGAGGCTAAAACTGAGAACACAGAGTAGCCAAGATTCAAAGTGCTTTAGCTATGAATTTAATGCTCCTCCCCATAGAACACACACTTTTTTGATGCAATGGAACATCGCATCACTGAATGTGGATGACCAATCAAGAGGATGCACAATTCATGCCTTTGCTAGTTTTGGTTTAAAATCATTGACATCCAAGCTCCCACCTAAGATTGATAGTCGACCCTTCTGTGATGTAAAACTAGAAGTATAGTCTATTCCACCTAGATGTGTCCTTTGGCTCTCAATTGTCCTCTCCAGATGGAAAATGGAATGAGACTGATCAAGGGGGAAGGACCAAGTGCATGGAGTATAATGCCTGAAAAGTTTTCATATAAAGTACCTGTAACGAGAGCAAGAAGACATCAGAAAACACTCAATGTAAGTACACCACCACCCCAGATCCTTTTTACCTTTCGACAGTTATGATCAGAGCAGAAAAGGCTTTAGGTCTCTGAATGACAATTTTGGGAAATGCCTAAAAGGCATATTAAAGAGTGACAGTGTTACTTGTGCCTTTAGAATAAAATTTTGCACACGTGGAAAGTGCCAGTTGAACAGAGAAGAGCATATGAAGAAGTGGTAGTAGAAATTTGCATGCAGACTAGGCAAGATATAAGGCATTCCGGGCACAAATCTAAGGAACTTACCTATATAACACAAAGTGTTATGATAGAAATGATCTCTTATCATGCAGCTTGGATGAGCCGTTAGAGGGATGGTTTACAAATCATCCTTGTGCAAGTTTTGGTTTGAATTAATAGACATCCAAGGTCCCATGCCGATCAGATTGTCTATCTTTCTTGGCTTTCAAACTGGAAATGGAGTCTACATAACTGGAATGCCCCCTTGGAATATGTCACTCAGAAGAACCTGGAGAATTGCATAGGATCGATCAAAGTGGAATGTCCCAAGTGTTTGCTGTGGCTTGCCCACTAAGACTGTAAAAGAATGGAAAATCGAATGAATAAGAATACATCTCAATAGAAACAACGGAAATTCAGTAGCAGCCAAATAAGGACAGTAAGTATCAGTTCTGAAAGAACTCCTTAGAATTTTTTTTAGGTTTTTCAAGGCAAATGGGGTTAAGTGGCTTGCCCAAGGCCACACAGCTAGGCAATTATTAAATGCCCGTGACCAGATTTGAACCCAGCAACTCCTGACTCCAGGGCAGGTGCTTTAACCACTGTGCCACCTAGCTGCCCCCCTCCTTAGAGTTTTAAACCAATGTGATGGAAATTCAAAGGACTGAGAGTTTTAAGCATGAGAGATGCCTTAAAACACATAAAATAGAGTGATGGAACTGGGAATGACTTTAGCATCAAGATTGTTGACTTGGAAAGTGCACGTTGAACACAGATAGAGTTAGAAGGGACAGTAGAAGTGAGAACACAGACTAGTCAAGATGTAAGACCCTTGAGATCTGACTTTAAATTTCTTAACTCTAGCATACCGACTGTTCCCATGCAAATGATCTGTCATCACTGAATGTGGAAGAGCATTCGTAAGGAAGATTCACAACTCATCGCTCTGCAAGTTTTGGGATAAACTCATTGATATCCGAGGTCCCGCCTGGGTTTGATAGTCTATCGTTCTGTGACGTAAAACTAGAAACATAGTCTATCGAACCTGGAAGTGTCCTTGGGCTCTCAAGTCTCCTGAGAAGATGGAAAATGGAATGAGACTGATCAGGGTGAATGGAGCAAGTGCATGGAGTAGAATGCCTGAAAAGTCTTCAATCGGGGAACCTGGAATGAGAGAAACAGAAGTCATCAGAAACCACCCAATGTAAGTACATCAACAGCCACGATTCTTTTGACCTTTGGACAGATATCATCAGAGCAGAAATGGCTTTACATCTTTGAAAGACAGATTTGAGAGATGCCTTCAGAGGCATAATAAAGAGTGATAGAGTTGGTTATGACTTTAAAATAAAAGTTTGCACGTGTGGCAAGTTCCAGTTGAACACAGAAGAGCATATGTAGAAGGGACAGTAGAACTGAGCCTAGAGACTAGCCAAGTTATAAGGCCTTTTGGGCATAAATTTAAAGAACGTACCTATAGAACCCAAACTGTGATCATGAAAATGATCTCTTATCATGATACATGGATGACCATTCAGAGGGATGATTTACAATTCATAGCTCTGCATGTTTTAGTGTTGAAATAAGAGACATCCAAAATCCCTTCCAGGTTAGATAGTTTAACTTTGCATGATGTAAAACGGGGCCTATAGTCTATCCAGCTTGGAAGTGTCCTTTTACTATCAAATCTCCTCAAGAGACGGAAAGTGGAACGAGACTGTTCAAGGAGGGAGGACCAAGAGTATAGAGTTGAATCCTTTCAAAAGTCTTCAAACAAGGAAGCTGCAATGACAGAGCATGTAGTCGTCACAAACCGCAAAAAGTAAGTATATAAGCAGCGAAGATGCTTATGACTTTGGACAGTTATCATCAGAGCT
Source organism: Macrotis lagotis (assembly GCF_037893015.1). Classification (NCBI taxonomy): domain Eukaryota; kingdom Metazoa; phylum Chordata; class Mammalia; order Peramelemorphia; family Peramelidae; genus Macrotis; species Macrotis lagotis. Next base: position 3,310,674 of record NC_133666.1, read on the forward strand.
GAAAGGCCTTAGAAGTTGGATGGATAATTTTGGGAGATGCCTTAATAGGCAAAATAGAGAGTGATAATTCTGAGAATGACTTTAGTATAAAAGACTGCACATGTGGCAAGTGCCCGTTGAACACAGATGAGAAGAGGTAGAAGGGACGATAGAACTGAGCATGGAGATTAGCCATGATATAAGGCCTTTCAGTCATGACTTTAAAGAACATACATATAGAACACAAACTATGAGGATATGGATACGTGTCTCAGTGCACACGGATGACCATTTAGAGGCTTGGTTTTGAAATCAGAGTTCTGCAGGTTTTGGTTTGAATGAATGGACATCCGAGGTCCCATCTAGTGCACATAGTCTATCTTTCTTGCATGTGAAACTGGAAATGTATTCCATTTAACTTCAAATTGGCCTTTGGTTATGATACTCCGAAAACAATGGAGAATGGCATAGGATCCATCAAAGTGGAAAGTCCAAAGTGATTGAAGTGCCATGCCCACACAGGGTCTTCAGGTATTGAAAACATATCGAAAAATAATATGTCTCAAAGCACACAACCCAAATACATCAGCTCCCCCAGGGTGGTTCACGTTGGGCAGTTATTATCTGAGTGGAAAGACCTCCTTAGATCTTTGACAACAGTGATGGAAATCTCAAGGACACCAAATATCAAGCCTGAGAGATTCCTTAGAAGACCTAAGTGAGAGAGAACTATTAATGAATTTAGCGCAAAAGCGGTCAGTTGGGTAGTGCCAGCTGAAGACAGAAAGGCAGGGGTAGAAAGGAGGCTAAAACTGAGAACACAGAGTAGCCAAGATTCAAAGTGCTTTAGCTATGAATTTAATGCTCCTCCCCATAGAACACACACATTTTTGATGCAATGGAACATCGCATCACTGAATGTGGATGACCAATCAAGAGGATGCACAATTCATGCCTTTGCTAGTTTTGGTTTAAAATCATTGACATCCAAGCTCCCACCTAAGATTGATAGTCGACCCTTCTGTGATGTAAAACTAGAAGTATAGTCTATTCCACCTAGATGTGTCCTTTGGCTCTCAATTGTCCTCTCCAGATGGAAAATGGAATGAGACTGATCAAGGGGGAAGGACCAGTGCATGGAGTATAATGCCTGAAAAGTTTTCATATAAAGTACCTGTAACGAGAGCAAGAAGACATCAGAAAACACTCAATGTAAGTACACCACCACCCCAGATCCTTTTTACCTTTCGACAGTTATGATCAGAGCAGAAAAGGCTTTAGGTCTCTGAATGACAATTTTGGGAAATGCCTAAAAGGCATATTAAAGAGTGACAGTCTTCAAACAAGGAAGCTGCAATGACAGAGCATGTAGTCGTCTCAAACCGCAAAAAGTAAGTATATAAGCAGCGAAGATGCTTATGACTTTGGACAGTTATCATCAGAGCTGAAAGGCCTTAGAAGTTGGATGGATAATTTTGGGAGATGCCTTAATAGGCAAAATAGAGAGTGATAATTCTGAGAATGACTTTAGTATAAAAGACTGCACATGTGGCAAGTGCCGGTTGAACACAGATGAGAAGAGGTAGAAGGGACGATAGAACTGAGCATGGAGATTAGCCATGATATTAGGCCTTTCAGTCATGACTTTAAAGAACATACATATAGAACACAAACTATGAGGATATGGATACGTGTCTCAGTGCACACGGATGACCATTTAGAGGCTTGGTTTTGAAATCAGAGTTCTGCAGGTTTTGATTTGAATGAATGGACATCCGAGGTCCCATCTAGTGTACATAGTCTATCTTTCTTGCATGTGAAACTGGAAATGTATTCCATTTAACTTCAAATTGGCCTTTGGTTATGATATTCCGAAAACAATGGAGAATGGCATAGGATCCATCAAAGTGGAAAGTCCAAAGTGATTGAAGTGGCATGCATCAGCTCCCCCCGGGTGGTTCACGTTGGGCAGTTATTATCTGAGTGGAAAGACCTCCTTAGATCTTTGACAACAGTGATGGAAATCTCAAGGACACCAAATATCAAGCCTGAGAGATTCCTTAGAAGACCTAAGAAAGGAGGAAGGACCAAGTGCATGGAGTATAATGCCTGAAAAGTTTTCATATAAAGTACCTGTAACGAGAGCAAGAAGACATCAGAAAACACTCAATGTAAGTACACCACCACCCCAGATCCATTTTACCTTTCGACAGTTATGATCAGAGCAGAAAAGGCTTTAGGTCTCTGAATGACAATTTTGGGAAATGCCTAAAAGGCATATTAAAGAGTGACAGTGTTACTTGTGCCTTTAGAATAAAATTTTGCACACGTGGAAAGTGCCAGTTGAACAGAGAAGAGCATATGAAGAGTGGTAGTAGAAATTTGCATGCAGACTAGGCAAGATATAAGGCATTCCGGGCACAAATCTAAGGAACTTACCTATATAACACAAAGTGTTATGATAGAAATGATCTCTTATCATGCAGCTTGGATGAGCCGTTAGAGGGATGGTTTACAAATCATCATTGTGCAAGTTTTGGTTTGAATTAATAGACATCCAAGGTCCCATGCCGATCAGATTGTCTATCTTTCTTGGCTTTCAAACTGGAAATGGAGTCTACATAACTGGAATGCCCCCTTGGAATATGTCACTCAGAAGAACCTGGAGAATTGCATAGGATCGATCAAAGTGGAATGTCCCAAGTGTTTGCTGTGGCTTGCCCACTAAGACTGTAAAAGAATGGAAAATCGAATGAATAAGAATACATCTCAATAGAAACAACGGAAATTCAGTAGCAGCCAAATAAGGACAGTAAGTATCAGTTCTGAAAGAACTCCTTAGAATTTTTTTTAGGTTTTTCAAGGCAAATGGGGTTAAGTGGCTTGCCCAAGGCCACACAACTAGGCAATTATTAAATGCCCGTGACCAGATTTGAACCCAGCAACTCCTGACTCCAGGGCAGGTGCTTTAACCACTGTGCCACCTAGCTGCCCCCCTCCTTAGAGTTTTAAACCAATGTGATGGAAATTCAAAGGACTGAGAGTATTAAGCATGAGAGATGCCTTAAAACACATAAAATAGAGTGATGGAACTGGGAATGACTTTAGCATCAAGATTGTTGACTTGGAAAGTGCACGTTGAACACAGATAGAGTTAGAAGGGACAGTAGAAGTGAGAACACAGACTAGTCAAGATGTAAGACCCTTGAGATCTGACTTTAAATTTCTTAACTCTAGCATACCGACTGTTCCCATGCAAATGATCTGTCATCACTGAATGTGGAAGAGCATTCGTAAGGAAGATTCACAACTCATCGCTCTGCAAGTTTTGGGATAAACTCATTGATATCCGAGGTCCCGCCTGGGTTTGATAGTCTATCGTTCTGTGACGTAAAACTAGAAACATAGTCTATCGAACCTGGAAGTGTCCTTGGGCTCTCAAGTCTCCTGAGAAGATGGAAAATGGAATGAGACTGATCAGGGTGAATGGAGCAAGTGCATGGAGTAGAATGCCTGAAAAGTCTTCAATCGGGGAACCTGGAATGAGAGAAACAGAAGTCATCAGAAACCACCCAATGTAAGTACATCAACAGCCACGATTCTTTTGACCTTTGGACAGATATCATCAGAGCAGAAATGGCTTTACATCTTTGAAAGACAGATTTGAGAGATGCCTTCAGAGGCATAATAAAGAGTGATAGAGTTGGTTATGACTTTAAAATAAAAGTTTGCACGTGTGGCAAGTTCCAGTTGAACACAGAAGAGCATATGTAGAAGGGACAGTAGAACTGAGCCTAGAGACTAGCCAAGTTATAAGGCCTTTTGGGCATAAATTTAAAGAACGTACCTATAGAACCCAAACTGTGATCATGAAAATGATCTCTTATCATGATACATGGATGACCATTCAGAGGGATGATTTACAATTCATAGCTCTGCATCTTTTAGTGTTGAAATAAGAGACATCCAAAATCCCTTCCAGGTTAGATAGTTTAACTTTGCATGATGTAAAACGGGGCCTATAGTCTATCCAGCTTCGAAGTGTCCTTTGACTATCAAATCTCCTCAAGAGACAGAAAGTGGAACGAGACTGTTCAAGGAGGGAGGACCAAGAGTATAGAGTTGAATCCTTTCAAAAGTCTTCAAACAAGGAAGCTGCAATGACAGAGCATGTAGTCGTCTCAAACCGCAAAAAGTAAGTATATAAGCAGCGAAGATGCTTATGACTTTGGACAGTTATCATCAGAGCTGAAAGGCCTTAGAATTTGGATGGATAATTTTGGGAGATGCCTTAATAGGCAAAATAGAGAGTGATAATTCTGAGAATGACTTTAGTATAAAAGACTGCACATGTGGCAAGTGCAGGTTGAACACAGATGAGAAGAGGTAGAAGGGACGATAGAACTGAGCATGGAGATTAGCCATGATAAAAGGCCTTTCAGTCATGACTTTAAAGAACATACATATAGAACACAAACTATGAGGATATGGATACGTGTCTCAGTGCACACGGATGACCATTTAGAGGCTTGGTTTTGAAATCAGAGTTCTGCAGGTTTTGGTTTGAATGAATGGACATCCGAGGTCCCATCTAGTGCACATAGTCTATCATTCTTGCATGTGAAACTGGAAATGTATTCCATTTAACTTCAAATTGGCCTTTGGTTATGATACTCAGAAAACAATAGAGAATGGCATAGGATCCAGCAAAGTGGAAAGTCCAAAGTAATTGAAGTGGCATGCCCACACAGGGTCTTCAAGTATTGAAAACATATCGAAAAATAATATGTCTCAAAGCACACAACCCAAATACATCAGCTCCCCCAGGGTGGTTCACGTTGGGCAGTTATTATCTGAGTGGAAAGACCTCCTTAGATCTTTGACAACAGTGATGGAAATCTCAAGGACACCAAATATCAAGCCTGAGAGATTCCTTAGAAGACCTAAGTGAGAGAGAACTATTAATGAATTTAGCGCAAAAGCGGTCAGTTGGGTAGTGCCAGCTGAAGACAGAAAGGCAGGGGTAGAAAGGAGGCTAAAACTGAGAACACAGAGTAGCCAAGATTCAAAGTGCTTTAGCTAAGAATTTAATGCTCCTCCCCATAGAACACACACTTTTTTGATGCAATGGAACATCGCATCACTGAATGTGGATGACCAATCAAGAGGATGCACAATTCATGCCTTTGCTAGTTTTGGTTTAAAATCATTGACATCCAAGCTCCCACCTAAGATTGATAGTCGACCCTTCTGTGATGTAAAACTAGAAGTATAGTCTATTCCACCTAGATGTGTCCTTTGGCACTCAATTGTCCTCTCCAGATGGAAAATGGAATGAGACTGATCAAGGGGGAAGGACCAAGTGCATGGAGTATAATGCCTGAAAAGTTTTCATATAAAGTACCTGTAACGAGAGCAAGAAGACATCAGAAAACACTCAATGTAAGTACACCACCACCCCAGATCCGTTTTACCTTTCGACAGTTATGATCAGAGCAGAAAAGGCTTTAGGTCTCTGAATGACAATTTTGGGAAATGCCTAAAAGGCATATTAAAGAGTGACAGTGTTACTTGTGCCTTTAGAATAAAATTTTGCACACGTGGAAAGTGCCAGTTGAACAGAGAAGAGCATATGAAGAAGTGGTAGTAGAAATTTGCCTGCAGACTAGGCAAGATATAAGGCATTCCGGGCACAAATCTAAGGAACTTACCTATATAACACAAAGTGTTATGATAGAAATGATCTCTTATCATGCAGCTTGGATGAGCCATTAGAGGGATGGTTTACAAATCATCCTTGTGCAAGTTTTGGTTTGAATTAATAGACATCCAAGGTCCCATGCCGATCAGATTGTCTATCTTTCTTGGCTTTCAAACTGGAAATGGAGTCTACATAACTGGAATGCCCCCTTGGAATATGTCACTCAGAAGAACCTGGAGAATTGCATAGGATCGATCAAAGTGGAATGTCCCAAGTGTTTGCTGTGGCTTGCCCACTAAGACTGTAAAAGAATGGAAAATCGAATGAATAAGAATACATCTCAATAGAAACAACGGAAATTCAGTAGCAGCCAAATAAGGACAGTAAGTATCAGTTCTGAAAGAACTCCTTAGAATTTTTTTTAGGTTTTTTCAAGGCAAATGGGGTTAAGTGGCTTGCCCAAGGCCACACAGCTAGGCAATTATTAAATGCCCGTGACCAGATTTGAACCCAGCAACTCCTGACTCCAGGGCAGGTGCTTTAACCACTGTGCCACCTAGCTGCCCCCCTCCTTAGAGTTTTAAACCAATGTGATGGAAATTCAAAGGACTGAGAGTATTAAGCATGAGAGATGCCTTAAAACACATAAAATAGAGTGATGGAACTGGGAATGACTTTAGCATCAAGATTGTTGACTTGGAAAGTGCACGTTGAACACAGATAGAGTTAGAAGGGACAGTAGAAGTGAGAACACAGACTAGTCAAGATGTAAGACCCTTGAGATCTGACTTTAAATTTCTTAACTCTAGCATACCGACTGTTCCCATGCAAATGATCTGTCATCACTGAATGTGGAAGAGCATTCGTAAGGAAGATTCACAACTCATCGCTCTGCAAGTTTTGGGATAAACTCATTGATATCCGAGGTCCCGCCTGGGTTTGATAGTCTATCGTTCTGTGACGTAAAACTAGAAACATAGTCTATCGAACCTGGAAGTGTCCTTGGGCTCTCAAGTCTCCTGAGAAGATGGAAAATGGAATGAGACTGATCAGGGTGAATGGAGCAAGTGCATGGAGTAGAATGCCTGAAAAGTCTTCAATCGGGGAACCTGGAATGAGAGAAACAGAAGTCATCAGAAACCACCGAATGTAAGTACATCAACAGCCACGATTCTTTTGACCTTTGGACAGATATCATCAGAGCAGAAATGGTTTTACATCTTTGAAAGACAGATTTGAGAGATGCCTTCAGAGGCATAATAAAGAGTGATAGAGTTGGTTATGACTTTAAAATAAAAGTTTGCACGTGTGGCAAGTTCCAGTTGAACACAGAAGAGCATATGTAGAAGGGACAGTAGAACTGAGCCTAGAGACTAGCCAAGTTATAAGGCCTTTTGGGCATAAATTTAAAGAACGTACCTATAGAACCCAAACTGTGATCATGAAAATGATCTCTTATCATGATACATGGATGACCATTCAGAGGGATGATTTACAATTCATAGCTCTGCATCTTTTAGTGTTGAAATAAGAGACATCCAAAATCCCTTCCAGGTTAGATAGTTTAACTTTGCATGATGTAAAACGGGGCCTATAGTCTATCCAGCTTCGAAGTGTCCTTTGACTATCAAATCTCCTCAAGAGACAGAAAGTGGAACGAGACTGTTCAAGGAGGGAGGACCAAGAGTATAGAGTTGAATCCTTTCAAAAGTCTTCAAACAAGGAAGCTGCAATGACAGAGCATGTAGTCGTCTCAAACCGCAAAAAGTAAGTATATAAGCAGCGAAGATGCTTATGACTTTGGACAGTTATCATCAGAGCTGAAAGGCCTTAGAAGTTGGATGGATAATTTTGGGAGATGCCTTAATAGGCAAAATAGAGAGTGATAATTCTGAGAATGACTTTAGTATAAAAGACTGCACATGTGGCAAGTGCCGGTTGAACACAGATGAGAAGAGGTAGAAGGGACGATAGAACTGAGCATGGAGATTAGCCATGATATTAGGCCTTTCAGTCATGACTTTAAAGAACATACATATAGAACACAAACTATGAGGATATGGATACGTGTCTCAGTGCACACGGATGACCATTTAGAGGCTTGGTTTTGAAATCAGAGTTCTGCAGGTTTTGATTTGAATGAATGGACATCCGAGGTCCCATCTAGTGTACATAGTCTATCTTTCTTGCATGTGAAACTGGAAATGTATTCCATTTAACTTCAAATTGGCCTTTGGTTATGATATTCCGAAAACAATGGAGAATGGCATAGGATCCATCAAAGTGGAAAGTCCAAAGTGATTGAAGTGGCATGCCCACACAGGGTCTTCAAGTATTGAAAACATATCGAAAAATAATATGTCTCAAAGCACACAACCCAAATACATCAGCTCCCCCCGGGTGGTTCACGTTGGGCAGTTATTATCTGAGTGGAAAGACCTCCTTAGATCTTTGACAACAGTGATGGAAATCTCAAGGACACCAAATATCAAGCCTGAGAGATTCCTTAGAAGACCTAAGTGAGAGAGAACTATTAATGAATTTAGCGCAAAAGCGGTCAGTTGGGTAGACATCAGAAAACACTCAATGTAAGTACACCACCACCCCAGATCCAAAAGTCTTCAAACAAGGAAGCTGCAATGACAGAGCATGTAGTCGTCTCAAACCGCAAAAAGTAAGTATATAAGCAGCGAAGATGCTTATGACTTTGGACAGTTATCATCAGAGCTGAAAGGCCTTAGAAGTTGGATGGATAATTTTGGGAGATGCCTTAATAGGCAAAATAGAGAGTGATAATTCTGAGAATGACTTTAGTATAAAAGACTGCACATGTGGCAAGTGCCGGTTGAACACAGATGAGAAGAGGTAGAAGGGACGATAGAACTGAGCATGGAGATTAGCCATGATATTAGGCCTTTCAGTCATGACTTTAAAGAACATACATATAGAACACAAACTATGAGGATATGGATACGTGTCTCAGTGCACACGGATGACCATTTAGAGGCTTGGTTTTGAAATCAGAGTTCTGCAGGTTTTGGTTTGAATGAATGGACATCCGAGGTCCCATCTAGTGTACATAGTCTATCTTTCTTGCATGTGAAACTGGAAATGTATTCCATTTAACTTCAAATTGGCCTTAGGTTATGATATTCCGAAAACAATGGAGAATGGCATAGGATCCATCAAAGTGGAAAGTCCAAAGTGATTGAAGTGGCATGCCCACACAGGGTCTTTAAGTATTGAAAACATATCGAAAAATAATATGTCTCAAAGCACACAACCCAAATACATCAGCTCCCCCAGGGTGGTTCACGTTGGGCAGTTATTATCTGAGTGGAAAGACCTCCTTAGATCTTTGACAACAGTGATGGAAATCTCAAGGACACCAAATATCAAGCCTGAGAGATTCCTTAGAAGACCTAAGTGAGAGAGAACTATTAATGAATTTAGCGCAAAAGCGGTCAGTTGGGTAGTGCCAGCTGAAGACAGAAAGGCAGGGGTAGAAAGGAGGCTAAAACTGAGAACACAGAGTAGCCAAGATTCAAAGTGCTTTAGCTATGAATTTAATGCTCCTCCCCATAGAACACACACTTTTTTGATGCAATGGAACATCGCATCACTGAATGTGGATGACCAATCAAGAGGATGCACAATTCATGCCTTTGCTAGTTTTGGTTTAAAATCATTGACATCCAAGCTCCCACCTAAGATTGATAGTCGACCCTTCTGTGATGTAAAACTAGAAGTATAGTCTATTCCACCTAGATGTGTCCTTTGGCTCTCAATTGTCCTCTCCAGATGGAAAATGGAATGAGACTGATCAAGGGGGAAGGACCAAGTGCATGGAGTATAATGCCTGAAAAGTTTTCATATAAAGTACCTGTAACGAGAGCAAGAAGACATCAGAAAACACTCAATGTAAGTACACCACCACCCCAGATCCTTTTTACCTTTCGACAGTTATGATCAGAGCAGAAAAGGCTTTAGGTCTCTGAATGACAATTTTGGGAAATGCCTAAAAGGCATATTAAAGAGTGACAGTGTTACTTGTGCCTTTAGAATAAAATTTTGCACACGTGGAAAGTGCCAGTTGAACAGAGAAGAGCATATGAAGACGTGGTAGTAGAAATTTGCATGCAGACTAGGCAAGATATAAGGCATTCCGGGCACAAATCTAAGGAACTTACCTATATAACACAAAGTGTTATGATAGAAATGATCTCTTATCATGCAGCTTGGATGAGCCGTTAGAGGGATGGTTTACAAATCATCATTGTGCAAGTTTTGGTTTGAATTAATAGACATCCAATGTCCCATGCCGATCAGATTGTCTATCTTTCTTGGCTTTCAAACTGGAAATGGAGTCTACATAACTGGAATGCCCCCTTGGAATATGTCACTCAGAAGAACCTGGAGAATTGCATAGGATCGATCAAAGTGGAATGTCCCAAGTGTTTGCTGTGGCTTGCCCACTAAGACTGTAAAAGAATGGAAAATCGAATGAATAAGAATACATCTCAATAGAAACAACGGAAATTCAGTAGCAGCCAAATAAGGACAGTAAGTATCAGTTCTGAAAGAACTCCTTAGAATTTTTTTTAGGTTTTTCAAGGCAAATGGGGTTAAGTGGCTTGCCCAAGGCCACACAGCTAGGCAATTATTAAATGCCCGTGACCAGATTTGAACCCAGCAACTCCTGACTCCAGGGCAGGTGCTTTAACCACTGTGCCACCTAGCTGCCCCCCTCCTTAGAGTTTTAAACCAATGTGATGGAAATTCAAAGGACTGAGAGTATTAAGCATGAGAGATGCCTTAAAACACATAAAATAGAGTGATGGAACTGGGAATGACTTTAGCATCAAGATTGTTGACTTGGAAAGTGCACGTTGAACACAGATAGAGTTAGAAGGGACAGTAGAAGTGAGAACACAGACTAGTCAAGATGTAAGACCCTTGAGATCTGACTTTAAATTTCTTAACTCTAGCATACCGACTGTTCCCATGCAAATGATCTGTCATCACTGAATGTGGAAGAGCATTCGTAAGGAAGATTCACAACTCATCGCTCTGCAAGTTTTGGGATAAACTCATTGATATCCGAGGTCCCGCCTGGGTTTGATAGTCTATCGTTCTGTGACGTAAAACTAGAAACATAGTCTATCGAACCTGGAAGTGTCCTTGGGCTCTCAAGTCTCCTGAGAAGATGGAAAATGGAATGAGACTGATCAGGGTGAATGGAGCAAGTGCATGGAGTAGAATGCCTGAAAAGTCTTCAATCGGGGAACCTGGAATGAGAGAAACAGAAGTCATCAGAAACCACCCAATGTAAGTACATCAACAGCCACGATTCTTTTGACCTTTGGACAGATATCATCAGAGCAGAAATGGCTTTACATCTTTGAAAGACAGATTTGAGAGATGCCTTCAGAGGCATAATAAAGAGTGATAGAGTTGGTTATGACTTTAAAATAAAAGTTTGCACGTGTGGCAAGTTCCAGTTGAACACAGAAGAGCATATGTAGAAGGGACAGTAGAACTGAGCCTAGAGACTAGCCAAGTTATAAGGCCTTTTGGGCATAAATTTAAAGAACGTACCTATAGAACCCAAACTGTGATCATGAAAATGATCTCTTATCATGATACATGGATGACCATTCAGAGGGATGATTTACAATTCATAGCTCTGCATCTTTTAGTGTTGAAATAAGAGACATCCAAAATCCCTTCCAGGTTAGATAGTTTAACTTTGCATGATGTAAAACGGGGCCTATAGTCTATCCAGCTTCGAAGTGTCCTTTGACTATCAAATCTCCTCAAGAGACAGAAAGTGGAACGAGACTGTTCAAGGAGGGAGGACCAAGAGTATAGAGTTGAATCCTTTCAAAAGTCTTCAAACAAGGAAGCTGCAATGACAGAGCATGTAGTCGTCTCAAACCGCAAAAAGTAAGTATATAAGCAGCGAAGATGCTTATGACTTTGGACAGTTATCATCAGAGCTGAAAGGCCTTAGAAGTTGGATGGATAATTTTGGGAGATGCCTTAATAGGCAAAATAGAGAGTGATAATTCTGAGAATGACTTTAGTATAAAAGACTGCACATGTGGCAAGTGCCGGTTGAACACAGATGAGAAGAGGTAGAAGGGACGATAGAACTGAGCATGGAGATTAGCCATGATATTAGGCCTTTCAGTCATGACTTTAAAGAACATACATATAGAACACAAACTATGAGGATATGGATACGTGTCTCAGTGCACACGGATGACCATTTAGAGGCTTGGTTTTGAAATCAGAGTTCTGCAGGTTTGGTTTGAATGAATGGACATCCGAGGTCCCATCTAGTGCACATAGTCTATCTTTCTTGCATGTGAAACTGGAAATGTATTCCATTTAACTTCAAATTGGCCTTTGGTTATGATACTCCGAAAACAATGGAGAATGGCATAGGATCCATCAAAGTGGAAAGTCCAAAGTGATTGAAGTGGCATGCCCACACAGGGTCTTCAAGTATTGAAAACATATCGAAAAATAATATGTCTCAAAGCACACAACCCAAATACATCAGCTCCCCCAGGGTGGTTCACGTTGGGCAGTTATTATCTGAGTGGAAAGACCTCCTTAGATCTTTGACAACAGTGGTGGAAATCTCAAGGACACCAAATATCAAGCCTGAGAGATTCCTTAGAAGACCTAAGTGAGAGAGAACTATTAATGAATTTAGCGCAAAAGCGGTCAGTTGGGTAGTGCCAGCTGAAGACAGAAAGGCAGGGGTAGAAAGGAGGCTAAAACTGAGAACACAGAGTAGCCAAGATTCAAAGTACTTTAGCTATGAATTTAATGCTCCTCCCCATAGAACACACAATTTTTTGATGCAATGGAACATCGCATCACTGAATGTGGATGACCAATCAAGAGGATGCACAATTCATGCCTTTGCGAGTTTTGGTTTAAAATCATTGACATCCAAGCTCCCACCAAAATTGATAGTCGACCCTTCTGTGATGTAAAACTAGAAGTATAGTCTATTCCACCTAGATGTGTCCTTTGGCTCTCAATTGTCCTCTCCAGATGGAAAATGGAATGAGACTGATCAAGGGGGAAGGACCAAGTGCATGGAGTATAATGCCTGAAAAGTTTTCATATAAAGTACCTGTAATGAGAGCAAGAAGACATCAGAAAACACTCAATGTAAGTACACCACCACCCCAGATCCTTTTTACCTTTCGACAGTTATGATCAGAGCAGAAAAGGCTTTAGGTCTCTGAATGACAATTTTGGGAAATGCCTAAAAGGCATATTAAAGAGTGACAGTGTTACTTGTGCCTTTAGAATAAAATTTTGCACATGTGGAAAGTGCCAGTTGAACAGAGAAGAGCATATGAAGAAGTGGTAGTAGGAATTTGCATGCAGACTAGGCAAGATATAAGGCATTCCGGGCACAAATCTAAGGAACTTACCTATATAACACATACTGTTATGATAGAAATGATCTCTTATCATGCAGCATGGATGAGCCTTTAGAGGGATGGTTTACAAATCATCCTTGTGCAAGTTTTGGTTTGAATTAATAGACATCCAAGGTCCCATGCCGATCATATTGTCTATCTTTCTTGGCTTTCAAACTGGAAATGGAGTCTACATAACTGGAATGCCCCCTTGGAATATGTCACTCAGAAGAACCTGGAGAATTGCATAGGATCGATCAAAGTGGAATGTCCCAAGTGTTTGCTGTGGCTTGCCCACTAAGACTGTAAAAGAATGGAAAATTGAATGAATAAGAATACATCTCAATAGAAACAACGGAAATTTAGTAGCAGCCAAATTAGGACAGTAAGTATCAGTTCTGAAAGAACTCCTTAGAATTTTTTTTAGGTTTTTCAAGGCAAATGGGGTTAAGTGGCTTGCCCAAGGCCACACAGCTAGGTAATTATTAAATGCCCGTGACCAGATATGAACCCAGCTACTCCTGACTCCAGGGCAGGTGCTTTATCCACTGTGCCACCTAGCTGCCCCCCTCCTTAGAGTTTTAAACCAATGTGATGGAAATTCAAAGGACTGAGAGTATTAAGCATGAGAGATGCCTTAAAACACATAAAATAGAGTGATGGAACTGGGAATGACTTTAGCATCAAGATTGTTGACTTGGAAAGTGCACGTTGAACACAGATAGAGTTAGAAGGGACAGTAGAAGTGAGAACACAGACTAGTCAAGATGTAAGACCCTTGAGATCTGACTTTAAATTTCTTAACTCTAGCATACCGACTGTTCCCATGCAAATGATCTGTCATCACTGAATGTGGAAGAGCATTCGTAAGGATGATTCACAACTCATCGCTCTGCAAGTTTTGGGATAAACTCATTGATATCCGAGGTCCCGCCTGGGTTTGATAGTCTATCGTTCTGTGACATAAAACTAGAAACATAGTCTATCGAACCTGGAAGTGTCCTTGGGCTTTCAAGTCTCCTGAGAAGATGGAAAATGGAATGAGACTGATCAGGGTGAATGGAGCAAGCGCATGGAGTAGAATGCCTGAAAAGTCTTCAATCGGGGAACCTGTAATGAGAGAAACAGAAGTCATCAGAAACCTCCCAATGTAAGTACATCAACAGCCACGATTCTTTTGACCTTTGGACAGATATAATCAGAGCAGAAATGGCTTTACATCTTTGAAAGACAGATTTGAGAGATGCCTTCAGAGGCATAATAAAGAGTGATAGAGTTGGTTATGACTTTAAAATCAAAGTTTGCACGTGTGGCAAGTTCCAGTTGAACCCAGAAGAGCATATGTAGAAGGGACAGTAGAACTGAGCCTAGAGACTAGCCAAGTTATAAGGGCTTTTGGGCATAAATTTAAAGAACGTACCTATAGAACCCAAACTGTGATCATGAAAATGATCTCCTATCATGATACATGGATGACCATTCAGAGGGATGATTTACAATTTATAGCTCTGCATGTTTTAGTGTTGAAATAAGAGACATCCAAAATCCCTTCCAGGTTAGATAGTTTATCTTTGCATGATGTAAAACGGGGCCTATAATCTATCCAGCTTGGAAGTGTCCTTTGACTATCAAATCTCCTCAAGAGACGGAAAGTGGAACGAGACTGTTCAAGGAGGGAGGACCCAGAGTATAGAGTTGAATCCTTGCAAAAGTCTTCAAACAAGGAAGCTGCAATGACAGAGCATGTAGTCGTCACAAACCGCAAAAAGTAAGTATATAAGCAGCGAAGATGCTTATGACTTTGGACAGTTATCATCAGAGCTGAAAGGCCTTAGAAGTTGGATGGATAATTTTGGGAGATGCCTTAATAGGCAAAATAGAGAGTGATAATTCTGAGAATGACTTTAGTATAAAAGACTGCACATGTGGTAAGTGGCAGTTGAACACAGATGAGAAGAGGTAGAAGGGATGATAGAACTGAGCATGGAGATTAGCCATGATATAAGGCCTTTCAGTCATGAATTTAAAGAACATACATATAGAACACAAACTATGAGGATATGGATACGTGTCTCAGTGCACACGGATGACCATTTAGAGGCTTGGTTTTGAAATCAGAGTTCTGCAGGTTTTGGTTTGAATGAATGGACATCCGAGGTCCCATCTAGTGCACATAGTCTATCTTTCTTGCATGTGAAACTGGAAATGTATTCCATTTAACTTCAAATTGGCCTTTGGTTATGATATTCTGAAAACAATGAAGAATGGCATAGGATCCATCAAAGTGGAAGGTCCAAAGTGATTGAAGTGGCATGCCCACACAGGGTCTTCAAGTATTGAAAACATATCGAAAAATAATATGTCTCAAAGCACACAACCCAAATACATCAGCTCCCCCAGGGTGGTTCACGTTGGGCAGTTATTATCTGAGTGCAAAGACCTCCTTAGATCTTTGACAACAGTGATGGAAATCTCAAGGACACCAAATATCAAGCCTGAGAGATTCCTTAGAAGACCTAACTGAGAGAGAACTTTAAATGAATTTAGCCCAAAAGTGGTCAGTTGGGTAGTGCCAGCTGAAGACAGAAAGGCAGGGGTAGAAAGGAGGCTAAAACTGAGAACACAGAGTAGCCAAGATTCAAAGTGCTTTAGCTATGAATTTAATGCTCCTCCCCATAGAACACACACTTTTTTGATGCAATGGAACATCGCATCACTGAATGTGGATGACCAATCAAGAGGATGCACAATTCATGCCTTTGCTAGTTTTGGTTTAAAATCATTGACATCCAAGCTCCCACCTAAGATTGATAGTCGACCCTTCTGTGATGTAAAACTAGAAGTATAGTCTATGCAACCTAGATGTGTCCTTTGGCTCTCAATTGTCCTCTCCAGATGGAAAATGGAATGAGACTGATCAAGGGGGAAGGACCAAGTGCATGGAGTATAATGCCTGAAAAGTCGTCATATAAAGAACCTGTAATGAGAGCAAGAAGTCATCAGAAAACACTCAATGTAAGTACACCACCACCCCAGATCCTTTTCACCTTTCGACAGTTATGATCAGAGCAGAAAAGGCTTTAGGTCTCTGAATGACAATTTTGGGAAATGCCTAAAAGGCATATTAAAGAGTGACAGTGTTACTTGTGCCTTTAGAATAAAATTTTGCACATGTGGAAAGTGCCAGTTGAACAGAGAAGAGCATATGAAGAAGTGGTAGTAGAAATTTGCATGCAGACTAGGCAAGATATAAGGCATTCTGGGCACAAATCTAAGGAACTTACCTATATAACACATACTGTTATGATGGTAATGATCTCTTATCATTCAGCATGGATGAGCATTCAGAGGGATGGTTTACAAATCATCCTTGTGCAAGTTTTGGTTTGAATTAATAGACATCCAAGGTCCCATGCCGATCAGTTTGTCTATCTTTCTTGGCTTTCAAACTGGAAATGGAGTCTACATAACTGGAATGCCCCCTTGGAATATGTCACTCAGAAGAACCTGGAGAATTGCATAGGATCGATCAAAGTGCAATGTCCCAAGTGTTTGCTGTGGCTTGCCCACTAAGACTGTAAAATAATGGAAAATTGAATGAATAAGAATACATCTCAATAGAAATAAAGGAAATTCACTAGCAGCCAAATAAGGACAGTAAGTATCAGTTCTGAAAGAACTCCTTAGAATTTTTTTTAGGTTTTTCAAGGCAAATGGGGTTAAGTGGCTTGCCCAAGGCCACACAGCTAGGTAATTATTAAATGCCCGTGACCAGATATGAACCCAGCTACTCCTGACTCCAGGGCAGGTGCTTTATCCACTGTGCCACCTAGCTGCCCCCCTCCTTAGAGCTTTTAACGAATGTGATGGAAATTCAAAGGACTGAGAGTATTAAGCACGAGAGATGCCTTAAAACACATAAAATAGAGTGATGGAACTGGGAATGAGTTTAGCATGAAGATTGTTGACTTGGAAAGTGCACATTGAACACAGATAGAGTTAGAAGGGACAGTAGAAGTGAGAACACAGACTAGTCAAGATGTAAGACCCTTGAGATCTGACTTTAAATTTCTTACCTCTAGCATACCGACTGTTCCCATGCAAATGATCTGTCATCACTGAATGTGGAAGAGCATTCGGGAGGAAGATTCACAACTCATCGCTCTGCAAGTTTGGTGTTAAACTCATTGACATCCGAGGTGCCGCCTGGGTTTGATAGTCTATCGTTCTGTGATGTAAAACTAGAAACATAGTCTATCGAACCTGGAAGTGTCCTTGGGCTCTCAATTCTCCTGAGAAGATGGAAAATGGAAAGAGACTGATCAGGGTGAATGGAGCAAGCGTATGGAGTAGAATGCCTGAAAAGTCTTCAATCGGGGAACATGCAAAGAGAAACAGAAGTCATCAGAAACCACGCAATGTAAGTACATCAACAGCCACGATTCTTTTGACCTTTGGACAGATATCATCAGAGCAGAAATGGCTTTACATCTTTGAAAGACAGATTTGAGAGATGCCTTCAGAGGCATAATAAAGAGTGATAGAGTTGGTTATGACTTTAAAATAAAAGTTTGCACATGTGGCAAGTTCCAGTTGAACACAGAAGAGCATATGTAGAAGGGACAGTAGAACTGAGCATACAGACTAGCCAAGTTATAAGGCCTTTTGGGCATAAATTTAAAGAACGTACCTATAGAACCCAAACTGTGATCATGAAAATGATCTCTTATCATGATACATGGATGACCATTCAGAGGGATGATTTACAATTCATAGCTCTGCATCTTTTAGTGTTGAAATAAGAGATATCCAAAATCCCTTCCAGGTTAGATAGTTTAACTTTGCAGGATGTAAAACGGGGCCTATAGTCAAGCCAGCTTGGAAGTGTCCTTTGACTATCAAATCTCCTGAACAGATGGAAAGTGGAACGAGACTGATCAAGGAGGGAGGACCAAGAGTATAGAGTTGAATCCTTGCAAAAGTCTTGAAACTAGGAAGCTGTAATAACAGAGCATGTAGACGTCACAAACCGCAAAAAGTAAGTATATAAGCAGGGAAGATGCTTATGACTTTGGACAGTTATCATCAGAGCTGAACGGCCTTAGAAGTTGGATGGATAATTTTGGGAGATGCCTTAATAGGCAAAATAGAGAGTGATAATTCTGAGAATGAGTTTAGTATAAAAGACTGCACATGTGGCAAGTGCTGGTTGAACGCAGATGAGAAGAGGTAGAAGGGACGATAGAACTGAGCATGGAGATTAGCCATGATATAAGGCCTTTCAGTCATGAATTTAAAGAACATACATATAGAACACAAACTATGAGGATATGGATACGTGTCTCAGTGCACACGGATGACCATTTAGAGGCTTGGTTTTGAAATCAGAGTTCTGCAGGTTTTGGTTTGAATGAATGGACATCTGAGGTCCCATCTGGTGCAGATAGTCTATCTTTCTTGCATGTGAAACTGGAAATCTTTTCCATTTAACTGCAAATTGGCCTTTGGTTATGATACTCCGAAAACAATGGAGAATGGCATAGGATCCATCAAAGTGGAAAGTCCAAAGTGATTGAAGTGCCATGCCCACACAGGGTCTTCAGGTATTGAAAACATATCGAAAAATAATATGTCTCAAAGCACACTACCCAAATACATCAGCTCCCCCAGGGTGGTTCACGTTGGGCAGTTATTATGTGAGTGCAAAGACCTCCTTAGATCTTTGACAACAGTGATGGAAATCTCCAGGACACCAAATATCAAGCCTGAGAGATTCCTTAGAAGACCTAAGTGAGAGAGAACTATTAATGAATTTAGCGCAAAAGCGGTCAGTTGGGTAGTGCGAGCTGAACACAGAAAGGCAGGGTTAGAAAGGAGGCTAAAACTGAGAACACATTGTAGCCAAGGTGCAAAGTGCTTTAGAAATGAATTTAATGCTCCTCGCCACAGAACAAACATTGTTATGATGCAATGGAACATTGCATCACTGAATGTGGATGACCAATCAAGAGGATGGTGCACAACTCATACCTTTGCTAGTTTTGGTTTGAAGTCGTTGACATCCAAGCTCCCACATAAATTGATAGTCTACCCTTCTGTGATATAAAACTAGAAGTATAGTCTATGCAACCTGGATGTGTCCTTTGGCTCTCAGTTGTCTTCTGAAGATGGAAAATAGAATGAGACTGATCAACGGGGAAGGATCAAGTACATGGAGTAGAATGCCTGAAAAGTCTTCATATAAAGAACCTGTAATGAGAGCAAGAACTCATCAGAAAACACCCAATATAAGTACTCCACCACCCCACATCCTTTTCACCTTTCGACAGTTATCGTCAGGGCAGAAAAGGCTTTATGTCTTTGCAACACAATTTTTGGAAATGCTTTATAAGGGATAATAAAGAGTGATAGTGTTGATTATGACTTTAGAATAAAAGTTTGCGCATGTTGCAATTTCTATTTGAACACAGAAGAACATTTGTAGAAAGGATAGTAGAAGTGAGCATGCCTACTAGCGAAGATATGAGGCCTTTCAGGAACAAATTTAATGGACATACCTATAGAACACAAATTGTTATCATGAAAATGATCTCTTATCATGCAACATGGATGCGCATTCAGAGGGATGGTTTACAAATCATTGTTGTGCAAGTTTTGGTTTAGATTATTAGATATCCAAGGTCCCATCTAGATCAGATAGTCTTTCTTTGCTGTAAAACTGGAAATGGTGTCTACCTAAATGGAAAGCCGCCTTGGCATATAATACTCAGAAGAATCTGGAGAATTGCATAGTATGGATTAAAGTGTAATGTCCCAAATGTTTGGCGTGGCATGCCCACAAAGATTCTAAAAGAAATGAAAATAGAATGAATAAGAATACATCTCAAAGCAGAGAAAGGAAATACACTAGTAGCCTCAGGGTTGTTCAAATTAGGACAGTACGTATCAGATCTGAAAGACCACCTTAGTGTTTTAAAAGACTGATGCAAATGCAAAGGACTTATAGTATTAAGCATGAGAGATGCCTTAAAAGACATAAAAGAGAGTGATAGTACTGGTAAGGACTTTAGTACAAAGATTGTTCACCTGGAAAGTGCCAGTTGAACTCAGATAGATTGAATAAGAAGGAAAAGTAAAAATGGGAACACAGACTAGTCAAGATGTAAGACCCTTGAGTTCTGAATTTAAATCTTACCTCTAGCATACAGACTGTTCTCATGAAAATGATCTGTCATTACTGAGCATGGAAGACCATTCAGGTTTGGTTTAAACTCATTGACATCTGAGTTCCCACCTGGGTTTGATAGTCTATCCTTCTTGTGATGTAAAACTAGAAGTATAGTCTATTCACCCTGGAAGTGTCCTTTGGCTATCAGATCTCCTCATCGGATTGAAAGTGAAATGAGACTGATTAGGGAGGGAGGACCAAGAGTGTGGAGGTCAATGACTACAAAAGTGTTCAAACAAGGAACCTGTAATGGCAGAGCAAGAAGTCATCAGAAACCGGAAAGAGTAAGTATATAAGCAGTAAAGATGCTTTTCCCATTTGGGCAGTTACCATCAGAGCTGAAAAGGCCTGAGATATTGGACAGACGGTTTTGGGAGGTGCCTTCAAAGGCATAATATAGAGTGATAGAGCTGGGATTGTCTTTAAAATAAAAGATTGCAAAGTGGCATGTGCCAGTTGAAAACAGAAGAGTAGAGGTAGAAGGGACGGTAGAACCGAGCATGCAGACAAGCCACGCTACAATGCCTTTCAGTCATGAATTTACAGAACATACCTATAGAACAGTAACGATGATTATACGGATCTGTGTCTCAGTGAACACGGATGACCATTCAGAGGCTTGGTTTTCAAATCAGAGTTCTGCAGGTTTTCATTTGAATTAATAGACATCCAAGGTCCCATCTATTTCAGGTAGTCTGTATGTCTTAGCTGAAAACCTGAAAATGGATTGTATCTAACTGCAAAATGTCCTTTTTTATGATACTCAGAAGATCATGGAGAATGACATAGGATTGATGAAGTGGAAGGACCGAAGAGTTTGGAGTGGCATGCCCACAAAGTTTCTTCCAGCACTGAAAATATAATGAATAAGAATACTTCTCAAAGTACACCTACCAAATACATCAGCTCCCACAGGGTGGTTCATTTTGAGCAGTTGCTATCTGAGTGCAAATACATCCTTAGATCTTTTTTCTTTTATTTTTTCCTTTTATTTTCTTTTTAAATATTTTATTTGAGTGTTGAGATTTACAATTTTTCTCCCAATATAACTCCCCCCACCCATAGAAAGCAATCTGTCAGTCTTCATTTTGTTTCCAGGATTTTCTCTTTTATCAGACAGTTCTGGAATTTGGCCACAACATTCCTTGGTGTTTTCATTTTAGGATCTTTTTCTGGAGGGGATCGATGTGTTCTCTCAATAATTACTTTGCCCTCTCATTCCATGATATAAGGGCAAGTTTTCATCCCCAGGTCCTGTAATATTACGTCCAGGCTTTTTTTCTTTTCAATGTTTTCAGGAAGTCCAATAATTCTCATGTTGCCCCCCCCTCCTTGACCTATTCTCGAGGTCAGTGGTTTTGCTGATGTGGTATTTTACATTTTCTTCTATTTTTTTCTATTTTTTGATTTTGTTTGACAGGCTCTTGCAGTCTCATGAAGTCATTATTTTCTGCAGACTCCATTCCTTTTTTTAGGGAGGAGTTTTATTCATTACCCTTTTGCAACTCCTTTTCCAATTGGTCAATTCTATTTTTGAAAGAGCTTTCCTTCTGACCATTTGAGGTTTTGAGAGAATTATTTTCTTTTTGCATTTGCCCACTTGAGGATCTGAGAGAATTATGCTCATTTTGTATTTGTCCAATTGTTGATATGAGAGATTTATTCTCATTTTGTATTTGTCCAATTGATGATCTGAGAGATTTATTCTTATTTTATATGTGTCCAATTGAGGATCTGAAAGATTTATTCTCATTTTGAATTTGTCCAATTGTATTTCCTAAGGATTTGTTTTCTCGTTGCAAGGTATTAATTGCCTCTCCCAAATTACCCAGTTGATTATCAAAGTCCTTCCTTATTTCTTCAAGGAAGTCATTCTGTGCTGAACACCTGATCATATTCTCCTCAGAGGTTCTAGGTCTCTCTAAGTTAGGGTGTTTTCCTTCCAAGAATTTTTCTGTGGTTCCACCTTTCTGCTGACCCTTCTTCATTTTGCTAAGACCTTGAGTTGGGAAGGGGCTGGTTCACAGGGGTTTGGGATCACTAGAGCCTTTAATCACTGAGTGCAATTTATTTGGATGGCCAGTAGGAGGTGCTGGTTGCTTTCTCTGGGGTGTCTGTGACCTGTATTAATGCCTTCTCCCTTAGCTTGAAGGGAGTGTTTGAAGCTATAGATTCCTTTTCCCTTCAATCAATGGTGGGCTTTACCCTGGGGTGAGGTCATTCCTCTCACTATTGTCAGCAGGGCTGTTTCTTCTGCTCAGACACCTGGGCCTGAGGAAGAAGTAGTCTGCAATTGTTTGTTTTTGGAAGAGACCTTAGCAGCAATGGAGGTGTCCACTCACAGTTACTCAGACCAGAGGAGCTCAAGGATGGTGTCTACAGCTCTCCTGTATTATAACTCTCCCACCAGCCCTGTTGGCAAGTTCCAGAGGGTCAGTGCCAACACCAGTGCATCTGCTCCATAGTTGATACAAGCCCCTGCAGTCTAGCCTCACTGCTGTTCCAGCAGGTATTTCTCTTAGGACCCCAGATTCCCTGGCTCAAATT
This sequence comes from Macrotis lagotis, assembly GCF_037893015.1. Taxonomy (NCBI): domain Eukaryota; kingdom Metazoa; phylum Chordata; class Mammalia; order Peramelemorphia; family Peramelidae; genus Macrotis; species Macrotis lagotis. Next base: position 3,333,577 of record NC_133666.1, read on the forward strand.
CAGTCACCAGTCTGGCTGATCCTGAGCTGATCTGCCCTGTGCTGCCAGACTCACTCCCCCCCGCCCCACCCATTCGCCCAAGGCTGCTGCTGGAGACAAATCCTGAGGCAGATGTTCTTTCTCCTGGCTTTTCTTTCTGGGTTTTGTGGGTCGGATTTCTGTTAAGAGGTTTGTTTCATATGATAGATGTGGAAAGATCCGGAGACTTTATAACGGTACCTGTCTTCTCTCCGACATCTTGGCTGGTAGTCCTCCTTAGATGTTTTAAAGCAGTGAAGGAAATCCAAAGGACACAGACTATCAAGCCTGAGAGATGCCTTAAAAGACCTAAGAAAGAGTGACAGAGCTAGTAATAAATTTAATGCAAAAGCTGTCCAGTTGGTAAGGCCAGCTGAACACAGAATGGCAGGGGTAGAGTAGCCAATGTGCAAAGTGCTTCAGATATGAATTTAATGTTCCTCACCATAGAACGCACACTGTTATGATGCAACGGAACATTGCATCACTGAATGTGGGTGACCAATCAGGAGGATGGTTCACAACTCATACCTTTGTAAGTTTTGGTTTAAAGTCATTGACATCTGAGGTCCCACCTGGGTTTGATAGTCTATCCTTCTGTGATGTAAAACTCGAAGTATAGTCTATCCAACCTGGATGTGTCCTTTGGCTCTCAAGTGTCTTCAGTAGATGGAAAATGGAATGAGACTGATCAAGGGGGAAGGACCAAGTGCATGGAGTAGAATGCCTGAAAAGTCTTCAAATAAAGAACCTGTAATGAGAGCAAGAAGTTGTCACAAAGCTCCCAATATAAGCATACCAACACCCAAGATGCTTTTCACCTTTCCAAAGTTATCATCAGAGCAGAAAAGGCTTTAGATCTTTGAAAGTCAGTTTTGGGAGATGCCTTAAAAGGCAAAATATAAAGTTTTATAGTAGATTATGACTTTAGAAAAATAGATTGTACAGGTGGGAAATGCCAATTGAACCCAGAAGGGCAGAGGTAGAGGAGACGACAGAACTGAAGTGTTAAGACCCTTCCGTCATGAATTTCAAGATCATACCCACAGAACCCAATTATGGTATTAAGGAGCTATCCTTCACTAAGCACAGTTTACATGCTGTGGAATGGTTTATATGTAATAATTCTCCTGATTTGAGTTTGAATTAATAGAAATCCCACATCCCATCCAGATCAGATAATCTATCTTTCTTTGCTGTAAAACTGGAAATGCAGGCTATCTAAATGGAAAGTTGCCTTGGAATATAACACTCAGATGAATCTGGAGAATTGCATAGGATCAATTAAAGTGGAATGTTCCAAGAGTTTGGTGTGGCATGCCCACAAAGATTCTAAAAGAATTGAAAATAGAATGAATAAGAATAGATGTCAAAGCAGACAAAGGAAATACACCAACAGCCTCAGGGTTGTTCAATTTAGGACAGTAACTATCAGATCAGAAAGACCTCCATAGAGTTTTAAAAGACAGTGATGGAAATCCAAAGGACACAGAGTATCAAGTGTGAGAGATGCCTTATAACTCATATGATAGAGTTATAGAACTGGGAAGGACTTTAGCACAAAGCTTATTTACCTGGAAAGTGCCAGTTGAACTCAGAAAGATGGAGTTAGAAGAGACAGAAGTCAGAATACAGACTAGGCAATATGTAAGACCCTTGAGATCTGAATTTAAATTTCTTATCTCTAGCATACAAATTGCTCTTATGAAAATGGTCTGTCATCACTGAACATGGAAGACGATTCGGAAGGATGATTCACAACTCATCGCTCTGCAAGTTTTGGGTTAAACTCATTGACATCCGAGGTCCCGCCTGGGTTTGATAGTCTATCGTTCTGTGATGTAAAACTAGAAACATAGTCTATCGAACCTGGAAGTGTCCTTGTGCTCTCAAGTCTCCTCAGAAGGTTGAAAATGTAATGAGACTAATCAGGGTGGATGGACAAAGTGCGTGTAGTAGAATGCCTGAAAAGTCTTCAAGCAGAGAACCTGTAATGAGACAACCAGAAGTCATCAGAAACCTCCCAGTGTAAGTACATCAACAGCCACGATTCTTTTGACCTTTGGACAGATATCATCAGAGCAGAAATGGCTTTACCTCTTTGAAAGACAGATTTGAGAGCTGCCTTCAATGGCATAATAAAGTGTGATAGAGTTGGTTATGACTTTAGAATAAAAGTTTGCACATGTGGCAAGTGCCAGTTGAACAGAGAAGAGCATATGTAGAAGGAACAGTAGAACTGAGCATACAGACTAACCAAGTTATAAGGCTTTTCGGGCATGAATTTAAAGAACATACCTATAGAACCCAAGCTGTTATCATGAAAATGATCTCTTATCATGATACATGGATGACCATTCAGAGGGACCATTTACAATTCATAGCTCTGCATGTTTTAGTGTTGAAATAAGAGACATCCAAAATCCCTTCCAGGTTGGATAGTTTATCTTGCCATGATGTAAAACGGGACCTATAGTCTATCCAGCCTGTAAGTGTCCTTTGACTATCAAATCTCCTCAACAGACGGAAAGTGGAACAAGACTGATCAAGGAGGGAGGGAAAAGAGTATAGAGTTGAATCCCTGCAAAAGTCTTCAAACAAGGAAGCTGCAATGACAGAGCATGTAGTCGTCACAAACCGCAAAAAGTAAGTATATAGGCAGCCAAGATGCTTATGACTTTGGACAGTTATCATCAGAGCTGAGAGGCCTTAGATGTTGCCTGGATAATTTTGGGAGATGCCTTTATAGGCAAAATATAGAGTGATAATTCTGAGAATGACTTTAGTATAGAAGACTGCACATGTGGCAAGTGCTGGTTGAACACAGATGAGAAGAGGTAGAAGGGACGATAGAACTGAGCATGGAGATTAGCCATGATATAAGGCCTTTCAGTCTTGAATTTAAAGAACATACATATAGAACTCCAACTATGAGGATATGGATCTGTGTCTCAGTGCACATGGATGACCATTTAGAGGCTTGGTTTTGAAATCAGAGTTCTGCAGCTTTTGGTTTGAATGCATGGACATCCGCGGTCCCATCTAGTTCAGATAGTCTATCTTTCTTGCATGTGAAACTGGAAATATATTCTATTTAACTGCAAAGTGGCCTTTGGTTATGATACTCAGAAAAAATAAAGAATGGCATAGGATCGATCAAAGTGGAAGGTCCAAAGTGTTTGAAGTGGCATGCCCGCAAAGGGTCTTCAAGCTTTGAAAATATATCGAAAAATAATGTCTCAAAGCACACAACCCAAATACATCAGCTCCCCCAGGGTCGTTCACTTTGGGCAGTTGTTATCTGAGTGTAAAGACTTCCTTAGATCTTTGAAAACAGTGATGGAAATCCAAAGGACACCAAATATCAAGCCTGAGAGATGCCTTAAAGGACCTAAGAGAGAGAGAGAGAGAGAGAGAGAGAGAGAGAGAGAGAGAGAGAGAGAGAGCTATTAATGAATTTTCTGTAAAAGCGGTCAGTTTTGTAGTGCCAGCTGAACACAGAAAGGCAGGGGTAGATTGGATGCTAATACTGAGACCACAGAGTAGCCAACATGCCAAGTGCTTCTGAGATGAATTTAATGCTCCTCGCCATAGAACACACACTGTTGCGATGCAACGGAACTTTGCATCACTGAATGTGGTTGACCAATGAAGAGGATGATGCACAACTCATACCTTTGCTAGTTTTGGTTTAAACTCATTGATGTCCAGTGTCCTAACTGGGTTTTATAGTCTGTCCTTCTGTGATGTAAAACTAGAAGTATAATCTGTCCAACCTGGACATGTCCTTGGATCTCAAGTCTCCTCAGCAGATGGAAAAATGAATGAGACTGATCAAGTTGGAAGGACCAAGAGCATGGAGTGCAATGACTACAAAACTCTTCACAGAAGGAGCATGTAATGACAGCACAAAAACTGATCAAAAACCACTGAAAGTAAGTCCATCAGCACCCAAGAAGCTTTTTTTTTTCCTTTGGACATCTACCATCAGAAAAGAATAGTCCTTAAATCTTTCAATGATAGATTTGCGAGTTTCCTTAAAAGGCATAATATAGAGTTATAGATTTGGGAATAACTATACTTGGAAGGATTGCACGGGGGCGAAGTGCCAATTGAATCCTGAAGGGAAGAGTTTGAAGGGACATTAGAACTGAGAATATAGACTAACTGAGATAGAAGGTATTTCAGTCATGAATTGAAATAATATAGCTGTAGAACAAAAATTGTTATCATGAAAATTATCTGTTATCATTGAACATGGATGGTCATTGAGAGGATTGCTTTGAAAATCATAGTTCTGCAGGTTTTGCTTTTAATTAAAAGACAGTCAAAATCCCTTCCATGTTGGATAGTCTATCCTTCTGTAATGTAAAAAAAGAAGAATAGTCTTTCAAACTGGGAAGTTTCATTTGGCTATCAATTTTCCTCAGCAGTTGGAACATGGAAGGAGACTGATCAAGGTGAAAGGACCCAGACTATGGAGTGGAATGACTGCAAATCCTTCAATCAGAGAACCTAGAATGAGAGAGAAGCTATCACAAATCACACAATGTAAGTACATCAGCACCCAAGATGCTTTTTACCTTTGAGCAGTTGCCATCAGAGTACAAAAAAACCTTAGATATTTGAAGGAAAGTTTTGCAAGATGCCTTAAAAGGCAAAATTAGAGTGATAGAACTGGGAATAATATTATTTTTTATTAATTTACATTAACATTATTATTTGAGTTTTACAATTTTCCCCCAATCTTACTTCTCCCCTCCCACTGAAAGCAATCTGTCAGTCTTTACTTTGTTTCCATGTTGTACCTTGATCCAAATTGAGTGTGATGAAAGAGAAACCATATCCTTAGAGAAGAGACAAGAATTCTAAGAGGTAACAAGATCAGACAATAAGATATCTGTTTTTTTCCTAAATTAAAGGGAATAGTCTATGAACTTTGTTCAAACTCCACAGCTCCTTGTCTGGATACAGATGGCACTCTCCTTTGCAGACAGCCCAAAATTGTTCCCAATTGTTGCACTGATGGAATGAGTCCTTCAAGGTTGATCATCACTCCCATGTTGCTGTTAGAGTATACAGTGTTTTTCTGCTTCTGCTCATCCCACTCAGCATCAGTTCATGCAAATCCCTCCAGGCTTCCCTGAAATCCCGTCCCTCCTGGTTTCTAATAGAACAATAGTGTTCCATGACATACATATAACACAATTTGCTAAGCCATTCCCCAATTGAAGGACATTTACTTGATTTCCAATTCTTTGCCACCACAAACAGGGCTGCTATAAATATTTATGTACAAGTGATATTTTTACCCTTTTTCATCATCTCTTCAGGGTATAGACCCAGTAGTGGTACTGCTGAGCCAAATGGTATGCCCATTTTTGTTGCCCTTTGAGCATACTTCCAAATAGCTCTGGAGAAGGGTTGGATGAGTTCACAGCTCCACCAACAGTGTAATAGTGTCCCAGATTTCCCACAGACCTTCCAACAATGATCATTACCCTTTCTGGTCATATTGGCCAATCTGAGAGTTGTGAGGTGGTACCTCAGAGAAACTTTAATTTGCATTTCTCTAATAATTAATGATTTAAGACAATTTTTCATATGGCTATGGATTACTGTGATCTCCTCATCTATAAATTGCCTTTGCATATCCTTTGACCATTTGTAAATTGGGGAATGGCTTTTCGTTTTAAAAATATGACTCGGTTCTCTGTATATTTTAGAAATGAGTCATTTGTCAGAATCATTAGTTGTAAAGATTGTTTCCCAGTTCACTACATTTCTTTTGATCTTGGTTACATTGGTTACATTGAACTGAGAACACAAACTAGCCAAGATGTAAGGTGCTTTGGCTATAAATTTAATTCTCATACCTATATAACACAGGCAGTAATCAGGAAAAGAATCTGTGCAAGGATGAGGATTCAGAGCAATGGTTTCCAATTCATAACTCTACAAGTTTTGCATCGAAATAATAGACATCCAAAATCGCTTCCAGTTTGTATAGTCTATCATTCTGTGATGTAAAAGTGGAAGTGTAGTCTATCCAATCTGGAAGTGTCCTTTGGCTGTCAATTCTCCTCAGCAGATGGAAAATGGAAGGACACTGATCAAGGTGGAAGGACCTAGAGTATGGAGTGGAATGACTGCAAAGTTTTTAAACAGAGAACAGGAAATGACAGAGAGGAAGTTAATACAAACCACACAAAGTAAGTACATCAGCACCCAAGATACTTTTCACCTTTGAGCAGTTACCATCAGAGCAGAAAAGACCTCAGATATTTGAAGGATAGTTTTGGGGGATGCTATAAAAGGCAAAATATAGAGCAGTAGAACTAGGAATAACTTTAGAAAAAAAATTGCCCAGGTGGGAAGTGCCAGATGAACCCAGAAGGGCAGAGGTAGAAGGCACATTTGAACTGAGAATACAGACTTGCTGAGACTGAAAGCATTTCAGCCATGATTTTTAAGAACATACCTCACAACATGTTTTCATACAAATGATTTCTTTTCATTGAACCTGGATGACTATTCAGGGGGATGGTTTACAATTTATAACCTTGCAAGGTTTGGTTTGATCCAATAGATATTCAAAATCTCTTCCAGGTGGGATGGTCTAATTTTCAGTGATGCAGAACTGGAACTATGGTCTTTCCAATGTGGAAATGAGCTTTGGCTAACAACTCTCCTCAGTGGATGGAAAATGGAATGAGATTGGTGATGCTGGAAGGTCCAAGAGTATGGATTGGAATGCCTGCAAAATCATCAAGCAAAGCATCTGAAGTGATAGAGCAAGAGGACACAACACAATATACAATGTAAGTACATCAACACCCAAGGTGCTTTTCATATTTGCATAGTTACCAGCAGAAAAGGCCTTAGATCTTTGAAGAACAGCTTTGAAAGTTGCCTTTATGGACATAATATAGAGTGATAGAGCTGGGAATAACATGGGAAGTGCCAGTTGAATTCATGACAGAGCAAGAAAGCACATGTGAACTGAGAATACAGACTCCCCCAAATAGAAGCCCCTTCAGTCAAGAATTCATTTATTTATTTAGTTATTTCAGTCAAGAATTTAAAGAACATACCTGCGGAACACAAAGTATCAGGAAATGGAGCTGTGCCTCAGTTAACACAGAACAACTCAGGGAAATGGTTTTCAAATCTTATTTCTGCAGGTTTGGGATTGAATTAATAGACTTCCAAGGTCCTATTCAGATCAGAAAGTCTATCTTTTTTTGCTGTAAAACTGGAAACGTAGTCCATCTAACTTGGAAGTGGCGATGGAGTTTAATTCTCAGAAGAAGTTGGAGAATGGCAAAGGATCGATCAAAGTGGCTGGACACAAGTGTTTGGACTGGAATGCCAACAAAGTCCTCAAACTTAGATGATAAAATGAATAAGAAGATGTCTCAAATCACGCAAAGGAAATACTCAGGACCCACAGAGGTGGTCACATTAAAACTATTGAAATCAGAGCAGAACAATATCCTTAAATCTTTAAAAGACTGTTCTAATTCCATAGGATGCAGAACATTTGGCCTGAGAGATGCCTTAAAAGACAAGATAGAGTGACATAGCTAGGAATGACTTTAGAACACAAACTGTGCTGTTGGGATGTGCCAGTTGAACACAGAAAGACAGGAGTAGAAGGGACGCTAGCACTGTGAAGAAAGACTAGCCAAGGTGTAAGGCACTTCCAATATGAATTTAATGCACACACCTAAATAACACAAACTGTTTTCAGGAAAAGAAACTGTGCATCACTGAATGTGCCTGGACATTCAGAAGGATGGCTAACAAGTCCTAGCTCTGCTAGTTTTGGTTTGAACTACTAGACATCCAAGGTTCCACCCAGGTATGATAGTCTATTCTTCTGTGATGTAAAACCAGAAAAATAGTCTATTGAGCCTGGAAGTGTCCTTGGACTATAAATTCTCATCAATGGATGGGAAATAGAATAAGAATGATCAAGGTCAAAAGACCAAGAGCATGGAGTGGAATGCCTGCAATGTCTTCAAGGAAAGACCTGGTAATGACAGAGCAAGATGTCATGACTAACCACACAAAGTAAGTACATCAGCCCACAAGGTGCTTTTAACCTTTTGAAAGGTACCATCAGAGTAGCAAAAGCCTTAGATCATTCATTCATTAACAGAAATAGCTATAGAACACAAACTGTTATCCTGAAAATGATTTGTTATCATATAACATGGACGACCATTTAGAGGAATGATTTCCAAACCATAGTTCTGCCGGTTTTGGTTTTAAATAAAAGACATTCAAAATCCCTTCCATGTTGGATAGTCCATCCTTCTGTTATGTAAAACTGGAGGAACAGTCTTTCAAGCCTGGAATTGTCCTTTGGCTATCAATTCTCCTCAGATGATGGAAAATGGAAGGAGACTGATCAAGGTGGAAGGAGTTAGAGTATGGAGTGGAATGACTGCAAACACTTCAAACAGACAACCGGAAAGGCATGAGTAGAAGGGATGCTAGTGCTGTGAAGAAAGACTAGCCAAGATGTAAGGAGCTTCAAATATGAATTTAATGCAGTTACCTAAAGAACACAAACTATTTTCAGGAAAAGAAACAGTGCATCACTGAATGTGCCTGACCATTCAGAAGGATGGCTAAGAAGTCCTAGCTCTGCAAGTTTTGCTTTGAACTACTAGACCTTCAAGGTCCCACCAAGGTATGATAGTCTATTCTTCTGTGATGTAAAACTGGAAAAATAGTCTATTGAGCCTGGAATTGTCCTTGGACTATCAATTCTCCTCAGTGGATGGAAATGGAATGAGAATGATCAAGGTCAAAAGACCAAAAGCATGGAGTGGAATGCCTGCAATGTTTTCAAGGAAAGAACTGGTAATGACAGAGCAAGATACCATGACAAACGACACAAGGTATATACATCAGCACCCAAGATGCTTTTCACCTTTGGGCAGGTATCATCAGCACAGAAAAGGGCTTAGATCTGTGAATGACAGTTTTGAGAGATGCCTTAAAAGACATAATATAGATCGACAGTGCAGGGCATAACTTTAGAAAAAAAGATTGCCCACGTGGGAAGTTTCAGTTGAACCCAGAAGGGCAGAAGTAGAAGTGACCTGAGAATTGAGAATACAGACTAGATAAGATATAAGGCCTTTCAGTCATGAATTTAAAGAACCTACAAACATTTATCATGGAAATGATCTGTTATCATTGAACAAGGATGACCATTTATAGGGATGATTTCCAGTTCATATCCCTGCAAGTTTTGGTTGAAATAATAAATATTGAAAATTCCTTGCTGGTTCAATAGTCTAAAATTCTTTGATGTAAAACTGTAACTATCATGTATCCTACCTAGACGTGTCCTTGGTTATCCATTTTCCTCAGTGGATGGAAAATGGAATGAGACTGATGAAGGAGTTAAGACCAAGAGTATGAAATGGAATGCCTGCAAAAGCTACAAAGAACCTGTTAATGACAGAGCATGAAGTCATCACAAACCTCACAATGTAAGTACATCAGCAACCAAGATGCTTTTCACCTTTGGACAGTTACCATCAGACCAGAAAAGGCCTTAGATCTTCTAATAACAGTCTTGGGAGATGCCTTAAATGGCATAATATAGAGTGATAGAGATTGGAATAACTTTAGAAGAAAAGATTGCACAAGAGGCAATTGTCATTTGAACCCAGAAGAGGAGAGGTTGAATGGACGTTAGACCTGAGAATATAGAATAGCCTAGATTGAAGGTCCTTCAGTCAAGAATTTAAAGACCATACCTATAGATAACTATCAGGAAATGGAGCTGTGCCTCAGTAAACTCAGATGACCATTCAGAGGAATGGTTACCAAATCACAGTTCTGTTAGTTTTGGTATGAAATAATAGACATCCAAGGTCCCATCCAATTCAGACAGTCTATCTTTGTTTGCTGTAAAACCGGAAATGCATTTTATGTAACTGCAAAGTGGCCTTTGATTAGGAAACTCAGAAGAAGATAGAGAATGTCATATCATCGATCACAGTGGAAGGACCCAAGATTTTGGAGAGGCAAGCCCATAAAAAGTCTTCAGGCATTGAACATATAATGAATAAGAAGTTCTGTGAAAGTACAGAAAGGAAATACATCAGCACCCACTGGGTTCTTCACTTTAGAACAGTTGCTGTCAGAGCAGAAAAACCTCCATAGATCTTTCAAAGACAGTGCTGAAAGTCCATAGAAGACAGACTATCAAGCCTGAGAGATACTTTAAAAGACATATTATGGCGTGAAAGAGCAAAGAATGACTTTAGATCAAAAACTGTAAGTTGGGAAGTGACAGTTGAACACAGAAAGGCAGGGATAGAAAGGTCGGTAGAACTGAGAGTCTTGCCAAGATGTACGGAGGTTTGGATATGAATTTAATGATCATGTGACTAGAACACAAACTGTTATCATGAAAATGAACTGTGCTTCACTGAACATGGATGAGCATTCACAAGGATTGTTAACAATTCATAGCTCTACAGATTTTGGATCAAACTAATAGACATCCAAAATCCCTTCCAGTTTGGATAGTCTATCTTTCTGTGATGTAAAAGTAGAAGTGTAGTCTGTCTAACCTGGAAGTGTCCTTTGGCTCTCAATTCTCCTCAGTGGGTAGAAAATGGAATGAGACTGATCGAGGTGGAAGGACGAAGAGTATGGAGTGGAATGACTGCAAAAGTCTTTAAACAAAAACTTCTCATGACAGCGCAAGACATCATCACAAACGACACCAAGTACATCAGGACCCAAGACTCTTTTCTCCTTTGGACTATCATCAGAGCAGAATAGGCCTTAGATCTTTGAAGGACAGTTTGGGGAGATGCCTTAAAAGGCATAATATAGAGTGATAGACCTGCAAATGACTTTAGAAAGAAAGATTGCACAGGTAGCATCTGCCACTTGAACCCAAAAGGGCAGAGTTAGAAGGGATGTTAGAATGGAGAATACAGAATAGCCAAGATATAAGGCCCTTCAGTCATGAAATAAAAGAACATACCTATGTAGCACAAATTATCATGAAAATGAGGTGTGCCTCACTCATTATGGATGACCATTCATAAGGATGGTTTAAAACTCATAGTTCTGCAAGTTTACTTTTTTGTTAATAGACATCCAAGGTACCATTCAGTTGAGATAGTCTATCTTTCTATGCTGCAAAACTGGAACCATAGACTACCTAACTGAAAAGTGGACGTTGACTATCATTTCCATCAGAAAATGAGAATGGCAATGGAATGATCAATGGGGAAGGACCCAAGATTTTGGAGTGGCATGTCCACAAAGAGTCTTCAAACATAGAACATGTAATGAATAAGAAGATGTCACAAATTAGAGAGTGGAAATACATAAGGACTCTGGGAGTTTTTCACCGTTGTACCATTGCTATTAGAGAAGAAAGGGGCTCCTTAGATCTTTGAAGATTAGTCATGAAAGTATATCAGACACAGCCTATCAAACCTAAGAGATGCCTTAAATGAAATAAATTGAGTGATAGAAGTGGGAATGGCATTAGCAAAAGATTGTTCACCTGGAAAGTGCCAGTTGAACTCAAAAAGACACTTAGAAGAGACAATAGAAGTGAGAACACAGACTAGTCAAGATGTAAGACCCTTGAGATCTGAATTTAAAGTTCTTACCTCTAGCATACAGACTCTTATCATGAAAATGATCTGTTTTCACTCAACATAGAACACCATTGAGAGGGATGGTTTACTCTTCATAGCTCTTCAAGTTTTGCTTTGAATTAAGAGGCATCCAAAATCCCGTCCAGGTTGCATAGTCTATCTTTCTGTGATGTAAAACAGGACCTATTGTCTATCCAGGCTGGAAGTGTCCTTTGGCTATCATTTCTCCTCAGCAGATAGAAAATGGAATGAGACTGATCAGGGAGGGAGGACCAAGTGTATGGAGTATCATGACTGCAAAATTCTTCAAATTAGGAAACTGTAATGACAGAGCAATAAGTCATCACAAACCACACAAAATAAATATATAACCAACCAAGATGCTTTTCACTTTTGGACATTTACATCAGGGAAGAAAAGGCCTTAGGTATTGGAAGGACAGTTTTGGGAGATGCCTACAAAGGCATAATACAGAGTGATAGAGCTGGGTATGACTTTAGAATAAAAGATTGCTAATGTGGTATGTGCCATTTGAACTCAGAAGAGCAGAGGTAGAAGGGACGGTAGAACCGAGCATGCAGACTAGCCACAATATAAGATCTTTCAGTCATGAATTAACAGACCATACCTATAGAACACAACCTATGAGGATATGGATCTGTGTCTCAGTGAACATGGGCAACCATTCAGAGGCTTGGTTTTCAAATCAGAATTCTGCAGGTTTTGGTTTGAATTAATCGAATTCCAAGGTCCCATCTAGTTCATATAGTCTATCTTTCTTGCCTGTAAAACTAAAAATGTATTCTATCTAACTGCAAAATGTCCTTTTTTATCATACTCAGAAGATCAAGGAGAATGGCCTAGGATCAATCAAAGTGCAAAGTCCAAAGAGTTTGGAGTGGCATGCCCACAAAGTTTCTTCAAGCATTGAAATTATAGTGAATATGAATATGTCGCAAAGTACACATACCAAATAAATCAGCTCCCACAGGGTGCTTCACTTTGGGCAGTTGCTATCAGAGTGCAAAGACCTCCATAGATCTTTTTTTTTTCTTTTTAAAAATTTTATTTGAGGATTGAGTTTTACAATTTTTCTCCTAATCTTACTTCCCCTCCCCCCCCCCCCCCCCGGAAAGCAATCTGTCAGGCTTTATTTTGTTTCCATGTTGTACATTGATCCAAATTGAGTATGATGAGAGAGAAATCACTTCCTTAAGGAAAAAAACAAAAAGCATAAGAGACAACAAGATCAGACAGTAAGGTATCTGTTTTTTTCCAAATTAAAGGGAATAGTCCTTGAAATTTGTTGAAACTCCATGTCTCTTTATCTGGATACAAATGGTATTCTCCATTGCAGACAGCCCCAAATTGTCCCTGGTTGTTGCACTGATTGAACAAGCAAGTCCATCAAGGTTGAATATCACTCCCATATTGCCGATAGGTTGTACAGTGTTTTTCTGGTTCTGCTCATCTCACTTAGCATCAGTTCAAGCAAATCCCTCCAGGCTTCCTGGAATTCCTGTCCCTCCTGGTTTTTAATAGAACAATATTGTTCCATGACATAAGTATAGCACAGTTTGCTAAGCCATTCCCCAATTGAAAGACATTTACTTGATTTCCAATTCTTTGCCACCACAAACAGGGATGCTAGGAATATTTTAGTACAAGTGATGTTTTTATCCTTTTTCATCATCTCTACAGGGTATAGACCCAGTAGTGGTATTGCTGGATCAAAGGGGATACTCAATTTTGTTGCCCTTTCGGCGTAGGTCCAAATTTCTCTCCAGAAAGGTTGGATGAGTTCACAGCTCCACTAACAGTGTAGTAGTGTCCCAGATTTCCCACAACCCTTCAGCAAATGATCATTATCCTTTCTGCTCATATTGGCCAATCTGAGAGGTGTGAGGTGGTACCTCAGAGAAGCTTTAATTTGCATTTCTCTAATAATTAATGATTTAGAGCATGTTTTCATATGGCTATGGATTGCTTTGATCTCCTCATCTGTAAATTGCCTTTGCATATCCTTTGACCATTTGTCAATCGGGGAATGGCTTTTTGTTTTAAAAATATGACTCAGTTCTCTGTATATTTTAGAAATGAGTCCTTTGTCAGAATCATTAGTTGTAAATATTGTTTCCCAATTTACTACATTTCTTTTGATCTTGGTTCCAGTGGTTTTATCTTTGCAAAAGCTTTTTAATTTAATGTAATTGAAATCATCTAATTGGTTTTTGGTGATGTTCTCCAAAACTTCCTTAGTCATAAACTGCTTCCCTTTCCATAGATATGACAGGTAGACTAATCCTTGATCTTCTAATTTGCTTATAGTATTGTTTTTTATGTCTAAGTCCTGTAACCATTTGGATCTTATCTTGGTAAGGGGTGTGAGGTGTTGGTCTAATCTAAGTTTCTTCCATACGAACTTCCAATTATCTGAGCAGTTTTTATCAAAGAGGGAGTTTTTATCCCAATTGCTGGACTCTGGGTTTATCAAACAGCAGATTACTGTAACCATCTCCTGCTTTTACACCTAGTCTATTCCACTGGTCTCCCCGCTCTATTTCTTAGCCAATACCAAACAGTTTTGATGACTGATGCTTTATAATATAATTTTAGATCAGGTAGGGCTAAGCCCCCTTCTTTTGCACTTTTTTCATTAAATTACTGGAAATTCTTGACTTTTTATTTCTCCATATGAATTTATTTAAAATTTTTTCTAACTCATTACAGTAATTTTTCTGGAATTTTGATTGGTAGGGTACTAAACAGGTAATTTTGGTAGAACTGTCATTTTGATTATATTAGCTCTACCTATCCATGAGCACTTGATATTTGCCCAGTTATTTAAATCTGATTTAATTTGTGTGAGTAGTGTTTTATAATTGTTTTCAAAAAGTTTCTGAATCTGTCTTGGAAAATAGAATCCCAGGTATTTTAAGTTGTGTGAGGTTACTTTGAATGGGATTTCTCTTTCTAGCTCTTCCTGCTGTATCTTGCTAGACATATATAGAAAAGTGGAGGATTTATGAGGGTTTATTTTATAACCTGCAACATTGATAAAATTGCTAATTGTTTCCAGTAGTTTTTTGGATGATTTCTTGGAATTCTCTAGGTAGACCATCATATCATCTGCAAAGAGTGAGAGTTTTGTCTCTTCCTTCCCAATTCTAATTCTTTGATTTCTTTTTCTTCTCTAATTGCTGAAGCTAACATTTCTAATACAATATTGAATAGTAGTGGTGATAATGGGCGCCCTTGTTTCACCCCTGATCTTATTGGGAATGCCTCCTGCCTCTCCCCATTGAATATAATGCTTGGTGATGAGTTCAGGTAGATACTGTTTATTATTCTAAGGAACAGTCCATTTGTTCCTACACTCTAGTGTTTTTAGGAGGAATGAGGGTTGTATTTTATCAAAAGCTTTTTTCAGCATCTATTGATATGATCATATAATTTCTGATTTGTTGTTGATATAATTGAGTATACTAACAGTTTTCCTAATATTGAACCAACCCTGCATTCCTGGGATAAATCCTACTTAATCATAATGTATTATCCCAGTGATAACTTGTCATAATCGTTTTGCTAATGTTTTATTTAAGATTTTTGCATCTATATTCATTAGGGAGATAGGTCTATAATTTTCTTTCTCTGTTTTAACTCTTCCTGGTTTAGGTAACAGTAACATATTGGTTTCATAGAAAGAATTAGGCAGAGTTCCATCTTTCCCTGTTTTTCCACAGAGTTTATATAGAATTGGAACCAATTGTTCCTTAAATGTTTGGTAGAATTCACTTGTGAATCCATCAGGCCCTGGTGATTTTTTCTTAGGGAGTTCAATGATGGCTTTTTGAATTTCTTTTTTCTGAGATCGGCTTGTTTAGGTATTTAATCTCCTCTTCATTTAACCTGGGAAACTGATATTTTTGTAAATATTGATCCATTTCACTTAGATTATCAAATTTATTGGCATAGAGTTGGGCAAAATAATTTTGAATTATTACTTTAATTTAAAGGTGGTGAGTTCACCTTTTTCATTTATGATACCAGCAATTTGGTTTTCTTCTTTCCATTTTTCAATCAAATTGACCAGAGGTTTTTCAATCATATTGTTTTTTTTTCATAAAAGCAACTTTTGGTTTTATTTTTTACTTAAATATTTTTTTCTTTCGATTTTATTAATTTCTACTTTTATTTGTAGTATTTCTAATTTGGTATGTAATTGGGGATTTTAATTTGTTCTTTCTCTAACTTTTTTAGCTGTATGTTTAGTACATTGATTTCTTCTTTCTCCAATTTATTCATGTAACCATTTAAAGATATAATATATTCCCTGAGAGCCGCTTTGCGTGAATCCTATAGGTTTTGGTATGTTGTTTCATTATTGTTATTATCTGTGATAAAATGGTTAATTCTTTCTATAATTTGTTTTTTGTTCCACTCATTCTTTAAAATGATGTTATTCAGTTTCCAATTGGTTCTGGGTCTATATTGCCTTGGACCAATATTGCATATGACTTTTATTGCATTGTGATCTGAGAAAGATGTAGTCACTATTTCTGCCTTTCTGCTGTTGATCATTAGGCTTTTATGTCCTAGTACATGGTCAATTTTTGTATAAGTTCCATGTACTGCAGAGAAAAAGGTATATTCCTTTCTATCCCTGTTCAATTTCCTCCATAAGTCTACCATATCTAATTTTTCTAACAATATATTTACCTCCTTAACTTCTTTCTTGTTTATTTTATGATTTGATTTATCTAGATCTGAGAGCAGGAGGTTGAGGTCTACTTCTAGTAGAGTTTTGCTGTCTATGTCTTCCTGTATGTCTTTCAGCTTCTACTCTAAGAATGTGGATGCTGTCCCATTGGGTCCATGTATATTCAGTACTGAAATAACTTTATTGTCTATGGTACCTTTTAGGAGGATAAAGTTTCCTTCCTTATCTCTTTTAATGCTATCTATTTTTGCAGCTGATTTGTCTGAGATAAGGATTGCTACCACTGCTTTTTTCACTTCAGATGAAGCAAAATATATTTTGCTCCAATCTTTTACCTTTACTCTATATGTATCTCTCTGCTTTAAATGAGTTTCTTGTAAGCAGCATAGTGTAGGATTCTGGTTTTTAATCCACTCTGCTATTCACTTACATTTTAAGGGAGAGTTCATCCCATTCACATTCAAAGTTATGATTACTATCTCTTTATTGCTCTCCATGCTATCTTCCCTCTGTTTGTATTTTCTCCATTCTCCTCTTTCTCCATATTCCCCAGTATTTTGTTTCTGAATATCACCCCCTTCAGTGTGTTTGCCCTCATATATCACCCCTCTCCCCTTTCTTTCACCTTTCCCTTTTTCCCTTTTCCCTTCCCTTCCTTTTGTTAATTCCCCCTTTTTCCCCACTCTGCCTCCCTTTCTCCATTCCCCCCTCCCCTTTTCCCCTTTTAATACTTGAAAGATTAGATGTTTTTTTAAAAGTTAACTGAGTATGTGTAGGTTGAATTTAAGCCAAGTCTGATGAGAAGAAGATTCAGGTGTTTCTCATCTGCTCCCTTCTTCCCCTCTATTACCACAGGTATTTTGTACTTCTTAGTGTAATGAGATTTACCCCATTCAATCCCCTTCTTCCTCCTGTCTCCTCATTATCCCCCTTTTCTAAGGAGGTAGTGTTTTTTAGATCATTCTATCTGAGTCAAAGAAAATTCTGAGTATCTGTTACTTCTAGCTAAGTTCATTCTATCTAATAGAGTTAAAATTCTTGAGAGGTATTAGATTCTTTCTCCCAAGTGGGGTTAAAGCCAGTTACCTCCCATTAGATAGTAGTCTCATGGATAGGTCATGAATGTCCATCATGTCTGGCTAGGTATATTCTCTCTGTTAGATTTACAATTCTCAAGATTTATGAGAATTTTTTCCCCATGCTGGGATATACCCAGTTTCAAATTATTGGATAGCAATATTTTCTTTTATTGCTCCCCGCCTTTTTTACCTTTTCATGTGTCTCTTGAACCTCCTGTTTGATGTCCAAATTTTCTATTTAGCTTTGGTCTTTGCATCAGGAATTTTTGGAATTTTTCCATTTCGTTAAATCTCCATCTTTTTCCCTAGAAGAGAAGGCTCAACTTTACAGGATAGTGGATTATTGGCTGCATTCCAAGCTCCTTGCTCTTCAAAACATCTCGTTCTAGGCCCTTCGATCCCATAATGTTGATGCAGCCAGGTCCTGTGTGATCCTTACTGAGGCTCCTTGAAATCTAATTTGTTTCTTTCTGTCTGCTTACGGGATTTTCTCTTTTATCTCATAATTCTGGAATTTGGCCACAAGATTCCTTGCTGTTTTCAATTTATGATCTTTTTTCTGGAGGGCATCGATGTATTCTTTCAATAGCTACTTTTCCCTCTGATTCCATGATATCAGGGCACATTTCCATCACTAGATCCTATCATATTTAATCCAGGATTTTTTTCTCTTCAATTTTTTCAGGAAGTCCAATAGTTCTCATATTGCCCCTCCTCAATCTATTCTCAAGGTCAGTGGTTTTGCTGATGAGGTATTTTACAGTTGCTTCTATTTTTTCTATTTTTTGATTTTGTTTGACAGGCTCTTGCTGTCTCATGAAGACATTAGATGCCATAGAGTTCATTCTTTTTTTAAGGAGGAGTTTTATTTATTAACCTTTTGCAACTCCTTTTCCAATTGGTCAATTCTACTTTTGAAAGAGCTTTCCTTTTGACCATTTCAGGTTTTGAGAGAATTATTTTCTTTTTGCATTTGCCCAATTGAGGATCTGAGAGAATTATTCTCATTTTGTATTTCTTCAAACGATGATGTGAGAGATTTATTCTCATTTTGTATTTGTCTAATTGATAATCTGAGGGATTTATTCTCATTTTATAATTGTCCAATTGAGGATCTGAGAGATTTATTCTCATTTTGTACTTGTCCAATTGTATTTTCTAAGGATTTGTTTTCTTGTTGAGAGGTATTAATTGTCACTCCCAAAATTCCCTGTTCATTTTTAAGCTCCTTCCTTATTTCTTCAAGGAATTCTTTCTGTGCTGAAGACCAGATAATATTCTCCTCAGAGGTTCTAGGTCTCTCTGAATTAGGGTCTTTTCCTTCCAAGAATTTTTCTATGGATCCACCTTTCTGTTGACCCTTCTTCATTTTGCGAAGACCTTGAGTTGGGGACACCCTGGTTCACAGGGGTTTGGGATCCCTAGAGTCTTTACTCACTGAGTGCAATTTCTCTGGATGGCCAGTAGGAGGTGCTGGTTGCTTTCTCTGGGGCATCTGTGACCTTGATTGAGGCCTTCTCCCTAAGTTGAAAGGAGTGATTGAAGCTTTTAAATCCTTTTGCCTTCAATCAATAGTGAGCTTTACCCTCTGGTGAGGTCATTACTCTCCCTATTGTCAACTGGGCTGGATCTTGTGCTTACACACCTGTGCCAGAGACAGAAGTAGTCTGCAATTGCTTGTTCTTGGAAGAGGCCTCAGCAGCAATGGAGGCTTGGAATCAGAGTTTCTCAGACCATAGGAGCTCAGGGTGGTGTCCACAGCTCTCCTGCAATGGAAATCTCCCCCCAGCCCTGTTGGCAAGCTCCAAAGTGTCAGTGCCAACACCAGTGCCTCTGCACCCTAGTTGACACACACAAGCACCCACAGTCTAGCCCCACTGCTGATCCAGCTGGTCCTCTCAGGCCCTCAGAATCCCCGGCTCCAATTTAGTTACTAATTTGGCTGATCCTGGGCTGATCCAACCTCTGCTCCCAAACCCCCCCCCCCCATTCACCCAAGGCTGCTGCTGGAGACAAATCTTGAGGCAGATGTTCTTTTCCCTGGCTTTTCTTTATGGGTAGGATTTTTGTTAATAGGTTTGTTTCATATGATAGATGTGGAATGATCAGGATACTTTAGAACTGTGCCTGTCTTCTCTCTGCCATCTTGGCTGGAAGTCCTCCTTAGATGTTTTAAAACAGTGATGGAAATCCAAAGGACAGGCTATCAAGCCTGAGAGATTCCTTAAAAGACCTAAGAAAGAGTGACAGAGCTAGTACTGAATTTAGCACAAAAGCTGTCCAGTTGGGTAGTGCCACTAAGGCAAGGGTAGAATGGATGCTAAAACTGAGTACACAGAGTAGCCAAGATGCAAAGTGCTTCAGATATGTATTTAATGCTCCTAGCCATAGAAAACACACTGTTATCATGAAACGTGGATGACCATTGAAGACAATGGTTCACAATTCATAGCTCTGCATGTTTTAGTTTAAACTCATTGACATCCAATGTCCCACCTGGGTTTGATTGTCTATTCTTGTGTGATGTAAAAATAGAAATATAGTCTATCCAACCTGGACGTGACCTTGGTCTCTCAAGTCTCCTCAGCAGATGTCAAAAGGAATTGAGACTGATCAAGGAGGAAGGAACAAGAGGATGGAGTGCAATGACTGCAAAACTCTTCACACAAGGAACATGTAATGACAGCACAAGAACTGATCATTAACCACTCAAAGTAAGTGCATCAGCACCCAAGATGCTTTTTTTCCTTTGGACAGCTATAATCGGAATAGAAAAGTCCTTAGATCTTTCAATGATAGTTTGGGGAGTTGCCTTAACAGGCATAATATAGAGTGATAGATGTGGGAATAACTTTACAAAAAAGGATTGCACAGGGGGGAAGTGCCAACTGAACCTGGAAGGGCAGAGTTCAAAGGGACATTAGAACTGAAAATATAGACTAACTGAGATAGAATATATTTCAGTCATGAATTGAAAGAACATAGCTGTAGAACAAAATTTGTTATTATGAAAATGATCTGTTATCAGTGAACATGGACGACCATTCAGAGGATTGGTTTGTAAATCATAGTTCTGCGGGTTTTGGTTTAATTAAAAGACATTCAAAATTCCTTCCTTGTTGGATAGTCCATCTTTCTGTTATGTAAAACTAGAAGAATAATCTTTCATACCTGGAAGTGTCATTTGTCTATCAATTCTCCTCAGCAGATGGAACAAAGAAGGAGATTGATCAAGGTGGAAGGACCTAGAGTATGGAGTGGAATTAATGCAATGCCTTCAAACAGAGAACCTTGAATAAGAGAGAAGAACTCATCACAAACCACACAATGTAAGTACATCAGCACCCAAGGTGCTTTTCACCTTTGAGCAGTTACCATCAGAGCAGAAAAGGCCTTAGGTATTTGAAAGAAAGTTTTGTGAGATGCCTTAAAAGTCATAATATAGAGTGATAGAGCTGTGAATAACTTTACAAAAAAATTTTAAACATGGGGAGAAGAGCCAGTTGAACCCTGAAGGGCAGAGGTAGAAGGGACATTGAAACTAAGAATATAGACTTGCCAAGATAGAATGCATTTCAGTCATGAACTGAAAGAACCTAGCTGTAGAACACAAACTGCTATCATGAAAATGATGTGGTATTATTGAATATGGATGACCATTTAGAGGAATGGTTTACAAATCATAGTTCTGCCAGTTTGGGTTTTAATTAAGAGACATTCAAAATCCCTTCCATGTTCTATAGCCTATTCTTCTGTTTTGTAAAACTAGAAGAATAATCTTTCACACCGGGAAGTGTCCTTTGGCTATACATTGTCATCAGCAGATGGAACATGGAAGGAGACTGATCAAGGTGGAAGAACATAGAATATGGAGTGAAATGACACGAAGTCTTCAAACAGAGAACCAAACCTGATAGAGAAGAAGTCATCACAAACCACACGATGTAAGCACATCAGAAACCAAGATGCTTTTCACCTTTGAACAGTTACCATCAGAGCAGTAAAGGCCTTGGATATTTGTAGAAAAGCTTTTGGAGATGCTTTAAAAGGCACAATATTGTGCAGTAGAACTTGGAATAAATTTAGGAAGAAAAGATTGCCCAGATGGGAAGTGCCAGTTGAACCCAGAATGGCAGAAGTAGAAGAGACTTTTGAACTGAGAATACAGACTAGCTGAGACAGAAGGCATTTCAGTCATGAATTTTAAGAGCATACCCAAAAAGTACAATCTGGTATCATGAAAATGATTTGTTTACATTGAACCTCGTTGACCATTCAGGGGGATGGTTTACAATTTAAAGCCCTGCAAGTTTTGGTTTGTTCTAATAGACATTCAAAATCTCTTCCAGGTTGAATAGTCTAACTTTCTGTTATATAAAACTGGAACTATAGTCTATCCAACCTGGATGTATCCTTTGGCTAACAATTCTCCAAATTGGATGGAAAATGGAATGAGACTGATAAAGCTGGGAGGTACAAGTCTATGTATTGGAATGCCTGCAAAATCATCAAGCAAAGAATCTGTTGTGATAGAGCAAGAAGACATAACAAACCTTACCATGTATGTGCATCAACAATCAAGGGGCTTTTCATATTTGCATAGTTACCATGTCAGCACAAAAGGCCTTACATGTTTAAAGGTCAGTTTTTGGCAATGCCTTCAAAGGCATAATATAGAGTGATAGAATTGGGAATGACTTTGGAATAAAAGATTGCACAGGTGGCATGTGAAAGTTGAACACAGAAGAGTATATGTAGAATGGATGGTAGTACTGAGCATGCAGACTAGCCATGATATAAGGACTTTCAGTCATAAATTTAAAGAACATAACTATAGAACACAAACTGTTATCATGAAAATGATCTGTCATAACTGAACATGGAAGACCGTTGCAAGGGATGGTTTGAAATTCATAGCTCTGCAAGTTTTGTGTTGAACTAATAGACATCCAAAATCCCTTACAGGTTGGATAGTCTATTTTTCCATGATGTACAACTGGAACTGTCATCTTTCCAACCTGGAAGTGTCCTTTGGCTATCAATTCTCCTCAGCGGAGGGAAAATGGAATGAGACTGATCATTGAGGGAGGACCAAGAGCATGGAGTGTAATGACTGAAAAAGTCTTAAAATAAGGAAACTATAATATAATGACAGAGTTAGACATCATCACAAACCACACAGTGTAAGTACATGAACCACCAAGATGCCTTTCCCCTTCGGACAGTTACAATCATAGTAAAAATGGCCTTAGATCTTTGAAGGACAATTATGGGAAATGCCTTAAAAGATATATTATAGAGTGATAGAGCTGTGAATAACATTAGAAAAAGAGATTGCAGAGGTGGGAAGAGCCAGTTGGACCCCGAATGACTGAGAAAGAAAGGACATTCACATTAAGAATAAAGACTAGCTGTGATAGCAGGCCCTTCAGTCAAGTATGTAAAGAACATCCCTGTGGAGCCCAACCTGTCAGGAAATGGAGCTCTGCTTCAGTGAACATGCATGACCATTCAGGGCAATGGTTTACAAATCATAGTTCTGCAGGTTTTGGTTTGTATTAATAGACATCCAAGGTCCCATCCAGTTCAGATAGTCTATCTTTCTTTGCTGTAATACTGGAAATGTAGTCTATCTAACTGGAATATTTCCTTTGACTATAATTCTCAGAAAGAGATAGAGAATGGCATAGGATCATTCAAAGTGGAAGGACCCTAGAGTTTGGAGTGGCATGCCCACAAAGAGTCTTCAAGCATTGAATATATAATGAATAAGAAGACTTCTCAAAGTACACAAATGAAACACATCAGCACCCACAGGGTTGTTCAACTTACATCAGTTGCTATCAGAGCTGAATGACCACCTTCAATTTTTAAAAATACAGTGATGGAAATCCTAACCCCACAGACTATTAAGCATGTGAGATGCCTTAAACGCCAAGTTATAGAGTGAGAAACCTAGGAATAACTTTAGAACAAAAAATGTCCATTTGGGAATTGCCAGTTGAACACAGAAAGGCTGGACTAGAATGGAGGGTAGAAGTAGGAACACCGATTAGCCATGATGTATGGTCCTTCAGATATGAATTTAATGCTCATACCTATATAACACAGTCTGTTTTCATGAATAGAAACTGTACATCACTGAACATGGATGACCTTTCAGGAGGATAGTTAACAAGTCCTACTTCTGCAAGTTTTGATTTGACCTAACAGACTTCCAAGGTCCCACCAAGGCATGATAGTCTGTCCTTCTGTGATGCAAAAGTAGAAGAATATTCTGTTGAAGTTGGAAGTGTCCTTGTACTTTCACTTCTCCTTAGTGGATGGAAAATGGAATGAGATTGAGCAAGGTGTTAGGACTAAGAATATAGATTGGAATGCCTAAAAATGTCTTCAAGGAAAGAACCGGTAATAATAGAGCAAGAAGTTGTCACAAACCACACAAAGTAAGTACAACAGCACCCAAGATGCTTTTTACATTTGGACAGTTACAATAAGAGCAGAAAAAGCCATGGATCTTTGAAGGACAGTTTTGGGAGATGCCTAAAAAGCTATAATATAGAGTGGTAGTGCTGACAATAACTTTAAAAAGAAAGATTGCACAGGGGAGTAGTGCCAGTTGAGCCCTTAAGGGAGAAGGTAGAAAGGACATTAGAACTGAGAATACAGACTAATTGAGACAGTAGGCATTTCAGTCATGAATTTTAAGAACATATTTATAGAACACAAACTGTTATCATGAAAATGATTTGATTCATTTAACCAGGATGACCATTCAGAGGGATGTTTTACAATTTATAACCCTGCAAGTTTTGGTTTGATCTAATAGACATTCAAAATCTCTTCCAGGTTTGATAGTCTGATTTTCTGTGATGTAAAACAGGAACTATGGTCTATCCAACTATGAAGTGACCTTTGACTAACAATTCTCCTCAGTGGATAGAAAATGGAATGAGACTGACAGGTCCAAGAGTATGGATTGGAATGCCTGCAAAATCATCAAGCAAAGAATCTGTAGTGATAGAGCAAGGAGACACAATAAACCAGACAATGTAAGTACATCAACACCCAAGTTGCTTTTCATATTTGCATAGTTACCGTGTCAGCAAAAAAGACCCTAGATCTTTGAAGGACAGTTTTGGAAGATGCCTTAAAAGGCATGATGTAGAGTGATAGAGCTGGGAATGACTTTGGAATAAAAGACTGAATTTGTGCCAAGTGCCAGTTGAACACAGAAGAGCACAGGTAGAAGGGACTGTAAAATTGAGCATGCAAACTAGCCATGATATAAGGTCTTTCAGTCATGAATTTAAAGAACATACTTATAGAACACAAACTGTTACCATGAAAATGATCTGTTAACATTAAGCATGGATGACCATTCAGAGTGATGGTTTACAAACCATCATTCTGCAAGTTTTGGTTTGAATTAATAGACATACAAGGTCTCATCCAGTTCAGATAGTCTATCTTATTTTTCTGTAAAACTAGAAATGTATTATATCTAACTGGAAAGTGGCTTTGAAATATAATACTTAGAAGAATATGGAGAATTGCCTAGGATCAATCAAAATGGAAGGTCCCAAGAGTTTGGAGTGGCATGCCCACAAAGATTCTTAAAGCAATGAAAATAAAATGAAGAATCTATCTCAAAGCCCACAAAGATTCTTCAAGCCCTGAAAATAGAATGAATAAGAATACATCTCAAATTAGAAAAAGGAAATACACCAGCAGCCACAGGGTTGTTCAAATTAGGACAGTAGCTATCATATGTGAAAGACCTCTTTAGATTTTTAAAAGACTGTGATGCAAATCCAAAGGATGCAGAGTATCAAACGTGAGAGCTGCCTTAAAAGAAATAAAATAGAGTGATAGAACAGGGAATGACTTTAGCACAAAGACTGTTCAGCTGAAAAGTGCCAGTTAAACTCAGAAAAAATAGAGTTAGAAGGGACAGTAGAATTGAGAATACTGACTAGTCAAGATGTAACACCCTTGAGGTCTGAATTTAACTTTCTTAGCTCTAGCATACAAACTGTTATCATGAAAATGATGTGACATCACTAAACATGGAAGACCATTCAAAAGGATGATTGACAGCTCATAGCTCTGCAGGTTTTGGTTTAAACTCTTTGACACCCAAGGTCCTACCTTGGTATGATAGTCTGTACTTCTGTGATGTAAAACTAGAAGAATAGTCTATTGAACCTGGAAGTGTCCTTTGGCTCTCAAGTCTCCTCAGAAGATGGAAAATGGAATGAGACTGCTCAAGGTGGAAGGACCAAGTGCATGCAGTAGAATGCCTGAAAAGTCCTCAAAGAAAGAACCTGTAATGAGGGAGCACGAAGTCATCAGAAACCTCCCAATGTAAGTACACCAACAGCCAAGATGATTTTCACTTTTTGGATAGAGCAGAAAAGGCTTTAGATCTTTGAAAGAGTTTTGGGAGATGCCTTACAAGGTATAATAAAGAATGAGAGAGTCAGTTATGACTTTAGAAAATTAGAATGTGCGGGTGGGAAATGCCAGTTGAACCCAGAAGGGCAGAGGTAGAGGTGATGATAGAATTGAGAATGCAGACTAGCCCGAGATGTAAGACCCTTCAGTCATGAATTTAATGATCATACCCACAGAATCCAATTATGGTAATATGGAGCTATCCCTCACTGAGTACAGTTTACATGCTGTGGAATGGTTTACATGTAAAAGTTCTGCTAATTTGAGTTTGAATTAAAAGACATCCAAGGTCCCTTCCAGATCAGATAGTCTGTCCTTCTTTGCTGTAAAACTGGAAATGTAGTCTCTCTAACAGGAAAGTGGCCTTGGAATATAATGCTCAGAAGAATATGGAGAATTGCCTAGGATTGATAAAAGTGGAAGGTATCCAGAGTTTGTTGTGGCATGCCCACAAACATTCTTAAAGCATTGAAAATAGATTGAATAAGAATACATCTCAAAGCAGACAAAGGAAATACACCAGCAGCCACAGGGTAGTTCAAATTAGGGCAGTAACTATCATATCTGATAGACCTCCTTAGATTTTTTAAAAAGACTGTCATGGAAATCCAAATGACACAGAGTATCAAGCCTGAGAGATGCATTAAAAGACATACAATTGAGTGATAGAACTTGGAATAACTTTAGCACAAAGATTGTTCAATTTGAATGTGCCAGATGAACTCAGAAAGACAGTCAGAAGAGAGTACAAGTGAGAATACAGACTAGTCAAGATGAAAGACCCTTGAGATCTGAATTTAAAGTTCTTACCTATAGCATACAGACTCTTATCATGAAAATGATCTTTCATCACTGAACATGGAAGACCACTGAGAGGGATGGTTTACAATTCATAGCTCTGCAAGTTTTGTGTTGAACTAATAGACATCCAAAATCCCTTCCAGTTTGGATAGTGTATTTTTCCATGATGTAGAACTGGAACTATAGCCTATCCATCCTGGAAGTGTCCATTGGTTATCAATTCTCAGGGGATGGAAAATGGAATGAGACTGATAAATCTGGGAGGTCCAAGTGTATGGATTGGAATTCCTGCAAACTCATGTTGCAAAGAATCTGTTGTGATAGAGCAAGAAGACATAACAAAACATACAATGTAAGTACATCAACAGCCAAGGTGCTTTTCATATTTGCATAGTTACCATGTCAGCACAAAAGGCCTTACATCGTGGAAGGACAGTTTTGGGAGATTCCTTAAAATGCATAATATACAGTGATAGAACTGGGAATGACTTTAGAATAAAAGATTGCATATCTGGCAAGTGCAGGTTGAACACAGATGAGCAGAGGTAGAACCGACCATGCAGACTAGTCGCAATATAAGGCCTTTCAGTAATGAATTTAAAGGACATACATATAGAACACGAACTCTTATCAAGTAAATGATCTGTTATGTATAAACATAGATGACCATTCAGAGGGTTGTCTTGCAAATCATCGTTCTGCTAGTTTTGGTTTGAATTATTACACATCCAAGGTCCCTTCCAGTTCAGATAGCCTATCTTTCTTTGTTGTAAAACTGGAAATGTATTTTGTCTAACTGGAAAGTCGCCTTGGAACATAATACTCAGAAGAATATGGAGAATTACCTTGGATAGATTAAAATGGAAGGTCCAACAGTAAGTCATGGCATGCCCACAAAGATTCTTAAAGTATTGAAAACAGAATGAAAATGAATACATCTCAAAGCAGAGAAAGGAAATACACCAGAAGCCACAGGGTTGTTCAAATTAGGACAGTAACTATCAGGTCTGAAAGACCTCCTTAGTGTTTTAAAACACTGTGATGTAAATGCAAAGGACTTAGAGTATTAAGCATTAGAGATGCCTTAAAAGACATAAAAGAGAGTGATAGAACTGGTAAGGACTTTAACACAAAGATTGTTCACCTGGAAAGTGCCAGTTGAACTCAGATAGATAGAATAAGAAGGAAAAGTAGAAGTGAGAACACAGACTAGTCAAGATGTAAGACCCTTGAGTTCTGAATTTAAATTTCTTACCTCTAGCATACTGACTGTTCCCATGAAAATGATCTGTCATCATCGAACGTGGAAGACCATTCAGAAGGATGATTCACAACTCATCGCTCTGCAGGTTTTGGTTTAAACTCAGTGACAACCGAGGTGCCACCTGGGTTTGATAGTCTATCTTTCTGTGATGTAAAGCTATAAGTATAGTCTATCGAACCTGGAAGTGTCCTTTGGTTCTCAAGTCTACTCAGTAGATGGAAAATGGAATGTGACTGATCAAGGGGGAAGGACCAAGTGCATGGAGTTGAATGCCTCAAAAATCTTCAAGCAAAGAACCAGTAATGAGAGAGTAAGAATTCGCCAGAAAACTCCCAATGTAAGTACATCAATAAACAAGATGGTTTTTACCTTTGGACAGTTATCATCAGAGAAGAAAAGGCTTTAGATCTTTGAAAGATAGTTTTGGGAGATGCCTTAAAAGGCATAATAAAGAGTGATAGAGTTGATTATGACTTTAGAAAAATAGAATGTATAGGTGGGAAATGCCAATTGAACCCAGAAGGGCAGAGGTAGAGGTGAAGATAGACCTGAGAATGCAGGTGAGCCCAAGGTGTAAGACCCTTCAGTCATGAATTTAAAGATCATTCCTATAGAACCCAATTGTCATATTAATGCGTTATCCCTTACTGAGCAGAGTTTACATGCTGTGGCATGGTTTACATGTAATAGTTCTGATGTTTTGAGTTTGAATTAATAGACATCCCAGGTCCCATCCAGTTCAGATAGTCTATGTTTCTATGATGTAAAACTATAAATGTAGTCTACATGTAAATAGGCCTTTGCCTATAATTCTCCTAAGATGATGGAGAGTGTCATAGGATGGATCAAAGTTGAAGGACCCAAGTGTTTGGAGTGGCATGCCCACAAAAAGTCTTCAAGCATTGAAGAAAGAATGGATAAGACTATGTCTCAAATTACACAAAGGAAATTCATCAGCATCCACAGGGTTGTTCACTTTAGGACAGTTTGTATCAAAGCAGAATAACCTCCATAGGTCTTTAAAAGACAGTGTCAGAAGTCGATAGGACACAGACTATGAAGCCTGAGAGATACCTTCAAAAATATACTATAGCATGACAGAACTAAGAATCACATTAGAACAAAAACTGTATGATTGAGAAGTGCCAGTTGAACAGAGAATGGTCGGAGTAGAATGGACCGTAGAACTGAGAACACAGACTAGCCGAGATGTAAGGTACTTCGGTTATGAATTTAAATCTCATTCCCATAGAACACAAGATGTAATCATGAAAAGAATCTGTGAGTCCCTGAACAAGGATGGCCATTCACAGCAATGGTTTACAATTCATAACTCCACAAGTTTTGTATTGAACTAATAGACAACCAAAATCCCTTCCAGTTTGGACAGACTATCATTCTGTGATATTAAAAGTGGAAGTGTAGTCTATCCAATCTGGAAGTGTCCTTTGGCTATCAGTTCTCCTCAACTGAAGAAAATGGAATGAGTCTGATCAAGGTGGAATGACCAAGAGCATGGAGTTGAATGACTGCAAAAGTCTTTAAACAAATAACCTGTAATGACAGAACATGAATTAATCACAAACCACTCAAACTAAATACATCAGCACCCAAGATGCTTTTTGCCATTGGCCAGTTATTGTCCAAGGAGAATAGGCCTTAGATGTTTGAAGGACAGTTTTGGAAGATGCCTTCAAAGGCATAATATAGAGTGAGAGACCTGTGAATGACTTTATAATGAAAGTTTGGGACGGCTAGGTGGCATAGTGGATAAAGCACCGGCCTTGGAGTCAGGAGTACCTGGGTTCAAATCTGGTCTCAGACACTTAATAATTACCTAGCTGTGTGCCCTTGGGCAAGCCACTTAACCTCATTTGCCTGGCAAAAACCTAAAAAGAAGAAAGAAAGTTTGCACAGGTGGCATGTGCCAGTTGAACACAGAAGGGCAGAGGTAGAAGGGACATTAGAACTAAGCATCCAGACTACCCATGATATAAGGCCTTTCAGTCACGAATTTAAAGAACATACCTATAGACATCAAACTGTTATCATGAAAATGATCTGTTATCATTAAACATGGATGACCATTCAGAGGGATGGCTTACAAACCATCATTCTGCAAGTTTTGGTTTGAGTTAATAGACATCCCAGGTCCAATCCAGATCAGATAGTCTATCTTTCTTTGCTGTAAACCTGGAAATTTATTCTATCTAACTGGAAAGTGGCCTTGGAATATAATACTCAGAAGAATATGGAGAATTGCATAGGATTGATCAAAGTGGAAGGACCCCTGAATTTGGCGTGGCATTCCCACAAAGATTCTTAAAGCATTGAAAATAAAATGAATAACAATACATTTCAAAGCAGACAAAGGAAATACAACAGCAGTCACTGGGTTGTTCAAATTTGGATAGTAGCTATCATATCTAAAAGAACTCCTTAGAGTTTTAAAAGATCGTGATGGAAATCCAAAGGACACAGAGTATCAAGCATGAGAGATGCCTTAAAAGACATTAAATAGAGTGATGGAACTGGGAATGACTTTAGCATCAAGATTGTTGACTTGGAATGTGCCAGTTGAACTCAGAACCACAGAGTTAGAAAGGATAGTAGAAGTGAGAACAGTCACTAGTTAAGATGTAAGAACTTTGAGATCTGAATTTAATGTTCTTACCTCTAGCATACAGACTGGTATCATGAAACTGATCTGTCATCACTGAACATGGAAGACCATCAGAAGGATGGTTAACAAGTCCTAACTGTGCAAGTTTTGGTTTGAACTACTAGACAGCCAAGGTCCCACCCATGCTGATAGTCTATTCTTCTGTGATGTAAATCTAGAAAAATAGTCTAATGAACCTGGAAGTGTCCTTAGACTATCAATTCTCTTCAGCGGATGGAAAATTGAATGAGAGTGATCAAGGTCAAAGACCAAGAACATGGAGTGGAATGCCTACAAAGTCTTCAAAGAAAGAATCGGTAATTATAGAGCAAGAAGTCATGAGAAACCACTCAAAGTAAGCACATCCACACCCAAGATGATTTTCACCTTTTGGCAGGTAGCATCAGAGCAAAAAAATGCCTTAGATTGTTCAATGATAATTATGGGAGATGCTTTAAAATGCATAATATAGAGTGCTAGAGCTGGGAATAACTTTACAAAAAAATATTGCACAGGGGGTGAAGTGCTAGTTGAACCCTGAAGGTCAGAAGTAAAAGGGACATTGAAACTGAGAATATTGACTTTTCAAGATAGAAGGCATTTCAGTCATGAACTGAAAGTACATAGCTGTAGAACACAAACAGTTACCATGAAAATGATCTGTTATCATTGAACATGGATGATCATTTAGAGGAATTATTTCCAAATCAATCCTCTCCTGCTTTTGGTTTTAATTAAAAGACATTCAAAATCCCTTCCTTGTTGGATAGTCTAGCCTTCTGTAATGTAAAACTACATGAATTGTCTTTCAAACCTGGAATTGTCCTTTGGCTATCAAATCTCCTCAGAGATGGCAAATAGAAGGAGACTGATCAAGGTGGAAGGACCTAGAGTATGGAGTGGAATGACTGCAAAGTCTTCAAACAGAGAACTGGTAGTGACAGAGAAGAAGTCTTCACCCAATTTACTTTTCACCTTTGGACAGTTATTATCAGAGCTGGGAATAACTTTATAGCAAAAGACTGCACAGGTGCAAAGTACCAGTTGAACCCAGAAGACCAGAGGAAGAAGGGATGTTAGAACTGAGAATACAGACTAGCTGAGATATAAGGCCTTTCAGTCATGTATTTAAAGAACATACCTAGAGAGCATTAACTGTTATTTTGAAAATGATCTGTTATCATTGAACCTGGATGACCATTCAGAGCGATCCATATTTCTGCAAGTTTTGGTTTGATCTAATAGTTAAGCAAAATCACTTCCAAGTTGGATAGTCATTCTTTCTGTGATGTAAAACTGGAACTATGGTCAATCTAAACTGGAAGTGTCCTTTGGCTATTTATTCTCCTCAGTGGATGGAAAATGGAATGAGATTTATTAAGGAGGAAGGACCAAGAGTATGGAGTGGAATGCCTGTATAGTCTTCAAACATAGAACCTGTAATTTCTGAGCAAGAAGACATCACAAACCATACAATGTAAGTACATCAGCACCCAAGATGCTTTTGCCCTTTGGACAGTTACCATAAGAGTAGAACAGGCCTTAGATCTTTGATAGACAGTTTTGGGAGATGCCTTAAAAGGCATAATATAGAGTGATAGAACTGGGAAAATCTTTAGAAAAACAGATTGCACAGGTTGGAAGTGCCAGTTGAACCCCGAAGGGCAGAGTTAGAAGGAATGTCAGAACCTAGTTGCAGACTAGTTGAGATAGAAGGTCCTTCAGTAAAGAATTTAAAGAACATTCCTGTAGAACACAAACTATCAGGAAATGGAGCTGTTCCTAGGTGAACATGAATGACCTTTCAGAGGAATGGTTTACAAATCATATTTCTGCAGGTTTGGGTTTTAATTAATAGACATCCAAGATCCCATCCATTTTAGATATTCTATCTTTCTTTGATGTGAAAATGGAAATGTATTCTCTCTAACTAGAAAGTGGCCTTGAACTATAATTCTCAGAAGAAGATGGAGAATGTCAAAGGATCCATCAAAGGGGAAGGACCTAAGAGTTTGGATTGGCATGCCCCCAAAGAGTTTTCAAACATCGAACATAAAATGAATAAGAAGATGCCTCAAAGCACACAAAGAAAATACATCAGCACCCACAGAGCTGGTCACTTTAGGACAGTTTGTATCAGAGCAGAAAGATCTCCTTGAATCTTCAAAAGACAGTGTTGAAAGTCTATAGTACATAGACTATCAAGGCTGAGAGGTGCCTTAAAAGACAAGATATAGAGTGCCATAGCTAGGAATGACTTTAGAACAAAAACTGTCCAGTTGGGCAGTGCCAGTTGAACAGAGAAAGGCAGGGGTAGAAGGGACACTAGAACTGCAAACACAGACTAGCCAAGATGTAAGCCACTTCAGATATGAGTTTAAAGCACATACCTATAGAACACAAACTATCAGGAAACGGAGCTGTCCTTCAGTGAACACAGATGATCTTTCAGAGGAATAGTTTACAAATTATAGTTCCATAGGTTTTGGCTTGAATTAATAGACATCCAACATCCCATCCAGTTAAGATCATCTATCTCTCTTTGCTGTAAAACTGGAAATGTAGTCTATCTAATTGGAAAGTGGCCTTTGACTATAATTCTCAGAAGAAAATAGAGAATGGCAAAAGATTGATCAAAGTGGAAGGACCCCAGAGTTTGGAGTGGCATGCCCACAGAGTCTTCAAGCATTGAAGATAGAATGAATAAGAAAACGTCTCAAAGCACACAATGCAAATACAGCAGCCCCTACAGGGTTGTTCCCCTTAGGACAGTTGTTATCAGAGCAGAGAGATCTCCTTAGATTTTTAAAAGACTGTGATGGAAATCCAAAGGACACAGACTTTCAAGCATGAGCAATGCCTTAAAAGACATAAAATAGATTTACAGAGCTAGTAACAAATTTAGAACACAAACTGAGCAGTTGGGAAGTGCCACTTGAATACAGAACAACAGGGGTAGAAGGGAAGCTATAACTGGGACCACAGACTAGCCAAGATGTAAGGTGCTTCAGATATGAATTTAATCCACATTCCTATAGAGCACAAACTTTTATGAGAAAAAACAGTGCATCACTGAATGTGCCTGACCATTCAGAAAGATGGCTAACAAGTCCTAGCTCTGCAAGTTTTGGTTTGAACTACTAGAACTCCAAGGTCCCACCCAGGCAGATTGTCTATCTTTCTGTATTGTAAAACTAGAAGAATAGGCTATGGAAACTGCAAATGTCCTTGGTCTACCAATTCTCCTCAGTGTATGGAAAATGGAATGAGCTTGATCAAGGTCGAAAAACTAAGAGTATGGAGTGGAATGCCTGTCAAAGTTTTCATAGAAATAACCTGAAATGATGGAGCAAGAAGTCATGACAAACCACTCAAAGTAAATACATCAGCACCCAAGATGCTTTTCACCTTTGGACAGTTCCCATCAGAGAAGAAAAAGCCTTAGATGTTGGAAGGACTCTTTTGGGAGATACCTTAAAAGGCATAATATAGAGGGATATAGCTGGAAATGACTTTAGAATAAAAGATTGCCCAGGTGGAAAGTGCCAGTTGAACCCAGAAGGGCAGAGGTAGAAGGGGAATTAGAATTGTGAATACAGAATAGCTGAGATAGAAGGCCCTTCAGTCATGAATTTAACATAACTATCATGAAAAGGCACTGTGACTCACTGAATATGGATGACCATTATGAGGGATATTTTACAAATCATAATTCTGCAGGCTTACATTTGTATTAATAGAGATCCAAGGTCCCCTCCAGTTCAGATAGTCTATGCTATACATATAGAACTGTAGTCTATCTAAACTGAAAGTGGCCATTGACTATAATTCTCATAAGACGTTGGAGAATGACACAGGATCAATCACAATAAGAGGTCCCATGAGTTTGGAGTGGCATGCCCTCAAAGATTCTTCAAACTTCGAGCATATAATGAATAATAAGACATATGAAACCATAAAAAGGAAATACATCAGCACTCACAGAGCTTTCCCCTTTTGGACAGTTACTATCAGAGCAGAAAGGGCCTCCTTAGATCTTGCCAGGACAATATTGGAAGTCTATAGGACACAGACTATCAGGCCTGAGAAATGCCTTAAAAGACATAAGAAAGAGGGATAGAACTGGGAATGACTTTAGAACAATGATTGTACAACTGCAAAGGGCTAGTTGACCACAGAAAGGCAGGGGTAGCAGGGACACTAGAAATGAGAATACAGATTAGCCAAGACATAGGGTGCTTCTCATAGGAATTTCATGCATATACCTATAGAACACAAATCACAAACTGTTATCATGAAAAGGAACTCTGCATCACTGAACATGGATGACCATTCAGAAGGATGGTTTACAAGTCACAGCTCTGCAGGTTTTGGGTTGAACTAATAGACATCCAATGTCCCATCCTTGTTAGATAGTCTATTTTTCTATGGTGTAAAACTGAAATTTTCATCTATCCAACCTGGAAGTGTACTTTGGCTATCAGTTCTCCTCATGTGATATAAAATGGAAGGATCAAGGTGGAAGGACCTAAGAGTAGGGAGTGGAATGCCTGCAAAAGTCTTCCAACATAGACCCTGTAATGAAAGAACAGGAAGTCATCACAAAGTACACAAAGGAAGTCCATCATCATCCCCTGAGCTTTTCACCTTTGGACAATTACTATCAGAGCAGAAAAGGCCTCCTTAAATCTTTGGACAGTGTTTACAATCCATAGAACACAATGTCAGCATTGAGAGATCGCCTAAAAGATATTGACTTTCAAAGCTGGGATTGAGTTTAGGAAAAAATTTCACAGATGAGAAGTGCCAATTGAACTCAGAAAGGCACAGGTAGAAGGGATGTTACAACTGAGAACACAGACTAGCCAAGATGTATGGTCCTTCTGATATGAATTTCAGCCACAAACCTATAGAACATAAATTGCTATCATGAGAAGTAGCTGTGTATCATGGAACATGAATGACCTTTGGAAAAGATGATTTACAAATCCTCCTTCTGTAGACTTTGCTTCCAACAACTCAGTACTCAGTGTACCATCTAGTCCTGATATTCCATCTCTCTCTTTGAAATTTGAAGAGTAGCCTGTCAGATCTGGAAGTGTCCTTTGGCTATCAACTTTCATCAAAGGAATGGAGAATGGAATGTCATTTGATTGAGTTTAAAGGACCCACGAGCACAGAATGGCATGCCTGAAGAATCTTCAAATGCAGAACATATAGTGACCGAGCAAGGAGACATCTCAGACCACCGAAAGTAAGTCCATCAACACTCATAGAGTTTTAAGCAGAAAGAGTCTCCTTAGATCATTGAAGGACAATGTTGGAAATTCATAGGACACAGACTGTGGGGGCCTGAGAAATGCCTTAAAAGGCTTAACATAGAGTGGCAAAGCTAGGAATGACTTTAGAGTGAAGATTGTATACATAGGAGATGGCATTTGAACAAAGAAATGCAGAGGTAGAAGGGGAATCAGAACTGAGAACACAGACTGGCTAAGATGTAAGATCCTTCAGGCATGAATTTAATGCATTTACCTTTAGAACACAAACTGTTATTATGAGAAGGAGCTGGGCAACATTGAACATGAATCATTGTGAGGGTTAGTTTACAAGTCAACTCTCTTCAGGTTTGGGATTGATTCAATCCAAGATCCCATTCATGTATGGTATTCTATCTTTGCAAAACTTGTACCATCAGTTCTAGAAGAGTCCTTTGACTATCAGTTCTCCTCAGTGGAATGGACAACCAGGTTGATGATGGTGGAAGGACCTGAGTTCATGGAGTTCAAGGATACAAATTGGTATTATGAAAAGAAGATATAAATCTTCGAGCAAGGATGACCATTGGGAGATGTGATTTCCAAGTCATCATTTTGCTTTGAACTCATTGGCATCCAAGGTCCCTTCCAGGTCTGATAGTTTAACTTTCTGTGAAATAAAACTTGAAATTTAGTCTATCAGACCTACAAGTGTCCTCTGGCTATCGATTGTTATCAGAAGGACATATAATGGGACACTGACTAATCGAGATGGAAGGATCCAAGAACATGGAGTGGCATGCCCACAAAGAGTCTTCCAACATATAATGACAGACTAAGAAGATATCTCAAATCACATAAAGTAAGTATATCAGCACCCAGAAAGGGTTTCCTTAGATCTTTAAAAGACAATGATGGAAGTCCATAGGACACAGCCTATCAAGCCTGAGAGATGCCTTAGAAGACATAATAAAGAGTGCCAGAGCTAGGAATGACTTTAGGGAAAAAGATTGCATGGGTGGGAAGCACTAGCTGAACACAGAAAGGTAGGGCTAGGAATGGTAGAATTGAGAACACAGACTAGCCAAAATCTAAGGGCCTTCAGACATGAATTTAAAGCATGTGCATTAGCAGACATACTTCTTCACTTTTTGCATGGTCCTAATTTTTTCTAAGTCTCTTCTTTGTCTGACATTCCATGTTCTCATGATGTTGTGAAATGATGCATAGAATGTCAGCCAGGAAGCTGCCTTAGTTTGTCAATGGATGACAGTGCAATGGCCAAAAGAATCTACATTGACAGAGCTGAAGCACACCCAAGAGGATGGATTCTCATGTCTGGGAGCAGCCTTAAAACAAAGCACAGGCATTGCATTCATTGCAAGGCCTCACAGCAGAAAATGGTAGGCCTAAAGAGAGCCTAAAAACAGGGAACGCAAAGTGTCTTAGGTTCAAATTCTCCTTAAAGTAGGAAAGAAATAATCTTAGAAAGTAGAAGCCAAGTTGTTACCTGGGTACTGATGGGCCTGAGAAAATGGAGTGAAAAAGCAGGAAGTGTCATTTGAGCATAGAAAATCATGTGTTTAGGGATCTTGAGACCCTCAATATCCAATTTTTTGTCCCCCCCCCAAAGAGCTGCCAGCAATATTTTTGTGCCTATGAATCCTTTTCCTTTTCTCTTTGAATTCTCTCGAATACAGACTTAGTGGTGGCATTGCTGGGTCAAAGGGCATGCACCATTTTATAGCCTTTTGGGCATAGTTCCAAAATGTTCTCCACACTTGTTGGATCAGTTCACAGCTCCATCTTGATTATCTTGATAATTCCTTTGATACCTTTCCTTTGTTCTTCCAGATAAATTTCATTATTTTTTCTAGCACCATAAAATAAATTGTGTGAGTTTGATTGGTTTTGCATTGAATAATCAGATTACCTAACATGACAGGAAAAGTAAATGACAAATGCTTGAGGAGATGTGGGAAAATGGGGACAAAAATGTATTGTTGGTAGATTTATAAATCTAAGACAATTCCAAGGGACTCATGATGAAAAATGCTGTCCACATCAAGAAAAACCTGAATTAGATCAAGATATACTATTTTTCTCCTCTCTTTTTTTGCATTCAGTTTTCTTTTGTCGAGTGTTTTGTTTCTCAACAGTTTTGCCTGATTGCACAAGTATAGCCTATATCATCAAATTGCTTACCGTCTCAGGGAGGGGGATTGAAAAGGAGGGAAGAAGAGACTTTTAAATTCAAGAATTTTAAAAATGAATGTT
Source organism: Macrotis lagotis (assembly GCF_037893015.1). Lineage (NCBI taxonomy): Eukaryota > Metazoa > Chordata > Mammalia > Peramelemorphia > Peramelidae > Macrotis > Macrotis lagotis. The sequence continues at coordinate 3,371,767 of NC_133666.1, forward strand.
AAAAATGTAATTGGTGAAAAAATAAAATAATATAATACCAAAGAGAGAGAGAGATTTTCAAAGCCAGAACCATAAGTGTAACACAAATTGTCTGAAATATAAGTGACCTGAAAACAGAATGTCACAACTGGAGTGAGCCTATGAAAGAATAAGAAGTATTAAAGAAAGAATGGCAGATCTGGAATTCTTTACAATATGATTCCAGAATTGGAAAGCATTTTAGGATATTTTAGGATATGGAATAGGGTCAGAATTAGAATATAAAGCAAAGAAGGAAAAGGGAACCTTAGAACATGGAATAAGATAAATATTTCCTTAGATCATAAAATGACAATCCTGGAATGGGTCTTAAAATATAGAAGAGGTCATAGCTGGAAGGCTCTTAGGATGTGAAATAACACAATTTGATGTCCATAACACAGTAGACTAAAATTCATTTCCATCTGTCATAACCCTGTTCTGGACAAAAAAAGAGACATGTTAGAGGAAAGAATTCTGGACTGCCCGAATAATGGGACTTAATGAATAGCCCAATGGCACTGATTAGACCACAAAGCACTGTCCTAAATCCTTTTAACTGATCTCTCTAAACTTTCTCACTTGGGTTTAAATTTTCAAGTCTTTGCAAATGATACCTGATAGAGATGTCCAAGGAGACCCAACCTTTCTCCTGAGCACCAGTCCTGCATTACCATAGCCTTTTGTACTGTGAATATCTCAAAATATGTTAAAAAATTAAACATATTAAAAATATGTTAAAATAGATTTTACTAATCCCATCCTCCTGAACCATTCCATATTCCAAATTTCCCTATTACTGTTGAAAGACCACTACCCTCCCACACACTCAGACAGACTTGAAAGCCAGATTTTATCCTTGATTTCTTACTCTTGTTCACCCCATTTATCCAATCTGTTGCCATACCTTCATATCTCTCAATAGGCCCCCCCCTCTCCACTTACTGAGCCATCATGCTACTTTGGCATTTATCTCCTCACTCCTGGAATATTACAATAATCTTCTGGTTGGTTTCCTACCTCAATCCTTTCCCCATTCCAATTAATCATCTATCCTGTTGCCAAAAGAAGAGAAGGTGGGGCAACTAATGATTTCAGTTTTGGACATAGTGAGTTTAATGTATCTACTAGGATCCAGTTTGAGATGTCTGAAAGGTAATTGGAGATATGAGATCCAAGGTCAGCAGAGAGACTGCAACAGGAAAAGTAGATGGATCAACACCAAGATGGTACTTAAATCTGTGCAAGTTGATGAGATCACCAAGTAAGGTAGTCTAGAAAGAGAGAGAAGAGGACCCAGGAAAGAAATTGGAGGGACAGCTACAGTTAGAGAGTACAATTGGAAAGAAGATCTGACGAAGGACTAACCAGGAGGGGGGGTGTCCTATAAACCTAGAGAGAAGAGAGGACCAAGAAGAGGGTCAATAGTGCCAAAGGTTGTAGAGAAGGTCAAAAGGAATAAGGACTGAGAATAAGTTTCTCAGCTGAGAAAGTGGGAGTAGATGGAGCCATGAGAGGTAAACAATTTCATAGGTTGTACATGTGTAATCATGATAAGACATCTTCACATTAGTCATGTTGTAAAGAAGAAACAGAACAAAAGGAAAAAAAAATACTACAGAAGAAAAGTGAAAAAACACTGAATTCAGACTCCATATTTTTTCTCTGGATGTGAATGGCACATTTTCCATCATGTCTTTTACAAGTGTCTTAGATTGCTGTATTGCTGAGAAGAACTAAGAGGTCTATCATCATAGATCATCGCACAATCTTGCTATTAAGATATGCAATATTCTCCTGGTTCTACTCACTTCATTCAGCATCAGGCCATAGAGGTCTTTCCAGGGTTTTCTGAAATCCATCTGCTCATCATTTCTTAAAGAACAATAGTATTCAATTACATTCATACACCATAACTTGTTCAGCCATTCCCCAATTGATGGGCATTCCCTCTATTTCCAACTCTTTGCTACAAATATTTTTTGTACATGTGAATCTTTTCCTGCTTTTTATGATCTCTTTGGGATATAGTCTTAGAGTGGTATTGCTGTTTCAAAGGGTATGTGCAATTTGATTGCCCTTTGGGCGCAATTCCAAATTGCTCTCCACAATGGTTGGGTCAGTTCACAACTCCACCAACAGTGCCCCAGTTTTCCCACATCCCCTCTAACACTGATCATTCCTTTTTTGTCATTTTAACCAATCTGATAGGTGTGAGGTGGTACTTCAGAGTTGTTTTAGTTTCCATTTCTCTAATCAGTCGTGATTTAGAGCATTTTTTCACATGACATATGATAGCTTTGATTTCTTCACCTGAAAACTGCCTGCTTACATCCTTTGATCATTTATCAATAGGGGAATGATTTGCAGTCTTATAAATTTGACTCAGTTCTCTATTTATTTGAGAAATGAGGATCTTATTAGCAACCTCTGCTAAAAATTATTTTCCATATCAAAGGGAATTTATTAAATTCAGACAAACCTTAATAGTTATACAGATATCCAGGCAATGATATTAGATTGCTCAAGGTAATGCTACCCTGTGTGAAATTGCATGTTTTTACTTACATACATGTTAATTCCTGCATACTTGAGTATTTTACTGTTATATTTATTCGACTCTGTTCTATTATCTTGATTAGATAAATTTTTGTTAATTGTTTATTTTATACACTAATGCTTGCTTCTAGGGTCGCTGTTTTCTGTTAAATATAGACCTCTTGTTAGTGCTATTGTTACAGCTAGCTAGCTTGGCTATTTTAGCCATGCATTGCTTGTTCAACCTTGTTGTCTACAGCACTGATGTTTGGGTTTATGCTATAGAGTTAGAGTTTTGGGGTACACGCCAATTGATTTTTGCAAGAGACAGCAAAAAAAGTCCTCAGGTCAGAAGAAGAATGGAACACCTCTCCTCCAGGTGAATTGGATGGTTTCCTGAAACATAGTCCTTGTGGTAATAGGTATACTTGGAGAGAAACATGACTCCTGATTGATTGAAAATGATGATGTATCCCTGTGTAAGTGGACAAAGACTTCAGATTCAGAGAGAGCCTGGTGAAGAAGCAAAGATAAAATTTGAGAGAGTTTGGAATGAGAGAAAGGGTGAACTTTTGAATGATGGGTTAGAGATCTCCCTGGGGAAGCCAACTCCCAACCTATCTTTCAGTGTTGCATTCCTAGAGACTGCTAATTGATGGACTTCTCAAGTGAGAGGCGAGAGTTTTTTGCTCCCATCTGAAGAGCTCTTATCCTTTTGTGTATTATTTTGCTTATTATACATTTATTTATGCTTACTATCCATCCACCAGACTGTACATCTGAACCTCTCCCCAATTTCTGCTTTCTCTTTGCTTGGGTAATTAGGGTTGCTCATTATGTGCGATTTTTCTCTGTGGAAGAAGCACAAGATGGGAGGGAACTAAGGTGCTGCCCACCTGTTGAGAACCCAGAAAAAAACAGAGTCTTAGACTACCAATATTGGAGGTATGGAACTCTGACCTAATTCCAATTGCCTTTGAGATCAGTATGCTTTGCTTGCACCATGAGCATATGTTCTTATAATATTATTGATTTTTTTTTTGCTTTTTCTCTTCTATGTTTTCCTTAACTTCTGTGTTTGCATTTTTTCTATTCTCTCTCTCTCTCTCTCTCTCTCTCTCTCTCTCTCTCTCTCTCTCTCTCTCTCTCTCTCTCTCTCTCCCCTTGCCATGGCTGATTCAGTTTTTCTTCTACGCTCCTTATTCTTGCTCTGCAGGTCATATATCCTCCTGTCATAATTCTCATTTCTCTTTTAAACTTCTTAGGAATCACATTATCTTGAAATTCCAGTCTTCTGCCTCATCAAGTATCGAATTGTTTTCTTTCATTCTGCAGTATTTATTCATAGATTCCTGAACTTGTTTACTAAATCTGAAGGACATGTTTCTTCCTGGTGTTCCTATTTTTCCTATCAATTGATGTGCTTATGTTCAAGTTCTTTGATTTTTCTCCTTCCCCGAAATCACAGATGAGTTTAGTCTCTCTCCCAATCAACTCTCACAATATAACCCCAGTTCCAAAGCCCCTTGGACCATTCACTAGGCTATCATGTTACAGGTAAGCCTGAGGATATGGTCAAGCATGTCTCTAGGTGATAATAATAGAGATTGCTCATGTGAAAAATGTCTTACATGTAATTGTATGTTTATTGTTGTACATGTGAATCACTGCATACTTGAGCATGCTTTTTTGAAAATCACTATTACATTCTTTGACTATGTATTATGTTCATGTATTTCATATGCACCTTACTGCTTATAGTTGAGGTATGCTTTCGATATAGGCCTATTGAGAATGTTATTGTTGCATCTAGTTAGTCAAAAATTGCTTTCTTAGATAGTTAAAAGTTTATTGATTTTGATGGACTGCTGTGTACTATGGCTATGCATGTACTTTTTAAATTTTCATGTGTTTTATGTCTTGTATGTAGCTAGACATGTTGACACTGAGGTGGCAACACAAGTGATGCTTTATATGGTGCAATGTCTACTCATAGGTTTTTAACATGCATGTGTTTTATTTCAGTTTCCATGATACCTAAGATTGGTTACCTGGGATGCCAAGAAAATCATCCTTGTTGTTTTGAAACATGGAGACAAGTTTTCAGTTTGCCCCAGCTGATCTTTTCAAGGGACTGAAAAGAGTTTTGGCCCAGGGGAGGAATGGATCTCTGTCCCAAAGCTCATTGGTATGAGACTCTCTCCTTATTGGTAGATGTCCTGTGTCTGTGTGAAGGGTGGGGAAGAGATGGAAAGAGCAGGAGAGAGGACTGCTTTTCATTGTTCTTAATTCTTCTTTGAGTCATCTTCCAGTGACTGAATCACTTTAGACTTTGAGAGCTTCTGGCTTCCAGATTTGATAAAGAAAATAGGTCAACTCTGCTTCAAGTTCCTGAAGGAAAAGACTCCAGGAAGACATGAGAGAAGCTAGCAGTATCCATTATATCTATATCCCCAATTTGCTACAGTAGATACTTTAGGGAACTTCTCACTGGATGAAATCCAGGACTCTTTTTCTTAGTTGATCTGAATTACCTTGCTCCCAGTGGGAGAGTTTCTTCACTCTGTATCATCTGATATGTATTCTCTGATTTCTATTTTGCTACCGATTTTAATAAATTCCTGTTTTTGTCTAATTGCTTTGTGTATTCATTGTGGAACTGGTATTTAAAGGGAAAGAGGGTCAAGTCTTGAATACAGAGCTTTGGGTTCTCCTTTCCCCAATATTTTAATGACAACCAGAAGTTAGCTTGAACCTGAAATCCACATCCCCTAGACTAATAATATTTAAAGAAGCAGATAGATATAGTTCTAACTTGGTACCCCCTCTCTCTGAGAAAAGCAGAATGATAGCCTCTGACCTCAATCTCCTACTTTACCCCCGGCAGAGAACAATGTCTCATCTGAAGAAAGTTGGGGTGAAAAGAGGCTAAAGATGCCTATTCTGCTTCCCTTTGAGTCATACAAAGAGATGCCAATGCTACATGTTAGGGAAATCATGCAAGTAATGAATATGAGCTTAGACTTCAGAAGATAGGAGGGCCTGGTGTTTTATGGTCCCTGGAATCACAAAGCCTCAGACATGACTGAATGACTGAACAACACTGTTTTCCTTTAATATTTACTTCCTGACTCTGTCATCTTTGATGATGGTTTCCTTGAGGGTTGGACCTCAAAGTATCTCAAATAGCTTCCACATTGGACAATTCGTAGTGGTCAGAATTGGTCCGAGTTGAATGTTAGAAAAGAAAAAAGAAGAAAAAGAATGTGAAATTGCATATGAAATGAATGGAAATTTGGGTTAGTCCTAAAGGGAATTTCACTTACTTATTCAAAAACACCCTCAGACTTGGTGTAATAGATTCCCACCTGCACTGTGTCATGTCCTGGTGACCTTACCTGTTTTGTTCTGTTTCTTAGTTCTTTGGTCAGGCACAGACAGCTTGGAGCTTTGCAGCATTGTGGCTACAGCTGTCCACCCCAGCATGGGCTTCATTGCTGTTACAAAGCGTTTGACCTGGTGCAGAAATACATTAAACACAATAGGACGAGGTGAGGCCAAAGTGATAGAGTTTAAAAGAGGGATGAAAGGAAAGATAGAAAGTGTAAAACCCATTATTAATATTTGGGCTAGGCAAAGACAGGAGCATCATACTGAGAATAGAGAGTACTTTAAATACAGATTAATACTGTTGAGGAAATTACTTTTCTATCTCTATTTTTTTTTGAAAAGATGTGTGAGGGCAGCAAATAGAGAAACAATTAAAAGAGTATATGATGAAGGGAAATACATAGTTATCAATCATATCTGCAAATGGAAATGGGATGGACTCATCCATAAAATGATGAAGGATAGCACAATGGATTAGAATGCAATCATATATTCAAGGAACACATTTGAAACGTGAAGATTCACCCAGAGTTAAAATGAAGAGCTGAAGTAGGTTATTATGTTTCAAACTAACAACAACCATAACAAAGCTGGGGAGTAATCTCCAATAATAATATCCAAGAAGAGATTTCAACATGGTTGAAAGGGATAAGCAGAGAGGTGGCTAGGTGGCACAGTGGATAGAGCGCCGACCCTGGCCCTGGAGTCAGGAGCGCCTGAGTTCAAATTTGGCCTCAGACAGTTAATAATTATGTAGCTGTGTAGCTCTGGGCATGCCACTTAACGCCATTGCCTTGCAAAAAACCTAAAAAACAAAAAGAAAGGGATAAGCAGAGAAAACATGTTATGTTAAGGATACTATTGATAATGAAATAATATCAAAATGGTACACACACATATGCACTTCAGAGCATAGCATCTAAACACTTAAAGGAAGTTAATTAGATAAAAAAGGAATGGGCAGCTTAAACTACATTGGCAGTACATTGCAATGTGCCCCTTTCATATATAGACAATTTTTAAAAATTTGCAAAAAAGACATTAAGTAACTGAATAGCAAGTGAGAACAATTTAATATGATAGCTCTCTGGCAATTCCCAAAAGGTGATAGAAGGAATATAGCTATTTCTCAGCTATATATGGCAATTTTACAAAAATGAAATATGGTCCTCTAGATCATGTAACCAATAAAATGAGGGAATAGACATTTCCTCTGATCCTTAGGACCTCTTAGACGTCTCTAAAACAGGAACTAGGCATAAAAGATAAAGCAATTTTAGGTGTCTCCATGTACCAGGACACCAAGAACCCTAGTGAAGTAACAATTCAATGTACTTTTAACAGAAAATGTTAAAATCACAAATCCCTAACTCCACCGTTCATCATCACTCTCCTAGTGTCCATGGCAGAATTAAGCCTGCATAAAGACTCATTTTTAAAATATCTAGAGAACTGGGTCAAATTTATAGAAAACCAATTCATTCCTCAATTGATAAATGATCAAAGAATATGGAAAAGCAATTCTCAAATGAAGAAATCAAAGCTATAGTCATATGAAAATTGCTCTAAATTATTTAGATAAATGAAAATTAAAACATCTCTGAGGTACCACCTCATGCCAATATAACCAGAAAGGACAATGATCCATGTTGGAGGGAACGTGGGAAATCTGGGACACTAATGCATTGTTGGTGGAGCTGTGAACTCATCCAACTTTTCTGGAGAGCAGTTTGGAATTACTCCCAAAGGGCCAAAAATGTGCATCCCCTTTGATCCAGCAATACCACTATTAGATCTATACCCTGAAGAGTTTGTGAAAAAGGGTAAAAATATCATTTGTACAAAAATGTTCATAGCATCCTTGTTTGTGGTGGCAAAGAATTGAAAATTGAGTGAATGTCTATCAGTTGGGGAATGGCTTAACAAACTGTGGTCTATGTATGTGATGGAACACTAGTGTTCTATTAGAAATCATGAAGGATGGGATTTCAGAAAAGCCTGGAAAGACTTGCAGGAATTGAGACTGAGTGAAGTGAGCAGAGCCAGAATAACATTATACACACTATCAACCACATGGGATATTGATCAACCATGCCATGATGGACTTATTCATTTCAACAGTAAAATCATCAAAGATAATTTGAAAAGATTTGTGATAGAAAATACCATCCATATCCAGAGAAGAAATTATGGAGTTTGAATGAAGACCAAAGTTTATCTTCCATTTTTAAAACTTGTCTTACATATGATGTTGTTTTGTTTTCTCTGTTTTCTATCTTCCATTTGGATCTGATTCTTCTCTTACAATCCATTCAATTTTTGGCAGCAAGGAAATGGGACTAAGTGACTTGCCCAAAGTCACACAGCTAGGTAATTATTAATTGTCTGAGGCTGCATTTGAACTCAGGTCTTCCTGACTCTAGGGCCAGTGCTCTATCCACTGTGCCACTAGCTGCCCAACCCATTCAATTTTGATCTATGTGTAGTGTGGTTCCAAATGTAGAGCCCAGATCAGATTGCTTTCTGTCAGGAAAGGAGGAAGAGAGAAAAATCATAAAACTCAAAGTCTTGCAAAAAAACCTGACTGGTAAAAACTACCATTGTGTGTAGTTGGAAAAAGAATAAATAAAAATATTTAAATTAAAACGAAGAATCAGGCCTACAGTAGCCAACTCATTGACTTGAAATAGAATAAAACTGTACCTCTCCTTCCTCTCACTTCCAGGAAAAAACAAAAGACTGAAGTTTGTTCTGCCTGGGACAGCACCATGGCAATGCTCTGTACTGCAACAGAGTTCAATTAGAGAACTGAGGATGGAGGGTATTAGGACAGGACATGTTTGTGTGACTGTGTGACACTCCATTAAGTCTGAGGGGAAGAGCACAGCAACCAACTGGAGCCAGTTGTGTCACCCCAGAAGTCACTTGGGACAGAGACTGAAGCTTGGAAAATGGGCCTAGCATGAGAGAAGGCTGGATGGCGTTGAGGTCCAACACCAGGAAAACCACAAAGTTGAAGTCAGAGAGTAAGCAATAAGGGCAAAAAGACTAAAAATGTCAAAGAGCTCAGGAAGGAGAAAACTCAATTAAGACCTTGAGCATAAAAACTGACTATGGGTTTACATTTGAAACCTTTTATAAACAAATGGAGAAAAACAGAAATATTAAATATATTAATTCCTTACCACAATGCTGACCACAATCAAAAATATTTTTAAAAAAGATTAAAACATAAATGGAAATTCCATAATTTAACCCTAAAGAATTTCTGAGTTAAAGAATAAATCAGAGAATCAGTAGTTGTTATCAGCAAAGAAAATTACAACAATGAGACAGCATATCAAAATTTGGGGGATGTAGTCAAATAAGTCCTGGGGAAAATATATCTCTTTAGAGTTTTACCAAGAAATGATTGAAAGAGTAGATCCAAGAATGAAGCAGAAAACTACAAAAACAAAAGCAACAAAGAAAAATCCCCAACTAAGCACAAAAATAGAAATTCTGAAAAATTCATAAAATAGATTGAACCATTTGGTAAATTGATTTTTTTAGGAGAGTAAAACCAAACTGCCAAATGTCAAAAAAAAAAAAAAAGAAAAAGAAAAATTCACAAAAAATGAAGGAAATTATTAGGGACTATTTTGCCCAATAATATACTAACAAAATAGATGAGCATTTTCAAAAATATAAAATTCCTAGACTAAGAAAGCAACAAATAGACATTTTAAATCAGCACACCTCGGAAAAAGTAACAAATAATACATAAACCAACTCTCATAGGGGAAAAAAGGAACAGATGGATTTATGAGTGAATGATAATAGTCAAAGAAGAATGAAGGAAAATATCATGTGAAATGATTACAAAGAAAAGGAAAGAATCTTACCAAATTCCTTCTATGAAACAAATATGACCTTCCTACCTAAATCCAGGAGAGGCAACATGGAGAAGGAAAGCTGTGGACCAATATCTCTAATGAATATCAGAGCAAAAACATTGAATTAAGATATAGCAAAAAGTATATATCAACATCCTGAAAATGCCATACACTTAGGCGGTATAACTATGTCCATGTTGGACTTCTACCAAGAAAGTAGATTGAATCAATATTAGAAAAACACTCAAAATAATGGACTAGACTACACTCTTGGCTTCCCACTTTTCTTATTCTACATGCTCATTTCCATAGGACTTTCTCTTCACTCTGGAAGTTTACCACCAAAGTATCCTCGGCCTTTGAAGGTTTTCTTCTGGAACCTACATTTTAAGGAGAATAACTAGAAAATTAATAACATTGGCTGTTTCTTATGTGCTAAGTGCTTTCCAGTGTTTATCTCATTGAATCCTTACAACAACCCCTTGAAGTAAGTGCTGTTGTTCCTGGTTTATAGTTGAGAAATCTGAGACTGAGAGAATTTAAATAACATGCCCAGGGAGACAAGGCTAGTGAATGTCTAAAGCTGGTGAATTCATGTCTTCCTGACTCTAGCCCTGGCATTCTATTCCTTGTGACACCTAGTTGTTAATAAAGAAATTGTGTGATCATGTTAATAGATGGACAAAGTACAATAACCATTTCTGTGGAAAATATTCAAAAAAAAACCCCCAGAGAAATAAGCAGATCTTTTCTTATTATGGTGTATGCCCATCTAAAATATGAAATGAGTATTATGAGCGATAGAGAAAGAGTATGGACCTTTTCAGTATGTGGTCCAGAAATGCCCACTATCACCAGTATTATTTGACTTCATCCTAGAAATATTAGATATAATAAATTACAATACTATGCAACAAAAAGAAATTGAGGGAATAAGCATATTTGTAGAAGCCTATTAAAATCCATTCTAGGGGTGGCTAGGTGGTGCAGTGGATAGAGCACCAACCCTGGAGTCAGGAGTACCTGAGTTCAAATCCAGACTCAGACACTTAATAATTACCTAGCTGTGTGGCCTTGGGCAAGTCACTTGACCCCATTGCCTTGCAAAAAAAATCCATTCTACTTCAACTGAAAGTATTAAAACAACTATTTTTCTTGTATAAAGTGCTTTTCAGACTTAGCAAATTTCTTAGGAAAGAATGACCTTCTCTGAAATCCTTGCCACCTGTTTCTTAGACCTAACCCTCTAGTTTAGGAAAGCTGAGTAGAAAATTGAGCAGGGTAACCAAATCAGAAGGTAAAATACTTCCTGTAAAGCTAAGTTCATTGCCTTCTTCACCTCTTCCTGCCCAACACCATCTTCTAAAGGGACTCTTGGGCAAGGACCTACCTAAGGAGAGGTGGTACAGTAACTAGAGTGTTGGGTCTGAAGTCAGGAAGATGATATATAATGCAAATAGAAGACACACAAAACAAAAAAAGACATTCAATGGCATACCAATTGTTTTATACAACTGGGAAAATATACACAAAAGTCACCTGGCATAACCAAAGGGCTAGAAGCTCAAGGGAAGTAATGAAAAATATGGCAAGGTAAAGAAGGGAACCAAGAAGTACCCAATTTCATACTATCCTATGAAGCAATAATCATTAAAATTCCTTAGTTTTCACTCAGAAAAAAGAAAAGTTGATCATGGAATAAATGATTATATGCAAAATCTCCAGGAGCAAATAACTGTGTGGGTCTTGTATGTATTCAGGAATTCCTTTCCAGAATTTCTTGAGAAATTTATGTTTTTTTGAATCTCAAATCACCAGAAAAATTCTTTTAAAAAATTTGGGGGGCAGCTAGGTGGCACAGTGGATTGAGCACCAGCTCCTGGAGTCAGGAGTCCCTGAGTTCAAATCCAGCCTCAGACACTTAATAGTTGCCTGGCTGTGTGACCTTGAGCAAGGCACTTAGTCCCAATGCCTTAAATAAAAAAAAAGATTAAAAAAATCAGGGTAAATATCAAAATTCTTCTCTGAGGATTAAAGCTTAAAAAGTAACATTGAGATGTCACTGATTCTAAGGAATCTATGGATGTAGATTTGAAAACAAAAGAAGAAAAGAATTGAATATCAATCAGGTCAAGATTTCTGAGAATTAGGACAAGAGCAGATTAAGAGAGACCCTCGATCTAATTAGATGGTCTTTCTTCTCATGGTATAAAGGTATATTCATAACCCTCTCTGATGCAAATGGTGAGTAATTCTTACAAATAAAATGAATATTATTAAGTTTATATGCATAGCATACTTGAAGAAAATCCTATGAACAGTGTTCCAAGAAAAAAACATTTCCAGATCCAAAATAGATCCTTAAATTGACAATTGGGATAAATGATTCTTCATGATTGTTGATTTTGCTAGATCTGAATGCTATATTATTTGAATCCCATTCAATAATTTTCTCTGACTTTTTCCATAGTCTGACTATTCGTGATAGGCAGGCATTGCTTATAAATACTACCAAGCATAATTGTTGTGAAAGATGAATCAGAACAAAAGGGAACAAAAAAACCATGAGAGTGCAAAAAAAAAAAAAACACCATAAAGCATAAAACAAAAACTTTTCAAGTGGAAAATAGTCTGCTTTGGTTTGCATTCAGACCCCATAGTTCTTTCTCAGAACGTAGATGGTATTTTTCAATCACAAGACCCTTAGAATTCTCTTTGATTATTGTACAACTGAGTAGAGCTAAGTCCATCATATTTGATCTTCACACAATGTTACCGTTGTAATGTTCTCTTGGTTCTGCTCACTTCACATATTATCATTTCTTATCTTTACAGGCTTTTCTGAAGTCTGTCAATTTCTTTCCTTCTTTCCTTCTTTCTTCCTTCCTTCCTTCCTTCCTTCCTTCCTTCCTTTCTTTCTTTTTTCCTTTCTTTCTTTCTTTCTTTCTTTCTTTCTTTCTTTCTTTCTTTCTTTCTTTCTTTCTTTCTTTCTTTCTTTCTTTCTTTCTTTCTTTCTATTTTTGCAAGGCAGTGAGGATAAGTGATTTACCCAAGGTCACACAGGTAATTATTAAGTGTCTGATGTCAGATTCGACATTCATGATTTCTTACAGAACGATAGTACTCCATCATTCATATAACATAATTTGTTCAATCATTCCCCAAATTGATGGGCTTCCTCTCAATTTCCAATTTTTGTCACTATAAATATAACTGTTATAAATATTTTTGTACTTGTGGTTCTTTTCCCCTTTTTTATGATCTTTTTGTGATATAGACATCGTAATGGTGTTGTTGAATCAAAGGCCATGTACAGTTTTATTTCTCTTTGGACATAGGAGCAAATTGCTTTCCAGAATGGTGGAATCAGTTCACAACTCCACCAAAAATGCATTAGTGTCCCAGTTTTCTCACATCCTTTCCAGTCTCGGTCATTTTTCATTTTTGTCACAATGGCTAATCTGATAGATGTGAGGTGATATCACAGAATCGTTTTAATTTGCATTTCTCTAATCATTTATGATTTAGAGCATTTTTTCATATGACTATAAATAGCTTTAATTTCTTTTTTTAATTTTTTGAGGTTTTTTTGGCAAGTCAATGGGGTTAAGTGACTTGCCCAAGGTCAAACAGCTAGGTAATTATTAAGTGTCTGAGGTCAGATTCGATTTCAGGTCCTCCTGACTCCAGGGCTGGTGTTCTGTCCATAGTGCCACCTTGCTGCCACTAGCTTTAACTTCTGTAGCTGAAAACTTCATGTTCATGTCCTTTGGTCATTTCTCAATTGGGGAAAAATTTATACTCATCATTTTGACTCAGTTCTCTATACATTTTTAAAATGAGTTCTTTAACAGGAATACTAGTTATAAAAACTTGTTTCTGCATTCCTTATAATCTCGGTTGCACTGTTTTAATTGTGCAAAAGCTTTTTTATTTAACGTAGTCCTAATCATCCATTTTCTAATTTGTTCCATTATCTATCTTTTCTTTGGTCATAAACCTTTCGCCATTTCCATAGATCTGACTGATAGACTATTTCTGGTGCTATTTGGCTTATGGTATCATCCCTTATGTCCAATCCTATATCCCCTTCAACCTTATATAGGGTATGACATGTTGGTCTATGCCTAATATCTGCCATATTATTTTCCAGTTTTTCCCAGCAGTTTTTGTTAGAGTGATTTCTTATCCAAGAAGCAGGAGACTTTCACTTTAACCAATAGTAGATTATTATAATCATTTACTACTGTTTCTCTTATACCTCATCTATTCCACTGATCTACCCTTAGCCATTCCCAAACAGTTTTGATGATAATATAATTTTAGATCTCATACTGCTAGGGCACCTTCGTTTGCATTTTTTCCTATCAATTCCCTTGATATTCATGACTTTTTGTTCCTCCAGATGAATTTTGCTACTATTTTTTTCTGACTCAATAACTTAATTTTTGGTACTCTGGTATTGCACTGAAAAAGTAATTTAATGTAGGTAGAATTTTCATTTCCATTATATTCGCTTGGCCTACCCATGTGCAATTGATATTTCCTCAATTATTTAAATCTGATTTTCTTGGTGTGAAAAATATTTTGTAATTGTTTTTATATAGTTTCTGGGTTTGTCTTGACATGTAGACTCCCAAGTATTTCATTTTGTCTACAATTCCTTTAAATAGTATTTCTCTTTCTATTTCTTGGTGCTGGGCTCTGTTGGTAATATACAGTAATGATGACGATTTATGGGGATTTATATTCTATCCTGAAACTTTACCAAAGTTGCTAATTGTTTCAAGTAGGTTTTAGATTAATTTTCTAGGATTCTCTAAGGTAGATCCAAAGATTGAGTTTTGTTTCCTCATTGACTATTCTAATTCCTTTGATTTCTTTTTCTTCTCTTATTACTAAAGCTACCATTTCTAATACAATATTGAAAAATAGTGGGGATAACAGGCATCCTTTTTTCACTCCTGATCTTATTGGGAATGCCTCTAGCTTATCCCCATTTTATATAATGCTTGTTTATGGTTTGAGATAGGTACTGAGGGCAGTTAGGTGGTGCAGTGGATAGAGCACAGGCCTTGCAGTCAGGAGGACAGGCGTTTGAATCCAGCCTCAAACACCTGCCACTTATTAGTTGTGTGACCTTGGGCGAATCACTTCACCCTAATTGCCTCGCATCCAGGGCCATCTCCAGTTGTTCTGATTCCTATCTGGCCGCTGACTCAGATGGCTCTGGAGGAGAAAGTGAGGCTGGTGACTGAGCACAGCTCCCCTCACTCAAATCCAATTCATCTGTTGTCATGGCATCACCTCCCTGCTGTCAGGCTCTTAGAGAATGAAGGTCAAACATGAACAGATCTATGCTACTTATCTTTTAAGAAAAACTTCAATTAGTCCTATATTTCATAAGATTGCTGTATTTTGTCAAAGGCTTTTTAGCATCTATTGAGATAATCATATGATTTCTGTTCATTTTGTTATTGATATGGTCAATTTTGCTGATGGTTTTTCTTATATTGAACCTTCCCTATATTCCTGGAATAAATGCTGCCTGATCATATTGAATGATGCTAGTGATAACTTGCTATAATTTCCTTGATAATATTTTATTTAAAAATTTTACATCAATATTTATTAGGGAAATCAGTCTATGATTTTCTTTCTCTGTTTTGACTCTTGATTGTTTACATATCAGTACCATATTGATCAGTGGTATGATTCAAATAAATTAGCAACCGGTTCTCTGCCCTACTGACCGTTTTAAGTATACAAAAAGATATGCTGAAAGGTAGTTCAATATTTCATGCCTTCAATACTCAAATAAGAATGATAAAAGGGGTACACAAAATTAGAGTATATTATGTTACAGAAAGCAAACGTATCCCTAGGGAGTGAAAGCAACCATGTGACTGCAGCAGTCAATATTAGAACATATGCAGAATGAAAACACATTCTACTATGCTAACTCTTTTTTCTTCTATTTCCATGGCTTCTGAAATGGGTGAAAAGATAATCCTTGAAATATATATTTCTATTGGTTTATTGTGTCCAGTCACCCTCTGGTTGTTTGGCACTTTTTCTCTTTATGTTATATGTTTGCTTAATGAAGTAATAAAAATGAGAGAATTAATAGTATTTTATCAAAGGTATAAGGTGTTCTAAGAAATAAATAAATTAATATTACAAGCATAGTTCCATCAATTTTTTCACTTATGGATGGAATGAACATTACCACGGGTGCTTAGAAAACACTCTTGTGCAGATGAACATTAAAAAACAGTAAGGAATATAAATTTGTGATTTCTACATTGGGCAACTGCCCAAGCACCCACCTTAGAGAGAACCCCTGATTACAAGAGTCATTTTTAACCAGTTTGCCGAAATCAATGTAAAAAATTAGGTATTGGGAAGTGGTGTGAACTGGCTGAATCCCACCGTGGATACTGATGTCATAGAAGGAATTTTGCAGAACTCTTTCACCTATTTTTTCAAGTAGTTTATATAGAATTGGAATTAATTATTCTTTAAGTGTTTGGTAGAATTTACTTGTGAATCCATCTGACCTGGACATTTTTTTTTCCTTAGGAGTTCATTGATGGCTGGTTCAATTTCTTTTTCTGAAATGGGGTTATTTAAGTATTTTATTTCCTCTTCTTTTAATCTGGGCAATTTTTATTTCTTTAAACTTTTTCCATTTCACTTAGATTGTTGAATTTCTTGGCATAGTAGGACAAAATGACTCCTAATTATTACTTCAATTTACTCCTCATTAGTCGTGAGTCCACCTTTTTCATTTTTGATATTGAAATTTGGGTTTCTACCTTTTTTAAAAAAATCAGATTAGCAAAATATTTATCTATTTTAATGGGTTTTTTTCATAAAACCAATTCTTGATTTTATTTTATTTATTATTCTGGGTCCTACAATCCTTCAATGCTAATGCTGCCATTCCCATGTAATCCTGACTGTGGCTCCTTGGTATTTAATTACTTCTTTCTGGCTGTCTTCAGTATATTTTCTCCTTGATCTGATAATTCTGGAATTTGGCTATAATGTTTTTGGCATTTTCAATTGGGGATACCTTTTAGGAGGTGATCAAAGGATTCTTTTTTTATGTTTTAACTTTCTTTTACCAAACCATTGTTCTAGTCTCAATTAGTTCATCCAGAACACAAACAACATTGTCATAACTGGACTTGGGAAGTGGGTAAGGGAATTTTTTGGAGCTCATCTAGGATTTGGCTTTTTTTAGTTCAGTTGTTATTTAATTTTAACAAAATAATTGCTTTTCCCTTTTCCCTTTAGATATGTCATTAAGGTATCAATAGGCACAAAACTCTACAGGCATATATGTTAGATTCTAAATGCAATGAGGTCCTGCCTCTTGAGGAGTTAAGATGCATTCACTGAACCCTGGACTGAAAATATTGGCTTCACAATCCTGGAAGCTTTATCAATTAAGATAACTTTTATTTCATAAACAACAAAAGTTCAGGTTTTTATAAATTGCCCCATGAAAAAAAGCTGCATAGACAGTATCAGGCTGGTTGACCATTTCTTAACTATGCTCTAACACTTCTGTTTACTGTTCTATTGTATCTTCTGATCAATATTGCCAAACTGTTAAGAGATTTTAACAAGTAAAGAATGAAATATACCATGTTCCTGTTGGATTTACAATTCTAATCCTGTTACAAAGAAAACCCCAGAATAGCCTTTAAAAGCATAAAAAGGGCTTTTTGCTCTTGGGGGGAATTAGAAGTCTTAATGCTCAACAGTAGTAAACATAACCAAGTACCAAATACTCCAAAAACAAGGCTGTGACCATGTCCACTCCTCTCCTCCTTCACCTCAAAATTCCACCGTGGCTCTGATAGAAGACAAAGGCTCAGCCTGGCATTTAAAGCCCCCATGCTCATGCTTCATCTCTTATACAATGTTTCTAGCCTCATGAAGAGATTGCTAACTTTCGAAATTATTCAATATTCCTTTATTAGAACCTTTGGTATGAAGGATTCTTTCAATTACTATTTTACCCTCTGTTTCAAGGTAGATTTTTCTTGATGATTTCTTTTGCGGGCAGCTAGGTGGTGCAGTGGAGAGAGCACTGGCTCTGAAGTCAGGAGGACATGAGTTCAAATTTGTCCTCAGACACCTGAAGCTTACTACTTATGTGACCCTGAGCAAGTCATTTAACTCCATTACCCCACAAAAAATAAAAGAGAGAGAGAGAGAGAGAGAGAGAGAGAGAGAGAGAGAGAGAGAGATGTTGTTCAGTATCTTCTTTTGTTCACGGCTTTCAGGTTATCAAATAATTCTTAAATTACCTCTCCTGCATCTATTTTTGGGTCAGTTGTTTCAAATGAGGTATTTTACATTTTCTTAGATATTTACATTTTTTTTATTTTGTTTGACCGATTCTTAATGGGTCATAGAGTCATTAGCGTTGACTTGTACAATTCTATTTCTCTTTTTTTTTCCTCTTAAAGATTTTATTTATTTTGAGTTTTGCAATTTTCCCCCTAAACTTACTTCTCTCCCCCACCCCCCACAGAAGGCAATTTGCCAGTCTTTACATTGTTTCCATGGTGCACCTTGATCCAAATTGAGTGTGATGAGAGCGAAATCATATCCTTAAGGAAGAAACATAAAGTATAAGAGAGAGCAAGATCAGACAATAAGATATCTGGTTTTTTCCTAAATTAAAGGTAATAGTCTTTGGTCTTTGTTCAAACTCCACAATTCTTTCTCTGGATACAGATGGTATTCTCCATCCCAGACAGCCCCAAATTGTCCACTGATGGAATGAGCAAGTCCATCAAGGTTGATCATCACCCCCATGTTGCTGCTAAGGTATACAATGTTCTTCTGGTTCTGCTCATCTCACTCAGCATCAGTTCATGCAAATCCCTCCAGGCTTCCTTGAATTCCCAACCCTCCTGGTTTCTAATAGAACAATAGTGTTCCATGACATACATAGACCACAGTTTGCTAAGCCATTCCCCAATTGAAGGACATTTACGTGATTTCCAATTCTTTGCTACCTCAAACAGGGCTGCTATGAATATTTTTGTACAAGTAATGTTTTTACCCTTTTTCATCATCTCTTCAGGGTACAGACCCAGTAGTGGTATTGCTGGAGCAAAGGGGATGCACATTTTTGTTGTCCTTTGGGCGTAGTTCCAAATTGCTCTCCAGAAAGGTTGGATAAGTTCACAGCTCCACCAACAACGTAATAGTGTCTCAGATTTCCCACAACCCTTGCAACAATGATCATTATCCTTTCTGGTCATATTGGCCAGTCTGAGAGGTGTGAGGTGGTGCCTCAGAGAAGCTTTAATTTGCAGTTCTCTAGTAAGTCATGATGTAGAGCAATTTTTCACATGACCATGGATTGCTTTGGTCTCCTCATGTGTAAATTGCCTTTGCATGACCTTGACCATTTGTCAATTGGAGAATGGCTTTTTTTTAAAAAAAAAATTGACTCAGTTCTCTGTATATTTTAGAAATGAGTCCTTTGTCAGAAGCATTAGTTGTAAAGATTGTTTCCCAATTTACTACATTTCTTTTGATCTTGGTTACAGTGGTTTTGTCTGTGCAAAAGCTTTTTAATTTAATGTAATCAAAATTATCCAGTTTGTTTTTAGTGATGTTCTCCATCTCTTCCTTAGTCATAACCCGCTTCCCTTTCCATAGATCTGACATGAAAACTACTCCTTGATGTTCTAGTTTGCTTATAATATTGTTTTTTATGTCTAAATCCTGTATCCATTTGGGACTTATCTTGGTATAGGGTATGAGGTCTTGGTCTAATCCAAGTTTCTTCCATAGTAAGTTCCAATTTTCCCAGCAGTTTTTATTGAAAAGAGAGTTTTTTTCCCCCAAAGGCTGGACTCTTTGGGTTTATCAAACAGCAGATTACTAGAATCATTTCCTGCTATTGCACCTAGTCTATTCTACTGGTCCACCACTCTATTTCTCAGCCAATACCAGACAGTTTTGAGGACTGATGTTTTATAATATAATTTTAGATTGGGTAGCGTTAAGCCACCTTTTTTGTTACTTTTTTCATTGAATCCCTGGCAATTCTTGACTTTTTATTTCTCCATATGAATTTACTTACAACTTTTTCTAAGCCATTAAAGTAGTTTTTTTGAATTTTGATTGGTAGGGCTCTAAACAGGTAGTTTAGTCAATTCTATTTTACAAGGAATTATTTTCTTCAGTTAGTTTTTGCCTTTCCTTTGCCATTTGGTGAATTCTAATTTTTAAAGAGTTCTTTTTTAAAAATCTATTTGTCCAATTGTATTTTTTTAGGTTTTTGCAAGGCAAATGGGGTTAAGTGGCTTGCCCAAGGCCACACAGCTAGGTAATTATTAAATGTCTGAGATTGGACTTGAACCCAGGTGCTCCTGACTGCAGGGCCATTGCTTTATCCACTGTGCCACCTAGCCACCCTCCAATTGTATTTTTAAAGGATTTATTTTCTCCAGTGAATTTTTGTTCTTCCTTTTGCAAGATGTTGGATTTCTCTTGCATTTCTTTTCCCAGTTTTTTTCTGCTTGATTTTTAAAATCCTTTTTGAACTCTCCCAAAAAGTCTTTTTGGTCTGGAGACCAATTCCTATCTCCCTCTGGGGCTTCACATGTAGCCCTTTTTTTCTGCCCTCTTTTTCTGTATGGTGTTTTCTTCGATCTTACCTTCAAAGTAGCTTTTCTGATTCATTTAGGGTTTGGGTGTCCCAAGCTTCTAGTATTGAGGGAGGGTTATGCTCTAGACTTTCTACCTTGGGAATGCTAGTGCCTTGATCGGAGGACTGGAGCTGTCCAACTCAATTGTGCTGGCTGAACCGTGGGGTCTGGGGTACCTGTGTTAGAGTCCTCCCAGCTGCCCATTGTGCAGTTGGCCTGCTGAGCTGGGATCCAGAAGCTTCCACTTCAGATGTCCACTGGGCTGAGATCTTCAGGCTGGTCTCCTTCATGTTTGTAAGTCTGTGGAAGTAATGTGGCAGTGGAAAGAGCCCTGGACTTGGGTTCAAGAAGACCTGGGTTCAAATTCCATCTTTTGCATTGATCAGCAGTATATAAGTCACTGATGAGCCTCTGGTTTCACATGTATAAAATGAGGACAATAGTAGCCATAAGCATCTACCTCATAGTACTTTCAGAAGGCTGCAATGAGATCTAGGGGCTTAAAGTGTTTGGCAAACTTTCCAAAATCTAGGTTTTAACTAGGTTGTGTGTGTGTGTGTGTGTGTGTGCATGCATGTGTGTCTGCATATATGATTGTGTGCATGCATGTTTGCTATGTTTCTTTCCAAATCATAGGTTAAAATACTAAATTGAATATGAGATAAGATCTTTGCAATCATGCTCCATCCATGATAAATATGGACCAATTCCTGACTTGCTTTGGATCTAACTTTTAAACTAGTTTCAAAGTCGTCTACTTCTTCTATTATGTAGCTAGCTTCTTTCTTTTTTCTGTGAAGATAATAGAAATGACTTCATGAAGTGCTACTTTGCTGAACCCTTGTTCTCTCAATATAGTAACTCTTGTCCAAAAAGCAACTGCCTTGAGGTTAGTAAGACCTGTCTTGTTCTTGCTGAAGTGATGTTGGCTCTTTGTGTTCAACACTTCCCTAACTCATAGACTGTTCCTTTGAGAGTGCATTCTGGAATTTTACCAGGAACTGACAATAGCAACATTGCCCTTTAGTTTGAGAATCTACCCACGTCTCTATTGTGACGTTCCCTGTGATGTAATTCATTTAGGCACTTAACCTTATTAAGGACAGCAAAGTACTTTATCTCCTTACTTATTTGGTATTTGAACAACTATTGTTATTTCCTCTTTTTCAAACATCTTCCTTGGCTGGGAAAACAAGATTCAAAATCAGAGTCACTAGTCCTGTTTGCTCTATTGTTTGCTATCAGCCCATCTACTAATGATCTGAGCCCTTCCTTGGCCTTCTTGACTTGGACACAGCAAAGACCAAACCAAAACAATTCAAAATCTGCTCTCTGTTTCTAGGGGATCAGGGTAGTTTTCCTCGATTTCTGGAAAGATATTAGGGCAGCTAGCATAGAGTACTGGCTCTGAAGTCAGGTTCAAATCTGGCCTCAGACACTAGGACCTCAAACAAGTCATTTAACCCCATTGCCCCCCAAAAATGAGAGAGAGAGAGAGAGAGAGAGAGAGAGAGAGAGATTCAGGCTCTTTAACACTGCCTTTAGCACTCCTTTCTACCACCTGCTCATTGTGAGCTTCAGCATTGTTGACAATATGCTTTGAGGTCTGAGCCATTCATTAATATTTATCTGTCTTTGTTTTCATCTTCTGTATGGTCTTTCAAAAACTACAAACTACATCTATCAATGAATTCTCTATGCAGCTACTATGGACTCTTTAAACACTAACCCTCTTGTTTCCTCATCTAAATTGTTTTGTTATTTATATGTTAGCTCTAGATGGCCACTGAAGTGGCTGTGATTTTGTGAATTGGGGAGAATCATGAAAAGTTGTCCACAGGAGGTAAACCCAGAGTTGATTCTTGGAGGAATGTAGAAATTCAGAGAGTTAGAGGTGAGAAGGGAGAATATTCTTGGCATTCAGCCCTTGCCATCCTCCCCAGAATAGGGAATGGGGAATAAGCCCTGCAAATGTCTAGTATAGCAGGTCTCTGCAGCTTCTTCCAGATAGGAAGGAACTTGTTTCAGGTTATTTCTTCAGGGCAAAATCTCTACAGTAGGCCATTGTCCAGTCTACAGCAGTGTTAGCCAGACTGGCCATACCTGGCTCTTGTTTAGAGCCTGGGTGGCTGTCATTTCCACTCTTTGACCCCCAGCACTAGTCACATATACTCATGGAGAGTATCTTTGCTCTGGGGTCCAAGTGAAGCTTGGAAGAACACCTAGGCTCCCCTGGAAGACCTTCTCTTAAATTCAACTCAACATTTCTTTTCTTTCCTCCTCCACTAGCATCCTCTGTCATGCAACGGTTGTGTTCTACTTGAGCCCTCAAATTGTCTGAGTGGGAAGGGATGATAAGGGGAAAAATGAGGGAGATCATCCAACTCAGAACCCTTCAGGTAGCCAAGAAGCTTCCAAGAGTAGACCAGGGTTTGGATGGTAAGCAAGGGAGACTGAGGAGGTGGCAGCTGATGGCCTGCAATAAGGTGACTGAAACTCTAAATAATTCAGAAGCGAATAGGCCACAAAGTATTCTGCGATCACAGGGAGATGGAGCATCACAAGAGATAGATGACTGAGAGGCATACTTATGCTTGGAAGATTTGAGGCTCTAAATATGCCTACTTGCAGAAGCCTGGTTGAGTACGTGGGAAGGTTGACTCAGGACATGACCATCTCCTGAGACTGAGGCCGGCTTACCCTTGCACTCTTGATCCAAGCAAGACGCTTTGACCCATGAGCTTCTGAGCTTCTTCTGTCCTATCCCCCACCCTCCCACTTTTTCCCTTTGCCTCTCAATTCTTCTCCTCTTTCACTTCCTCCAATTCTTCTCTGCTCTGAACCAGCATCAACACCCTCTTCAGAACCATCGTTTTTCATTAGGGCAAGCTGAAACATCAGAACTAAATTGAACTCCAATTCTGAATTGAATTCAACCTCTGCTAATTTTGTGAACCCAGGACAAGGAAGCCAAAACCTTTTGTATTCACTTAGTGCTGTAGGTAAAATGTCAATGAGGCTGAGTAGGTAAGAGACTAGCAGTGACAGTAACATGCCAAGGGATTGCTGCGCCATGTTGAATTAGCCACCATGCTTGAGGGAAGGAAGCAATGCAAAGATTGTCAATCTGGTAAACTAGTTAATGAAATTCTGCAGTCCCAGGGAAAGATACCACTAAGAGCAGAGTTATTACAGTCATGATCCTTGATTGTTTTATTTCCATTTGTGTCTGGGTGCATTACTCATCATTTCTACTCTGCCCTTCCCCCTTCCCCTCCCCCTTTCCCCCAACCCAAGACAATATCAGCCAGGAGGAAATGCAGCATCTTTGGTTCCAGGCAGCTTGCCCATGTGGTTTTTGCCATTTTAGGACTAGACACGTTTTCCTCTATGGGGTGCTCTGCTATGAATATGCATCTCAGGTTCAACAAAGAACATTTGAGACCCCTGCTGTGAGGTAAGTGTGGCATGGATCACTATTTGGAGATTCATTACTCAAAAATTCTTATGAAAACAATGTCATTCTTATTCCCTGCAGCAAAAGGGGACTCGGATGAGGAGTTCAGATCTATCTTTTGATTTCTTTCTTCTAAATCCATGTGCTTGGATCCGGGGCTGATCCAAGATCCTCACAAGGATATCCTTGAAAGAATGATGGATGTTTATACCATGATTTAATGGGGAGAAGAAAAATGAACAGGAAATTTTTCTAAGACAACATTTCAGACTTTGACAAAATACAGCCAAGGCAATTACTTGCTTTTTTGCCATCGTTGCATCCTTGTGAGATTCAAGTATAGTTCTGGGTCCTTATGAGAGTTCATTATGTTGCATAGCTATCTTGAGTTGATTTCAGGTATCCTAGACTCTTCTGGGGAGACCTTCCACATGGAGAGGACTTCTAGCTTAGCTTCCTTTACACCTCCAGAGAGAGTGATAAGCTATCCTGAACCTTCTGAAGCAGGCATCTTCTGGGAAGGAAGAATCTAACTCTGGTGACTTCCAGTTGCTAAAGCAAGAATGATTAGTATCACTACCATCTGGTCCTTACCTTTTGTGATGGGGTTCAGATAGAAATGGTCTGAGGTCAAGTTGCTCTCCAGTTGTTATTCTTTTGTTTTTTCTTTAATTTAAGGCAATGGAGTTAAGTGACTAGCTCAAGGTCATGTAGCTAGGTAATTATGAAGTGTCTGAGGTTGGATTTGAACTCAGGTCCTCCTGACTCCAGGGCCGATGGTCTATCCACTTTGCCGCCTAGCTTACCCCAGTTATTATTATTTCTATTAAGATTCTATGGATTATAGCACAGCAATGGTTGTTTCTAATGCCTGAGCAGAGTCTTGTTTGGGCTGTTCGCTTATCTGCAGTAGCTTCAGTGGAAGCATCTTTGGGACCACTCCTTGAGAAGAGAGGATGAGAGAGATGCCATCCATAGCTATCTGTTCTTACATGATCTCACTGCAATGAATGCTTTTTAATCCCCAGTGTTTGGAAAATGTCAGGATCTAGAATGGGGATGACTATGGCAGGGAACGTTCTTCACTTTGTAAGGATCAATGTGATATCTCCCAAGTTATCGGTAACAGTTCCATCCAGATATAGCACCATGCACTTATTGAATTTTCTTTGATATTTTGGAGTGTTTCAAGGAGGAAGGGAATAAACATTTATCTAGGACCTACTATGCTCCAGGCATAGTGCTAAGAATTTTACAAGCATCGCATTTGATCCTCATACCAACCCTGTGGAGGTAGGTGCTATTATAATTTCCATTGTACAGATGAGGAAACCAAGACAAAGGTTAAGCAATTATCCAAGCTTATGCTACAAAATGTCTGAGTTGAGATTTGAATTCCAATCTTCCTGACTTCAGACCTGGGGCTCCAGCCTCTGTATCATCTAGCTTGCAACATGAGGGTTTTCAACTCTTAGTTTAGAAAGAATAACAAACTTCTAATTTGTCATTCTCGCCAACTATCATGGCTTTCTGGATGTCCAGTGGATGCTAAATTCTTGCAATAATAGATTTTCTTCATCAATCAAGAGGTTAATGCTATTTTAGGATTTGTTTTTTAGGCTTTGTTTAATTTTTAGTAATCATGACCTGATCTTAATTCATTGTCATAAGTTCAATATTTTGATAAATAAAGTGAATGATGGATTTATTCTAGAGGCTTCATCTTGGCTACAGTTGAGTTATCAATTGGGATCTTTTGTTCTTGCTACAGAGAAGTTCACTTCACTTTTCAGTCACATCTACTTTTTAAATCTTTGAGTTATTTTGTTATAACACAAAGCATTGCTGGTAATAAGACAGCTTCTACTTGTACTCATAATGTGTCTTTTCATTGCCCTTTGAATCACCTGCAATTTCCATTCTTTTTTCCCCATTGAAATAGATTCATCAAAATATTTGTGAAAAATAAAAAAAAAATTTCAGTTAAGAATCCTAATCCAGGGTGGCTAGGTGGTGCAGTGGATAGAGTACCATCCCTGGAGTCAGGAGTATCTGAGTTCAAATCTGGCCTCAGGCACTTAATATTTACTTAGCTGTGTGGGCTTGGGCAAGTCACTTAACCCCATTTGCCTTGCAAAAAAAAAAAAACTAAAAAAAAAAAGGAATTCCTACTCCAGAGGAATGAGGGAGAAATGGGTTTCTTGAGAAGAGAGCGGCATAATGAGATGTATACTTCAATTTAGCACCTTGATGGAGAAGGAATTCAAGTAAGATGAGAAACATGCCATACAGAGGCCTATCAAAATCATTCAAAATAATATTCATTTATGTTGGCTTTCAAAATTCAAATTTGATATTGACTCTTAGCTTAATAATTATCCATACAGGTCATTGAAAACAGAATGGAATTTTGTAATGTCAGAATTTTATGCTTTTAAATTTTTATAACCTTCACTTTAGAATTCATCTATTTCCAGTGTCAGCTCTAAGTATGTGCTCCAAATGTTTCAAATGATGAGTTGGCATATTTACCACTAAGACTTTAGGTGTTGTTAAACTGTGGCACTTCATCCCCCTTTTTAATTATATAAATATTTTATTTGTTTTCCTATTTTTACCCAATAATAGTTTCTATCTATCATTTTTGCAAGATTTTGAATTTTACAATTTCCCCCCTCCCTCCCTTCCCTCCCCCCTCCCCCCCCACAGAAGGCAGTCTGATAATCTTTGCATTGTTTCTATGCTATACATTTATTGAAGTTGAATGTGTTGAGAGATGAAACATATCCTTGAGGAAGAAATAAATATTAGAGATAGCAAAATGATGTAGTATTTAAGAAAACTTTTTTAAAAATTGAAAATAATAATCTTCGGTCTTTGTTTAAACTCCGCAGTTCCTTCTCTGGGTAAAGATGGTATTCTCCATCACCGATCCCCTAAAATTGTCCCTGATCATTGTACTGAAGGAATGAACAAGTCCATCAAGCTGCTGTTAGGGTGTACAATGTTCTGGTTCTGCTCATCTCACTCAGCATCAGTTCATGTAAGTCTTTCCAGGCTTCTCTGAAATCCCATCCCTCCTGATTTCTAATAGAACAATAGTGTTCCATCACATACATTTACAACAATCAATTCAACCATGGGCCTTCCCTCAATTTCCACTTCTTTGCCACCACAAACAGGGCTGCTATGAATATTTTTGTACCTATGTGGTTTTTACCCTTTTCCATGATCTCTTCAGGATACAGACCTAGTAGTGGTATTGCTGTATCAAAGGGTATGCACATTTTTGTTGCCCTATGGGCATAATTCCAAATTGCTCTCCAGAAAGGTTGGATCAGTTCACAACTCCACCAACAATGAATTAGTGTCCCAGATTTCCCACATTCCCTCCATCATTGATCATTATCCTTTCTGGTCATAAAGACCAATCTGAGAGGTGTGAGGTAGGACCCCAGTGAAGCTTGAATTAACATTTCTCTAATCAATAATAATTTAGAACAATGTTTCATATGACTATAGATAGGTTTGATTTCCTTGTCTGCAAATTTCCTTTGCATATCCTTTGACCATTTGTCAATTAGGGAATGGCTTGTATTTTTATACATTTAACTCAGGTATCTGTATATTTGATAAATGAGTCCTTTCTCAGAAACACTAGTTGTAAAAATTGTTTCCCAATTTACTACATTTTTTTTATCTTGGTTACAGTGGTTTTGTCTGTGCAAAACCTTTTTAATGTAATGTAGTCAACATTGTCTACTTTGTTTTTGGTGATGCTCTCCATCTCTTCATTGGTCATAAACTGCTCCCCTTTCCATAGATCTGGCAGGTAAACTATTCCTTGTTCTCTTCCTAGTTTTCTTATAATATTGTTTTTATATCTAAATCCTAAACCCATTTTGATCTTATCTTGGTATGGGGTGCAGTTTTGATTCTTGAACACTCCTCAGTGTCTGTGGCTGGATCTTCATCCAGGTCATACCCACTAACCTGGGGTATTCCTGGATCCTCTTCTCTTCTCCCTATAGACTGCTTCTCTTGGTGATCTTTTCAACTCCCATGGATTTAATAATCATCTCTATGCTGACAGCTCTCATCTACCTTTTGCTGTTCTGATTTCTCAATCAACTTGAGTCTCATATCTTCAACTTTGAGATCTCTCAAACTGGATTTCTAGTAGCCATCTGAAACTCAACACATTCAAAATTGAACTGATTATATTTTCTTCAAGCTCTCCCAATTCTTATTTTCACTACTACTATCAAGGGTAACCCCATCTTCCCAGTCCCCTAGGAACAAAACCCAGGTGACATCCTCTCCTTCCCCCAGTTTCACTACACCCTCCATATCCACACTTTTGTCAATTTCTATTGATTTTACCTTTGCAATATCTCTTGAGTATGCCTCCTCTTCTCTGAGACTGCCACCACACTAATGCAGTCCTTTGTCACTTCATGTCCACACACACACACACACACACACACACACACACACACACACACACACACATACTTTTTTTTGCACTTCTCCCATCACCTCCTCTTCTTTCTAGTTCCTTGGAAAAGACCTTCTAGCTCCCAATTTCCAGTATTTTTTCCTAACTGTCCCCCATGTTCTCTCCCTGCTGATCTCTACTTCCTCATTTTCCTGACTTCTTCAAGTACCATCTCAAATTATACCTCTTCAAGAAAACAAATGTGGCAAAAAATGCAACTCCTTAAGAAATTTGCTATTGAGTTCCACATTTTTCTACCATTGCCCCTTCCTTCCCTTTCCTCAAGGGAAGATATAGGTTGTTGTACAATTGTATTTAACATATTTCCATATTAGTAATGTGGTGAAAGAAGAATTAGATCTAAGAAAACTATGAGTAAGGAAAAAAAACAACATTAAGAAAGTTTTAAAAAATGAACATTTTTTTAGGCTTTTTTGGCAATGCAATAGGGCTAAAGTGACTTGCCCAAGGCTACACAACTAGGTAATTATAAAGTGTCTGAGGTCAGATTTGAATTCAGGTCCTCCTGACTCCAGGGCCAGGGCTCTATCCACTGCACTACCTAGCCATCCCTAAAAAATGAACATGATATGTTTTGTTCTGCATTCAAATTCCATAGTTCCCTCTCTATAGGTGGATAGCAGTTTTCATCACAAGGATTGTTCTTGATCCCTGAACTGCTGAGAAGACCTCAGTCCGCCATAGTTGATCATCACACAATGTTGCTTGGAAATGTATACAGTGTTCTCCTGATTCTGCCCATTTCACTCAGCATCAGTAATGATCTAGTTTTTATAGGCTATTAAGCCTCTGTTGCGAAATCCATTGTGCCTGCATCTGTACTTTGGATTACTTGTCTGATTTTCATTGGAGAGCTTCAGGTGTAGTTTCAATGTCCTGCTGTCCCCACTGTCACGGAGCTCACTGATGACATATAACCTGGTCTAGATGTGACTTCTGAAGTCTCTTCCAACTTGACGATTCTGGAATACAGAAATATCTTCTATCATAATCAGCACCTTATTCTGCTCTCTTCTGCTCTCCATTTACACTTCTCACCCACTTAACAAAATATCTGCCCCCCCCCATTTTAAGAATGTTAAGACTGGGAACACTGGTCTCAAATATCATTTTGTGGTGCTGCTATTGGCTCCAAATGGAAGAAGGCATATGGGTCCACCAACTTCTGGAAGAATTAACTTCTGGAAGAAATGGACATCCCAGGGCTGCAGATTAAAGCATTAATTTATTTTTTTTAAATAATAAATACAAATGTGAGTATTTTTACTTATTACCTTTTGGTTTTATGTCACCCTTGTTACTAAATGTATCCAACCTGTCTCCCATATGTAATGGGCCATCTCTCATAACAAAGTTTTTAAAAGGAAGATGAGAAAAACAACCAAGACATCCTGTGAGATGGTATATATTTATTCTATAGCTATTGTAGCTATTGTCCCCACCATTGCAGAAGGGGAAAGGTACATTTTTTCCAGTTCCTCCATGGAGTCAAACTCGTTCAAAGTAATTTCACAGTATTCAGTATTTTGTGTTTTTCCCCTTTGTTGTAGTAATTGTATATCTTGTGCTCTGGTACTATTTCTTTCACTTGATGTCAGTCTTTAAATAAGTCTTCCCATGTTTGTCTGAACTGATCATATTCATTTTCTCTGACCAGGTGCTAATAGTCTATTAGTTTATTCATCTGCTACAGATTTTTCTGGGCATTCTCTGTCGATGGTTATCTCTTTGTTGTTGTTGTTGCTTGTCCTTCATTCTCAAAGAGGACCATGACATCAGGGAGGTGATGCCATGACATGCATGTGAATTGGATTGGAGTGGAGTGGGGGGCTGTCCCTCACCAACCTCACTTCCTCCTCCAGACTCATCTGCATCCAGGACAGCTGGAGATGGTCCTAGATGTGAGACAATCAATATTAAATGACTTGACCAAGGCCACACAGCTAGTAAGTATCTGAGGTTGGATTTGAATTTAAATCCTTCTGATTTCAGAGCCAGTGCTCTAACCACTGTACTCCCTAGCAGTTCTAACATTTTTTATTTAAGACTAGGTAATAAATGAGGCAAAGAATTTTTTTTTACCTAGTCTAAAAAATCCATCTGGGAAGGAGGGAAAGACCTTCAGAGTTTCTGACCAAGATAGAAACAATTGCTATTTTCATTCACTGTCTTGTTTTCAGACCATTGATTACACAAAAAAAAGTGCTACTGCATTTTTAGTTGTAGCCAAGAATTGGAAACAGAGTAGAAGTCCATCAAATTGAAAATGACTAAACAGTGTGGTACATGAATGTAATGGAATATCACTGTCCTGGAAGAAATAGTGCATAAGATGAACAAAGAGTAGCTTGGAAAGATCTATATGACCTCTTACAGAATGAACAGAAAGTTAAGCCAAGAAAATAATGTATGCGATGACTACAATAATGTAAACAGAAAAAACACCAAAAAAAAGTTAAAAGTCAATATTATAAAATTATGAAAACCAAACATGGCTCCAAGGAATAGAAATGACAAGACTCCTCTTCTTTTGACTCTTTTTTGTTTTTTTTTTCTGGTTTTTGTAGGGCAGTGGGGGTTAAATGGCTTGCCCAAGGTCACACAGCAAATAATTATTAAGTGTCTAAGACTGGATTTGAACTCAGGTCCTCCTGACTCCAGGGCCTGTTCTGTCTCCTCACTCTTTTACGGAGGTCCATAGGTTTGGAACATTGCATAAATTTTCATATTTTTTCAGTATATTGATCAGTGCTGCCCATTTTTTCCTCCCTTCTTTGCTCTTAAAAATATTCTTTGTTATATATGCTGGCTCTCTGGCAGGGAGCAAGAAAAGGGAAATAAGAATGCCAGTAAAAAGATATTTTGTATAAGTGCTGCTATGACTAAGTATTTTGTGAATATATAAGATCTTTCTTTGATCTCTGGGAAATATGCCTAGCAGGGGAAGTGCTGGGTCCAAAGAAATGGACATTTTCCTCACCTTTTTTTTTTCTTTAGCACAATCCTAAATTAAATTGGGTCCATTTGAACCATGAATTTCCACATGGAATCCAGGTGGATGGGAGTCAGGCTATTTATCTCCCTCAACCATGATCCTGGCAGTCATGTTCCACTGGGAATAGGTGATGGGTGCTGCATACAGAATTAGAGGCTCTTATAAAGTTGAAGGAAACTGTCAAAGTTACCACCCTCCTGCCCCAGATAGGTATCCTTTCTCTAATAACCCTAATTGGGGAGCAAACAGGTTATTCCTGACCATTTTCAAAGATGGCTAATTCACCAACTTACAAGGTAGTTCATTCCATTGAGACCCAATTGGTCTGTCTGATTATTTGGAAGCTCTTTCTAAAATCGAAGTGAAACCTTTCTCCTCCTAAATTCCACAGACCGTCTTCACTTCTACCATTTTTACCTACATAATGTAAGTCGAATCTGTCCCACACATAACAACTCTTCAAATATTTTATGACAGCCATCACGGCCCTTGTAAATATTTTCATCATACACACTAAACGTTTCCATCTCCTTTAGCCATTGTTCCTAAAACATGGTTTTCAAAGCCCCTTAAATGCTCCTCTGGTTTCTTGTGGTCATCTCTAAAATGTGCCCCCCACCCCCTCCCAGAATGAACCAGAATCCTTCAATTATGGCCTGACCAGGGCAGAGGACAACAGTGTTTCAAGAACTTCCTTTGTTCTGGACAATGAATTGCTATTAATGCAGCGGAAGATTGTATTAGTTTTTTTTTTTTTTTTGGCTGCCCTGTTCCAGTGTTGGCTCATATTGAGATTGCTGTTCACTCAGACCTCTAACAGTATTTGAAATATGGAACTCTTTGTGAGATTAGGGCTTCAAACGCAAATTACTGAGAGTGTTCCCAAAGTGATCTTCTCATATTGAGTCTGGTCATCAATAAGAAATGTCATTTGTACTAATAACTAAGATAACAAGTTTAAGGGAAATTCTCTGTAATTTATTAACAGAGCTTTCACTTTTCAAATTAGCAAAGGGATTTGCATTTGAAATTTGGATGCTCTTTTACCGTCCCCTGGCAACGCAAATATAAATTGTATTAATGAATTTGGATGACTCTTGTTATGTGACCATATGATTGATGAGCACTCTCATATTTTTTAAGGAGTTGACAATCAGAAAAATTCAGATGATTCTTAACTTGCAAAATCTATCTTGCAGAATGAAAGGAACAATATCCTTATATCCTATGGGCAAGTTATAATTAGTTTGATACCATCCATTGGGATGCAACTTCTCCATGAACATTGACCCAGGACAGATTTATCCTTCCACCTGCATGTGGGGGGTGGGAGGACCAAAAAAACTCTTCTGCTTTAAGTTGAAGAGAAACTAGCCAGGGCAGTGTCTACAGTGGTTCACTCCTGGATCTACCCACAAAGAAAATCCCCAAGTTTCTATTTTACAAGGCATCTCAGTAGGAAGAGGAATTGATTTTTTTTTAACTTAAGAGTCAAAGATTGCACTGGATTTAGACCCAGAGGATCTGGATTGAAATCACAACTGTGCTCCTGTCTCTAAGACTTTGGGCAAGTTTCTTCATCTCTTCAGGGCTCAGTTTCCTGAGCTCTAAAATGAAAGCAGTACATTGAATCTAGTATTATAAGAGTTCTTCCAGTTCCAAATTAAGTCTAAGTCTAGATCACATGACTAATGCTACATTAATACATGTCAGATGGAAAATGATTTCTACTTCAGATTTGAATTTATTGCTGCATATTTTTAATAAGATTGAAAAATAACTTTTTGCATAATAGGAAAAATGAGTGATTTGTTCTAAGTAGTTTTCAGAGTGTACATTAATGTTGTCTCCATTAATTTTTGAATGATCTAGCTCTTATAAGCTAAAGATGAACTCGAAAAGAGATAGAGGTTTGCTTCTGAGGTCTGTAACAATGAAGGCCGAGATACACAGAGGCAAGACTCATAAATTTCCTTGTAAATCAGTTGAAATTATAAAAGAATGAAATTCTTATCCTTGGACTTGGCTTGGCTTTTGAGTTCCCTGAAGTTTCAACTAATTCAATTTATCAAACATTTATGGTGCCAATAACTGTGCTAGGTTTTGAGGATTCAAAGACAAAAAGGAAACAATCTCTGTCCTCAGTGACCAGGCAAAAACATGTACAGTAATAAATACATGAAAGGTCATTTGAGGAAGGAGACTAACACTCACAATTTAGGGGAAAAGGGTGAAGTGGAAGGCCTGCTGGATTTGATCTCAGTTTCCTCATTTGTAAAATGAGATCTTTGTATCAAATGACCTTCTAAGGTCTCTTTCTGCTCAAAATCTATAAGATGGATGTTTCTCTAGAGCCAAATTTTGAAGGAAGGTGAAGCTAAGGATGGAGAATTTTCCATCCATGGAGGATTATTTGTGAGAATGGAAGCAACTGAGGATGGTCTAGGGCAGATTGAATTCCCCTTAATTTTAGAATGCACCTATGTAAGGAGAACTTTAGAACATATATTCCATTTTTCCATGATCCTAAATCTATTTCAATTGATTTTGAGCTAACTCGTACTCATAAGGGGATAATCTCTTCCACATGTTCAGGAACAATACCCCATGTTATTAAGATTACAATAATTAGTTTATTTTAAAATTGGAGGACACTAATGACCCACAAGGAGTATTTGATTCCCTTCTCTTCCGCTTTAGGAAATTTCTTTTTTTCAAGACATTTTATAATTATAGTTTGTTTTATATATCACTGAAATATCTCCAAGTATTCCCTCCCTGTGCCCTCTCCCAGAAAGCCACCCTGTATAACATAAAAAAGAAAAAGCTGTCCAAAATGGACCATATATAGAAAAAATTTGAAAAGATACTCAATGTACCACACTCAGATTTCTCTGCAAAGAAGTAGAATAAGGATTTCTTACATCTTTTCATTGGAACCATTCTTTTTCTCCATAATTTGCAGCATTCACTTTTGTTTTGTGGTTGTTCTTTCCCATTACATTTCCTGTAGTCATTGTATATTATCTTCTGTTTCAGCATAAGTTCATGTAGATTTTTCTATGCTTTCAGTTATTTGTATCCTATGATCACTAATTTATCAGGACATGACTTTATTTTTTGAGTGTTTGCTTTCACTTCATAGTGTTATAGTAATTCCTACTTTTGTGGATTTACTTGGTTCATAGTACTTTTTTTAATTCCCTGGATTTTATTTTGTAGATGTCTTTTTTGAAAGTGTTCTTTTTTTAAAAAATGTGTTTATTTTGAATTTTACAATTTTCCCCCTAATCTCACTTCCCTCCCTCCACCCCCCACAGAAAGCATTCTGTTGGTCTTCACATTGTTTCCATGCTATACATTGATCTAAGTTGAATGTGATGAGAGAGAAATCATATACTTAAGGAAGAAAAATAAAGTATAAAAGAGAGCAAAATTATATAGTAAGATAACTTTTTTTTTCTAAATTGAAGGTAATAGTCTTTGATCTTTGTTCAAACTCCACATCTCTTTCTCTGGATACAGATGGGATTCTCCATTGTAGATAGCCTAAAGTTGTTCCTGAATTGTTGCATGGATGGAATGAGCAAGTCCATTTAAAGTCAATCATCAACCCCATGTTGCTGTTAGGGTGGACAATATTCCTCTGGTTCTTCTCATCTCACTCAGCATCAGTTAATGCAAATCCTTCCAGGCTTCTCTGAATTCTCTTCCCTCCTGGTTTCTAATAGAGCAATAGTGTACCATGACATATTATATATACCAGAATTTATTAAGCCATTCCGCAATGGATGGAATCCCCTTAATTTCCAATTCTTTGCCACCCACAAACAGGGCTGCTATGAATATTTTTGTACAATTGATGTTTTTACCCCTTTTCATGATCTATCTCTTCAGGGTATAGACCCAGTAGTGGTATTGCTGGATCAAAGGGTATGTTGAATGTGTTCCTTATAAGTAACAGATTGTAGAGTTGTTTTTTTTTTCTTTTCCAATGTCACTCTTTTTTTTCAGGGAAGGTCAGCCTGGGCTACATTCTGAGCTCCCTTGCTTTTCAGAACACATTATTCTATTTTCTCCTATATTTTCTCATGAGTGTAAAAGAGTTTTATTAGAATTTCCTTTCCTTCTATTTGAAAATGCTTCTGATTTCTTGAAGTATTTGTTTTTCTCAAAGGAATGGTTCAATTCAACCATTTTTTTGAAGTTTGCAATCTTGTTTTTTTTTTTTCTGAAATAGTCCATGTTTTTTTTTGTTCATAAATTATGGTTGGTTTTCTTGTATTATTTCTTGCATCTCTTGCAATCAATCTTTTGTGGCAATCATGATGCTGGCCACAAAGGCCTCAGACAATTTCTGCCATGTAGAGCTTGCATCTCGCATCTCTTTGGTTCTGAAAAGAGCATAAAGGTACTGGATTGTTACATTGGGTTTTCTTGTTAAGTCTGTGGGTCAGGTCCTTGGGATGACTAATATAGCCTTGTTGCAAAGTAGTGTGGTAGGAAATGGGGTTAGGCCTGCTTTGTGAGGTCAAGGTCAGTAAACTTTTTTAGTCTTTCTTTAACTGAAGTTGCTTTACATAATTTTTATTTTGGAGAGTTTAGAGAGGTCACAAGGATCAGAGGAAATATTTAGTTTTCCATCTTATTGTTCATCTTTCTTTGCATTTTAAAAATTCTTCAATGACCCCTTTTTCTTTTTTGTTTTTTTTTTGTGGAGTGTTGGAGGGGCAATCTTACAGTTATCTCCTCCCTCCCCAAAAGAAAAACATATTAAAAAACAAATAAGCATAATCAATCAAGACAAATTTAAACATTTCATCCCACTTTTTATTTGTCTGGGTTTGGAAGGTAATGGGGTTAAGTAACTTGTCCAGGGTTACGCAGATAGGTAATTATTACGTGTCTGAGGTTAGATTTGAACTCAGATCCTTCTGACGCCAGGGTTGCCATATAGCTGACCCAATTTAAACATTTTACATCCCAAAATGTGTTTCTAATTCTGCACCTTGATTCTATTATCTCTTTGTCTGGAGATTTCTATCATACTTTATCATCATTCCTCTAGAGTCATGGTTGAAATTCTCAGATTTTTCCCTATTGTTATAATTATAAAAATTATTCTCATGGATCTGTTCATTTCATTCTGCATCAGGCCATATAAGTCTTGAATTTCTCTGAAGTGTGCCTTTTTGTCATTTAATAGAGTAAAATAAAATTCCATTGTATTGGAGTATTCTGGGTCAATTGTTATACCTCAGAAATTGGTAAATGCTACAAATAAGAGTTGCCTCACTTATTTTGCTTTTCCTTCTAATTTTGGCCCAAGTACTCTTCTCCCATCTATAATTTCAAAAGGCATTTTCTTCCTTGATTCTCTAATTTATTAAAGTTGTAAACTTTTAATATCCTAAGTCACATATCTGTTTGCAACTTATTATGGTAGGTGGTATGAGGTGTTAGTCCAAAACAGAAGTTCTTAATGCATTTTGTGTCACAGGCTCTTTTGGGAGTCTGGTGAAACCTATGGATTATTTCTGAGAAAACACTTTAAATGGATTGCTGCACATACTAAATTTCAATTAGAGGTTAGTGAAAATAAAGACATAATTTTCCCATTTAAATGCATTAAAAATCTATCCATGAAATCTAAGTTCAGAATTTCTGATCAAACTTAAGTTCTGCCAAACTGTTCTTTTTTTTTAGATTTGTAGCAGATTTTGGTAAATAATAAATTATTACTCCAGAAGGCTTCTTAGGACTCAGTGACCATTAAACTATTATGTTGATCTGTTTCTGTATGAAGTACACCTGATCTGTTCCCCTGATTCATCTCTTTTTTTGTCATGATCAAATAATTTTCATGAGTACCTTAGTGTACATTAACATTTGGCACTGCTAGACCCTTCTTTTTTTCACCTCTGTTTCTCCTGAGAATCTTGACCTTTTATTTCTTCAAATAAATCTGATTATTTTTTCTAGTTCTTGAAAACTATCCCTTGATAATTTGAATGGAATGGAACTGAATAAGTAAATTAAGTTTGTTGTAGTCTTGTTGTTTTAGTAATATTGATATGGTCCAACCATGAACCATTAATATCTTTTTACTCATCTAGGTGTCTTTATTTCCATAAAATGTTTTGTAGTTACTATGTGTGAGATGAAAGATGGACTCAAATATTTTATATGTTCAATAATTATTTTCTTTTTCTGTTTTTAACTTAAAGATTTTATTTATTTTGAGTTTTACAATTTCCCCCCTAATCTTACTTCCCTCCCCCCAGCCCCCACAGAAGGCAATTTGCCAGTCATTACATTGCTTCCATGGTATACATTGAACCAAATGGAATGTGATGAGAGAGAAATCATATCCTTAAGGAAAAAAAATAAAGTATAAGAGATAGCAAAATTACATAATAAGATAACAGGTTTTTTCCTAAATTAAAGGTAATAGTCCTTGGTCTTTGCTCAAACTCCACGTCAATAATTATTTTCTTTTTTTCTTTCTTTTTTATTCTCATTTTGTACAAATGTGTTTTTACATTAATAAAATATTCTTGTTTAAGAGTAAATGAAATACCCCTCCCCCCATAAATATAGACTTGCTTGAGCGATAAAGTCAGGGGGAGAGAAAAAAAATTAAAATTAAAAACATAATAGTAATAATTGTAGGTATGGCCAGGTGGCACAATGAATGGAGCACCAGCCCTGGAGCCACGAGCATCCGAACCCACATCCAGCCCCGTAGACCCAACAATCACCCAGCTGTGTGACATGCAAGCCACCCCAACCCCACTGCTCTGCAAAAACCAAAAAGGAGAAAAAAAAGACCCAAAATAAAATAAAATAGTAATAATAGTGGGGGTGGTTGGGTGGAAGACAGAGCACTGGCCCTTGAGCCAGGAGCACCCGGGTCCAAATCCAGCCTCAGACAACCAACGATCAACCTGCCATGCATCTCCAGGTAGGCCACCCAGCCCCATTTGCCCTGCACCCTCTCGCTAATAATAATAATAATAATAATAATAATAATAATAATAATAATAATAATA
This sequence comes from Macrotis lagotis, assembly GCF_037893015.1. NCBI lineage: Eukaryota > Metazoa > Chordata > Mammalia > Peramelemorphia > Peramelidae > Macrotis > Macrotis lagotis. The sequence goes on from NC_133666.1 coordinate 3,410,299, forward strand.
AATGTGCTTCAGTCTTTGTTCCAATACCAACAACTCTGTCAAGGTTGGATCACATTCTTTATGGTAAGTTCATCGCAAAAGTTACTTCCATATTTTTCCAACATTGCCATTGCTGATCGCAACTCCCTCCTTTCTTATTTCCCCACAACCATGTATTATATTTTCTCTCTCCTTTTACTCTGACTCTGCTGTAGGGTCGTTGACTGGCTCAGCAGACAGATCCCTTGTCCTGGAGCCAAGAAGCCCTGAGCCCCCATACCACCCCTTAGGCCCAGCATCCACCTGACTCTATGGTCCTGGGCAGGCCTTCCAATCCCAGCCCCTTGCAAGAAGTAAAAAAGAAAATGTGTTATATCTGACTACTCTCCGCCCATGGTCCATCCTCTCCTCCTTTATTCACATCCCCCCTTCCCCCTGCTCCCCCCTCTTCTTACTCCAGATGTCTATACCCCATTGAGTATATATGCTGTTTCCTCTCCTAGCCACCTCTGATGAGAACAAAGGTTCCCTCATTCCCCCTTGCCTCCCCCATTCCATATCATTGCAATAGCTCATTGTAATTAAGAAAAATCTTATTATATGAAATATCTTGGCCTATTCACCCTTTCCTTTTTCTTTCTCCCATCACATTTCCCTTTTTTTCTATTGACTCCATTTTTACACCATATTTTATCTTCAAATTCAGCTTTCTCCTGTGCTTCAACTACAAAAGCTCCCTCTACTTGCTCTATTAACTGAGAAGGTTCATATGAGTATTATCGGTGTCATTTTTCTATACAGGAATACATGTAGTTCATCATCATTAAGTCCCTCATATTTTCCCCTTCTCCTCCACTCTCTATGCTTCACCTGAGTCCCGCATCTGAAGATCAAACCTTCTGTTCAGCTCTGGCCATTCCAAAAGGAACATTTGAAATTCCCCTGGTTCATTGAAAGTCCATCTTTTTCCCTGGAAGAGGACATTCAGCCTTGCTGTGTAGTTCCTTCTTGGCTGCATTCTAAGCTTTTTTGCCTTCTGGTATATTATATTCCAAGCCCTATGAGCTTCCAATGTAGTTGCTGCTAAGTCCTGTGTGATATTGACTGCAGCTCCACAATATTTGAACTGTGCCCTTCTGGCTGTTTGTAAATATTTTCTCTTTGACTTGGGAGTTCTGGAACTTGGCTGTAATATTCCTAGGGGTTGGTTTTTGGGGATCTCTTTCTCAGGGGGATCGGTGGATTCTCTCCATTTCGATTTTGCCCTCTGCTTCTAGAATATCAGGGCAATTTTCCTGTAGTAATTCTTTGAAAATGATGTCAAGGCTCTTTTCCTGATCATGACTTTCAGGTATTCCAATAATTTTTAAATTATCTTTCCTAAGTCTGTTTTCCATATCAGTTGTTTTGTCAATGAGATATTTCACATTTTCTTCTAATTTTTCATGTTTTTGGTTTTGAAGTATTGATTCCTGATTCCTAGTAAATTCATCAATCTCCCTGAATTCTATGCTTTATCTGAAGGATTTGTTCTCCTCAGAGAGTTTTCTTATCTCTTTTTCCATCTAGCCAATTTTACTTTTTAAAGCATTCTTCTCCTCAATAACTTTTTGAACTGTTTTATGCATTTGACCTAAGCTGGTTTTTAGCATGCTATTTTCTTCAGCATTTTTTGGATTTCCTTGACTAAGCTGCTGACTTCATTTTCATGTTTTTCCTGCATCTCTCTCCTTTCTTTTCCCAGTTTTTCTTCTAACTCCCTCATTTGATTTTCAATGTCTTTTTTGAGCTCAGTCATAGCCTGAGCCCAATTTCTGTTTTTCTTGGAGTCTTTAGATGCAGGAGCTTGTGCTTCCTCATCTTCAGACTGAGTATTTTGATCCTTCTTGGGCTCATTTGCAAAATATTTCTCAATGGTCTTCCTCTTACTTCTCTGCTTGCTCATTTTCCCAGCCTGGGTCTGGTTTTGGGGTACTTCCTGAGCTTTTGGGACACTCCCACAAGGATCTCAGCGTGTGAGGCTCTGTGTTCCCTCCTGGTCTGTGAATGACCATATGTGCCCCCCTCTGCCATGGGGCTGAGGTGGGGGGTCCCTGCTGTTCTATGGGAGGGCCTAGACTGCAATCAGGTTCTGAATGTGGTCAGAGACCCAGAGTCCTGTTCCAGGGGCAGAGAACAGAGCTCTGCAGTCACTCTCTTCACTCCCCTCCCTCAGCTCAATGGGGTCATGCCCTGGGGGCTGCTGCTTATGCGCTCCGCCTGCTTCTGTTTCCTGGATCTGGACTGAGGTGGCCACTCTGCTTGCTGTGTGCCCTGAGGGCTGGGCTTCAAGTGCTCGCTCTGTCAGAGGTCCCCCCCCCCCGCTGTTCCCCCACTTTGTGTCCAGTGCTTCCCGGGGTGTAGCTCAGGAGACTCCCCCGCTGCTGTGAGCTGGGGCTTCCAGTGCCCTGGGGCTATCTCTGGGAGGCTGAAGTTCTTTCATTCTGGCACACCACCCCTCTGGCAGTTGCCCCTCCAACCCCGGGGAGCAGAGCCTTTCTGCTCTTTTCCAGGTTACCTTGAGTAGGAGAACTGCCTCACTGGGTCTCTCTGTGGGTTCTGTCTCTCTAAAGTTTAGTTAGAGTCCTTAGTTTATAAGTTTTATCAGAGAACTCCTAAGACTGGATCCTTTCTTGTCGATCTTGGCTCCACCCCCAATAATTATTTTCAATGAAATTTTTCTTTCTATGTCTTCTTGATGACTTTTGTTGGCAAAATATAGAAAAGTGTGGGTTTACTTTGTGCATTGATATTTTGCTGAAGTTTTGTTCTAATAACTTTGTAGGGTTCTCTATGTACACCATGATGTTATATGGAAAAACAATATTTTTCTTTCCTTTTTGTTTCTGCTTATTCCCTAGATTCCTTTTTATTGTCTTTATTGCTGTAGATAACATTTCTAACACTAACTATTGGTGATGATAACAGATAATCTTGCTTTATGGTTGAGTTTATTGTAAAAGATATTTAGTTTATCTCCACTATGTGTGATGCTTTCTCTTGGTTCTAGAAAAATCTTATTTGCCAAATAAAAATAAAGTTCATCTATTCCTATGCCTTTTAATGTTGTTAATATGAATGAGAGTTGTATTTTGTCAAAACCTTTTTATGTTTATTGATATAAGATACAACTGTGATTATTTTTATATTTATTGTTTTCCTAATATTGAGTCAATGAAGCTCTTCAATCATAATATAATATCTTTTTTATGCAATGCTGGAGCCTCTTTACTAAAATTTTGTATAAAAATTTTGTGTTGATAGTCATTAGGGAAATGGGTCTATAGCATTTTTTTTCTTTGAATTGCTCTCCCTAGTTCGGGTATCAAGAGTTCTTATTTATATCATAAAGAGAATTCGATAAGATTCTTTCTCTTAATGTTTCTTCATACAGTTTACATCACATTAGAATTAATTCTTCTTTTACTAGATGGTAGAATTTCCCCTGCATATGGTATTTACCATCAACACATATGGCCATTACTAGAAAGTGAGCTATCCAATAGGGAGATGTGCCTGCCAAGAAGTGGAGGAAGAATTTCTGTAGATGAGGTCTTCCTCCTACTTGCTGATGATAATATAGTGACAGTAACATGCTATAGATCACTGCAAAGTCTATTAAATGACATGAGTCATCACTCAAAAGAATTCAGTCTATCTCACATATGCAAAAACCAAGTGGGTGAAAAATGCCTATTTTTATCCATTTCTACATCAAATTTGGACAAATACTATAAAGAGAGACAGCAGATTTATCCTAGGATTCTACCAGTGAACATCCTGTGTCATCTCTTGGTTTCCTTCTTATATGAAGAGAATATGAGGAAAGCCTTCTGCCCTTTAGCTTAACTGCTTGGGGGTAAACTTAGGGGAGAACCTGAAGCAGAGTCATAGAGAATGGGCAGTCACCTGCGTTGTTGGATGAGAATGCAGATCCCCTTGAGTATTCCCCCAAAAGCCCTTTGCTTGAGTCTTATCACTAGCGGTGTGGCAGGGACCAGGAACACCTAAGTTCTTTAGGTTTTAATAAGTCAAAATGCTGGTGACAAATTGGATCCATGCTCCAAAGAGCTAGATATGGAGAAACTAAACTAGTAGGGGATAAATCCCTTTGCCACGAGGAATTCGCTAAAGAGATAAAAATCTGAAATCATTTGTAGTTCTGTACATCCCCCCCCCTCTACTTCTGCAGTGTTGATGGTGGATTGAAGTGAGAGGTCAGAGAGTATACAGAATCATACAATTTTAGGCCATCTACAAATATTAATTTAACTGTTGGCACTCTAAATCTGAAATTTTGTCCAATAACTAAGGAGTTGGTACACCATTGGAAGAGTTGAACTATATCCATATTGACATTATTACTATAAATGAGAAGAGAAGAAATGAAGGTATTTCAGCTAAAGTGAGGGACAGATTCTCCTCAATGGGGTGAATAAGGAAGGTGGTAGAGTGGATTTTCGGGTGCCCCCAAATACTATAGGAAACAATAATTTCCTGGAGCCCTTGGTCATCTTAGCTAATGGTGCTGATGAAGTATCTATACAAATAGATGTGAATAAAAGCTTAAACACATTTGATTAATGACAGGTTTCTTTTAAAAAACAAGTCAGCATATATTTTGCTACTTGGCACCTTCAGGGGAAGGTTGATACAAGGAGAGAATGGTGGAAAAAAGCTCTTAATTAGGAGGAATACTTGGAGGTCACATGGTAGCTTCCTACCTACTGATGAAGTACCAACAGGATGAGATCCTTTCCTTACAAGGAATAGGGCCCAGTAGATAGAAATAACTTGGATGAGTGATCATTTCAGGGGGATAGGCCCTCAAGCCTCCAGCCCCATACCAAGTCCTGGACACAACTATAGAGAACTTTCTTATTCTTGGGTTCGTCCAAAAGTGCCTGGGGTTTGTTGTTATATTTGAAAACCCCACTGACTCCAAATGGTTAAGATTTCTGAGAGTGTACTAGATGTTCCTTTGACTGTCAGGGACCAGAATAGACAGAGAGTTAACTGAACAAGAAGTGAAGTGGGTATGGCCAGTAGAGTCAATGAGCACATGAATTCCTTGTGACCTTTTGATAAGTCACCTGAATGGTCTTCCTGTTCATTAATTGACTATTAAGTAGTGTTCAGGTACATTGCTGTTCCTTGAGATCTAGTGACTTATTTGTCAACAAAGGATAGTAATGCAAGGAATTCCTTAGAAGATGGTCTTCAAAGGGAAAGGTCTCTCTCTCTCTCTCTCTCTCTCTCTCTCTCTATATATATATATATATATATATATCTCTCTCTCTCTCTATATATATATATATATATATATATATTCTCATTATATATATATTAGATATATAATATAATAATATATAACATAATATATACATCTATATTATATTCTTCTATATCTGTATCTCTATAAAGAGAGAGTTATCTCCTAGCTTGGGACAGCTCTGATTGTGTGTGTGTGTGTGTGTGTGTGTGTGTGTGTGTGTGTGTGTGTGTGTTGCAGCATGTGTCTACCTGTCAGAGGCACCAGTTGAAGGGGTGTAGGCTTGAACTGGTAGACTGTTATATTTGAGGGGGGGCCACTGCATGGCAAATAATGGGAGCTACAAATTCAGCCATGGATTTTTGTTTTTAACAGTTGCTAAAGTGTTTTAAGCCCAGTTCAACTTGGCTGCAGGATCATGCCAAGAGGGAGCAAGCAAGGCCTCCCAATTTAATATTGCTAAGTGTGTGCCTGCTGAAATCTCAAGTTTTTTACCCTTCCTCCCCAAAAAACTTCTCTGTCCTGCAAATACTGGGATAGAAGTCGGATTGATAGCCACACTCAGTCTAGGGAAAGAGAACTAAATTATATCTCAACTTGGATGATGCTTGAGAGAATTTCCCTGAAAGAAATGAGAATTTGAAAATTTTCCTGGTATACTATGGAATCCCTGAATGGGTACTAATAATCCTTTCTTGTTCCCAGAAACTTTCATCTGTTCGAATGTGTATACTTGTGAAAATTGTACCAGATCTTTGGCAAGGTATCGAGATTGCCTTATGGGTAATTCTAAATTTGAAAGGCCCTCAAGTCAAGAGCTTCTAGAGAGAGAAAGATTTCCTTGGAGAAAGAAGATCATTTCTCATAGTTCCTTTGTACCATCCACCTTGGAGGGCAAAGCCAAGGCCTTGCATCGACATTGGAGATCATGTAGTTTTCCTGCCCCAACGAGTGCTTTTTAGGTATTGTGTTGTTAACTTTACCTAGAATTGCTCCAAGAAAATCTCTTCAAATTCTCAGAATATAGCATTGTGGGAAACATTAGCATATTTGGTTTCCCCAAATATGAACAAGGCTCCTAGCAACCCTTATTTCTTTCACCCTACTTAAAATGCACACTTTACAAACTACTCACAAGGACAGAAACAAATATGGAGATATGTAAAATACTCTTTCATGAGGGAGTTGAACAGGGAACTGCTGTCTGACAGACAGTGTAAGTCCCTCTGCAGTCTCGTGAAGACTCATAGTATCACTATGTGGTCTGGACTTCCTGAAAGTAACCAATTTCCTTCTTAGTTGACCTGCATTGTCTGAGTAACTACTGGCTTTTATTTTCCAAGTAGGATACTGTTGAAGAATGCTACAGATAATCTTTTTTTTTTCCTCCAAAGAGAATGAAGCATCAGGAAATCCTCTTTTCTCTCCAGAGAGAGAGACTGGTAATTTAGAAACTCAAACTTGAGATTAACCACGAGGCAGCTCTAAAAGTAGATGTTGCCCAAGAAAGCTCCTTTCTCCAGTTTGAAGGTGAGATTCTGGGAATTGCCTGGGAAATTCAGTCCTCCCTCTTTCCTCCAGGAGATTGGACTTAGCAATAATTACCTTCTCAGACACAGGTGTGTGACTCCCTGGCTACCTCTAGGATGTGCTTCTGGTATGTCATTACCAGATTCTCATGGCTGGAGCCAACTACTATGGGGCACAAGTGTCTCAATCCTCCTCCCAACCCAGATCTTTACTCCATTCCACTGGGGCCAGCCCTATCTTCTCAATGTCCAAAGGAGAGCAAGAGAGATGTAGAAAGAGTACTGACCATGGAGTCAGGAAGACTTGAGTTCAAGCCGGGTCTTGAATTAGAATTGTTGGGGGAGCTGTGAATGAGTTTAAACACTCTGGAAAATAATTGAGAACTATGTTCCTTATACTCTTTGATCTAAATGTCCCATTATTAAACTAACAACTAATTGAAATAAAAAAATGATTTGCAAAAGAGAAAATTAACAAGAAATAGAGAATTTCAATGGCCCAAATTCAAAAACAGAAATTCAGTAAGCCAAAATGAACCCCCAAAGGAAATAAAATAACAGCCAAGGGCCAGATGGATTTGTAAGTGAATTCCACCAAACATTCCAAAAACAATTAATTTTAATTTTATATAAGATGTTTACAAAAATAGTTTTAAAAATGATGCTAAAAAAAAACTTCTTCCATAACACACACAGGGTCTTCATACCCAAACCATAGAATCTACAAGAAAGAAAATCTGATATAGATTGTCCTAAAATTTATTTGAAGCTATTAGCCAAGAGGCTACAGCAACATGATCAGTTTGATTTTTTTTTACCAAAATTCAAGTAGGTTTAGTATTAGGAAAATTGTGAAAATAATCAAGAACAAAAATCACATGATATATATCAATAGAAAACACTTTTTTGGTTTGTTTGGCAATTGTTGGCAATCCTGATTAATAAGTATTTGTTCGGGTCCTCTTGACTCCAGGGCCAGTGTTCTATCCACTGCAACCAAGTTGTCCCTAGAAAAAGCTTTGGACAAAATTCACCACCCATTTCTGTTTAAAAGGGAAAAAAAGAACTTTCTTTGTGTTCTTGTTTGTGAGGATAACAGGACTAGGTAGGAAACACAGTGGAGAGAGGGCTGAGTTCAAATATGACCTCAGAAATGGACAAGCTATGTGACTCTGAGCAAGTCACTTAACTTCTCTTGTCTCAGTTTCCTTAAGAATAAAATTGGGAATATTTTTTCCTAGGATTGTTGTGGGATAATATTTATAAAGCACTTAGCCTAGTGTCTGGTATATAGTAGGCACTATAAAAATGCTAGCTATCATTATTTTTAACCATTAAATATTATATATCTAAAATCAAAAGCCAGCATTTATATATATTATATGTATATATATATATATATATATATATATATATATATATATATATATATATAGTAATGGAGATAAACTTAGAGGCTTTTCAGTGGGAACAGGTACAATCAAGTTTGGCCATTGTCACCTGAACTATTTGATATAGTACTAGAAAGGCTAATTATAGGAATAAAGAAGCAAATTCGGGGGAGAAGCATAGAAAAGGAAAACACAGAAGCATTTCTTTTCACAGATATGATAGTTTTTTGAAAACCTCAGACAGTTAACCATGAAATTAATTGAAATAATGAATAGCTTCAGTAAAAATTTAGGATATAAGATAAACTCATATAAACCATTAACATTTCTTTATGATACTAACAAGATCCAACAGGAAAAAGATAGATAAATTCCATTTAAAATAACTACAGATTGGTATAACATTCTTTGAAATCTACCTACTAAGATACATGCAGAAATTTTATAGCTACAACCACAAAATAGTATTTACAAGAATATGTATCTAAATAACTGGAGAAATATTCATTGCTAATGGGAAATGCAAACCAATATCATAAATTTTTACAATGCATCTAAATTAATTTACTTATTCAGTGCCACAACAATCAAACTACCATGGATTAATTTAAAGAAATAGGAAAAAAATAAGAAGAAACTGATCTGGAGTGACAAATGTCAAGAATCTTAAGGGAAATAATAAAAAGAGGGAAGGAAAGAGACCAAGCAATACTGAAATATATCTCAATCACCGTTACAGATAATAATCATCAAAATGATTTGGTATTCATTTAAAAAACAGCTAGAAGGTGTAGTGGAGAGAGCACTGGATCTAGACTTAGAAATACCTGAGTTCAAACCTGTCCTCAAACATTTTAGCTGTGTGACCCTGGTCAAGTCACTTTACCCTGTCTGCCTCATCTGTAAAATGAGCTGAAGAAGAAAATGGCAAAGTGTTCCAGTACCTTTACCAAGACCCCCCAAATGGGATCACAAAGAGTTGAGCATAACTGAACAATTAAAAATAAAATAGAATGACTAATCACTGCATTGAATACACAGCATATAGAACCAAATGGAACGATTTGGTTAACATTTAATAAACCAAAAACCTCAATTGCAAGAGAAAGGACTCTCTATTTGACAATAAAAGTGATGGGAAAAACTACAGCAATCTGGCAAAAACTAGGTTTATAATAATTTATATCATATGCTATGATAAGCTTATAATGAATGCATGACCTAGAAGAGAAGGTAACAGCAAAAATTAATTAGAGGAACAAAAAAGAAATTACCTGTTAGATCTATAGATAGGAAAAGAATTTATGACCAAACAAGGAATAGAATTGCTGAAGATAAAGATGATAATTTCCATTACATACAAATGTAAAAGTTGTTACACCAACAAATCCAATGCAACCAATATTAGAAAGTAAATAGTTAAGTAGGGAAAAAAAATCTTTGCAACAAGTTTCTTTGATCAGGGTCTCACACCCAAGATATTCCAAGAAGCAATTAAAATTTATAAGAATAAGAACCATTCCTCAACCAATAAGGAGTCAAAGAATATGCACAAGAATGGAAAATATCCACTCTATGGTGATATGGAAAAAAATCTTCCAAAAACCTAATAGAAATTTGCAAAATAAAGCAACTCTAGGTTTTTCCCACCAAATCAGCAAAGTTATTTAAAATGCACTGTTGGTAAAACTATGGCTTTTCCCAGCCATTCTGGACTCCATTTTTAACCCCTAAAGTTACAAAAGTGCACATATCTTTTAGTCAAGTGATATCATTTCAAAGAGACAGCCAGGTGGAGCAGAGGATAGGGCACAGGACTCATCTTCCTGACTTCAAATCTGTCCTCTGACATTTATTAGCTGGATGACCCTGAGCAAATCAGTTCGCTCATTTGTAAAATAACCTGGAAAAGGAAATGAGAAACCACTTTTAGAGTCTTTGCCAAGAAAACCCCAAATGGGTTAAGAGTTTGATATGACTTAAAAAAACAACTAAACAGCAACACCACAGCTTAGTCTATTCTCCTCAAGGAAGAGGAAAAGGTCCTAAATTTATAAAAATCTTCTTCGAAGTTCCTTTGGGTGGCAATGAACTAAAACCCAAGGGGGTATCCCTTATGTGAACAAAGGTTGAACAATGTATGGTCTATGCATGTCCTTAACTGTGATTGATCTTACCTTCTGGGAATTGGAAGAGAAAGGACGAAATTGGAAGTATAAGTGCTTTTGTGCCCTCTATGATAATTCCACAGACTTAAAAAGTCCAATCCATTTGAAATCTCTATTGCTATAGTGACTCTACTCACAAGACTGTCCAGGAAGGTTTCTGTGATGACTTGGATGACAGTCTGAATTGCAATCGCAATTTCAAAGGAGTCTGGAAAGCCCCTACTGTCTGTTTTTTATAGTTAGCCTTGATCCTTCAGGCTTGAGATCGGCACTTTTCTCCCCATTTTCCCATTTCTTAAAAGCATCTATGAAATCAAGACAGCATTAGTTTGAGTAGCAAGAAATTTGCAAATGATTGGATATTCGGAAAACCAAAAGAGAATTTGAATCAGCACAGCGGTAGACTTGAATTCAATCAAAAGCTAATAAAGAAAGAAACAGTAACTGAAGATACTCTTACATGAAAAGAGAATCCCAAGTGTAGAGAGGAAAGGTTGCCACTTTGGAGCAGAAAATGAGAGTTTCAACCCTACCTCTTGCAATCTTTCTGAGACTCAGTTTCTCATCTGTGAAATGAAGAGGTTGGTTAAGACAAAATGGGCTCTAAGGTGGCTTCCATTTTTAAAGGGTTTTGGGGGCAAGGCAATGGGATTAAGTGACTTGGCCAAGGTCACACAGTTAGGTAATTAGTGTCTGAGGCTGGATTTGAATTCAGGTCCTCCTGACTCCAAAGTTGGTGCTCTATCCACTGTGCCCCTAGCTCTGTCATGACTTCCATTTCTAACGAATAATGATATAAGGAAGGTTAACTATCTGTAGAGAATTGGAGATGTCTCTTGCAAAGCCAGGAAACAGTGAAGGTCCCTAAGTAGGGTAGACACCTTTGTGAGGACAGTTGCTTCTAACTATTAGATTGCATGCATTAGCTAGAAGACTAAAATGGGTTTGAGAAATTATAATTGATGAGCTAACAGGCTGTTAGCTGTTAGTACCAAGGGGAGACTATCAACAGTTTGCTTTCTTGGCTGTTCATGAATCATGTAGCTAATGGATTAGCTCATAGTGGCACATCTGTCTATCAAATCATTCCCAACTAGATATTTAGAAGCAAGTGGAAAAAAAACTAGAAAAGTAGTCTCTAAAGGTAATGGGAGAATTGTTCCAAATATCTTATTGAATATGAAGAGAAAAGGACAGCTAGGTGGTTCAATGGATAGAGCACTGGACCAAAAATCAGAAAGATGGAAGTTCAAATCTGATTTCAGACATTTACTAGACCATAGGCAAATCACTTAAACTTATTTAAAAATTGGAGAAGGAAATGGCAAACCATTCCATATTTCTTGCCAAGAAAATCCCAAAGATTATTGATCCAAAGGGTCACAGAGTCAGAAAGGAATGAACAACAATGCTGACAACGACAAAGGGAAAGCATTAAGAATTAGCAATCAAGCACTGGGCAAAGATAGAAGTGAGACAATTCTTTCTCACAAATAATTTCCATTCCAGTAGGGCAGGAGTTCTTAATCTGGGTTTGTGGATAGATTTCAAGGGGACCATGAATTTGGAAGGAAAACAAAACATCTTTATTTCAATAATTGGGTTCTTTTGTCATTCTATAATGTATTCTAGTTTCTGCATTTTAAACCATTTTTTTCTGAGAAAAGGTTCAAGGCTTCACCAGACTACCAGAGGGTTCCACACCACAAAATAAGTTTAAAAATTCCTACCATGTGGGAAGACAACACAAAATGAACTTGGGGCCAAATGGTCAAGGAAGGGGAACCCAGGGATGGTGAGTGAAGCCACAGGGCAGTTGATTGACATTCCCTGTCCAAAATATTGATGAGATTACTATGCTGTAAGGGACCCTAAAAAAGACTACAAACATGAGTTTAAACTCCCCATCAGGTCAGTTCAGTTCAGGTTGGGAGTATCTAAACTGAGTGAACTACCTTCTCCAGGGAATAGGGAGCATGATTTCAGGAGGGTCTGTTCCTCTAACCAAAAAACCTCCAGTGGTTCTCCAATGGCCACAGGTCACAGACCCCCAGCTGGTAGTTAGGGCACTATACAATTTGCTTTCACCTTCTATTTCCAGTTTCAGCTCCCATTCTGTGTTCTAGCCAAATTGAACTACTAGCTTGTCCTCAGTACCACCACTGAGTCTCCAGTCTCTGTGTATTACATTCAGCTGATCCTCACTCTTTGTTTTTGAGGCAATTGTGGTTAAGTGACTCGCCCAATGTCACACAGCTAGCACGTGTCTGAAGCCAGACTTGCAATGCCACCTAGCTGTCCCTCATCCTCAATCTTTAAAATCCTCCTACTACTTTAGGGCCATCTTCTCTATGGCGCATTCTTGGATTCCTCCATTCTCTCAACCAACAGTAAAGTCCTGCCCCGCTCCCCCATTTTTGCTTCTGTTGTTATTTCCTTCATAGTAAAATTCTTTTCCTGTCACCCACCACAGATATGGGGAACAGCAAGTGCCCCTGTCTTCCTTTCTCCTCTTCCTCTTTTCTACCCTCACATGGTACTCTTTTTACCCTCCTTTCCAAGCTTCCTACTTGTTAAGGAGCATTGAGTTAAGTGCTGGGAGATATAATAGACAGTCCCTGCTCTCAAAGAGTTTACAAACTAATGGGGACTGGGTAACAATATTGGAAAGGAAGCTGAAAAAGAAGAGGGCTGTACTATTTGGTTATCCTTAATTTTTGAAAGAGAACCAGTGACCTCAATCTAAACTTGCATGTGAATTCTTCCAGTGTCATCAAAGTCAAATGGTAGGATAAAAGTCAGGACACGTGGTGATACAATGGAAAACCTTGCCTTCTTCGATGTCTATCCAAGCTCTAAGTCTGCCACAGAGACTCCTTGGAAAAAATTGTTCTCATCCACCTAATCTGCCAAGGAGAAGTCTTCACATACTTGGGGTAGACTTAATGATAGGTGTGAGGCCTGTCAGTGACCCTCAACCTGGTTCAGCCCATCTACCAAAATGGATTACCGGCGTGTGACCATTTTCCATTTTATAAACTTCTTGGAATCACAGGTGAGAGTTAGATGACAGGTTGGCCACCAAAGATGGAAGAACAACCACGAAAGGGTTCACCAAGCCCTACCACCAGAAGAAAAATGGAGCAGTTGATACAAAATGGATTTACCAAGAAGACTGAAAACCTTCTGTAAAGGAAGGCTTTGGGGAAATGTCAGTGTTCTACCCTCCAATCAATGAGGCAACTCAATGAGGGTGAATTGAGAAGATGTTGGGTATCAAAATTGGAGTCATAACTTTCTAGTGCTAAGATTTCAGGCAGGGAGGGAGTGGGATTGTGAAGGTATCTCTCTCTCTCTCTCTCTCTCTCTTATCTTTTTTGGATTATATTTGATTTTCTGACAAAGATCAGTCTTTTACCCTCCCGATTCCCTCTCCCTTACCTTGAGAAAACAAGAAAAACAAATTACTTGATTCCTCATTATGCTGAGAAGAGTTCAGATAATTATATCAAATTCATATACCATAGCTTGTTCATTCATTCCCTAATTTATGGGAAACTCTCAGAATACTATTCTTTACCACCTCAAAAAGAACTAACGATATTTTTGTATATCCTTAGTTAAGAAACTTTTAGCTAGGAATTTTATGTAGGACAAATGCCTCACTTAATTCCCCCTCCCATGATTCCCTGTCCCCATTCTTCCCTTTCCCTGCTGTATCACTGCAGTGATGTTATTTTGGCCTTTCTCCAGCATGAAAATCAACAACCTACATCACTGTCAAGTCACATATATTTCTGTGCTGTGTATGTGTATCCTTCCAACGTTTGACCAGTTCAGATGAGAGAGAAGTTGAAGTGCTAATCCCTTGTTTTTATAGTTGTCTACCTGAGTAACCTGATTATGTGAAATAATTTTTCCTAACCTTCTTCCCCCATCCAGTGTATGCCTCTTTCCCACTCTTTCCATTCCTTTCTTAAAATTATCAAGAAATAACATTGAAATAAGAAATGATATTGGTTATAATATGTCTGGGAGGGTTTTTTTTGAGATTTTTTTCAAGGGATAACCTAAAAAAGTTTCTACTTTGCTCCTTGGTTCTAAGATATCTGGGAAGTTTTCCTTTACAATTTATGAAATCTGATGTCCAGGATTTTTCCTTTGTTTATAGATTTCAGGTAGTATAATGAGTCTTAAATTATCTCTTCTCAATTCATTTTCCAGGTCAGTTGTTTTTTTCCTATGAGATATTTCATGCTTTCTCCTAATATCAAGACTTTTTCTTATTATTTTGCCAAAATATTTAAGCTTCAACTTCAGTATTAGACCTTCAGATGAATAGCCTGAATTAATTTCATTATATATTGACTGATTTGACCTCCTTGTTGTCTAGGGATTCTCAAAAATCTTCTCTGGGAGCATTTAGGTGGTGCAGTGGACACAGTACTGGCCCTGGAATCAGTAGGACCTGAGTTCAAATCCAACCTCAGACACTTAATATTTGCCTAGCTATGGGACCTTGGGCAAGTCACTTAACCCTATTGCCTTAAATAAATTTTAAAAAGATTTTTAAAAAATCTCCTCCAGAAGCATAATTTGACATTGTTAATTCTGTAGCACTAGGCTTTTCTTACAGTTCAACCTCCCCCCCCCCCCCATCACATATTGCTGCTAGAAAAATCATCTCTTTGAATATAGGTTAAACTGATCAATGTTTGTAAGTATTCACCCAGTTTATTTAGATTGTGGGTATTTGGGGGAATATAGTTGGATAAAATAACTTCTAATAATTGCTTTAATTTCATCTTCATTGGTTGTGAATTCATCCTTTTCATTTTTTATACTGGTAATTTGGTTCTTTTTTCCATTTTAATAACAAATTAGCCAGTGATTTATCTTTTTTTCCCTTTAAAATACAGCTTCTAACTTTATTTATTAGTTTAAGGGTTTTTTAACTTTCAATTTTTATTAATTCCTATATTAATTTTTAGAATTTCTATTTTGACATTTGATTGGGAGTTTTTAATTTGTTGATTTTCCATTTTTAAGGTTAATACACAATTGGTTTACTTACTCTTTCTCTCTTTTCTCGATTTAAATTTTTAAAGATATTTTTAGATGACTTCATTCCATTCATTCACTGCTATGATTGCCAACTTTGTATTTCCTTCCATCATATTCTATCACGCTTATCTTCTCTTTTTTATGCTCTTTCCTCCTAAAGAGTCTGCTTCAGATCACTATCTCAATCTTATTCTCTACCCCATTTCCCTTTTCTCTTAACCCACTTTCTTCCAACTTTCCTGTTGAATGAGATGAATTTATGTATTCATCATTGTGTGTATGTGTGTTTTTCCACCATGATCCAGTTCAGATATGAGGGAAGTTCCAAGTTTTCTTGTTTCCATCTTTCTCTCCTTTATATAACTTCTTCCTTCCTTCTGTACCATTTTTGTTAGATATTTTCTCTTTTTCTTCTCCTTTTCCAAATGTACCCTTCTTTCTTAACCTTCCATTCTTCTTTTGAGGTCATCTCTCCATCAAAGAATCATAGCCTCTGCCTAATTAGATTCCCTCTAAGACCTCTGGTGATGACAAAGTTCAGAGAGGTTATGTGTCACATCTTTCCATATAAAATATAAAAGAATTAACGTTTCAACTCATATTTACCTTTGTGCCTCAAGAAAAGCTTATTTGGATGTCAAATTTTCTATTTAGAGCTAGATTTTGTTTCAGAAGTGCTTGACAATTATTTCATTATCTATTTGTCCCTTGAAGGATTATACTCAGGTTTTCTGTGTTCTTTATTCTTGGTTGTAATTCTAGCTCTTTTGCCTTCTGGAATATCATAGTTCATGCACTCCAATCCTTTTAAATACAATTAAATTTTGTGTGATCAGGACTATGGCTTCACCTCCTTGACCATGCAGATTTCTAATATTGGCTATAATATTTCTGGGAGTTTTTTTGAGATTTTTTTTCAAAGGATAACCTAAAAAAGTTTCTACTTTGCTCCTTGGTTCTAAGATATCTGGGAAGTTTTCCTTTACAATTTATGAAATATGATGTCCAAGATTTTTCCTTTGTTTATAGATTTCAGGTAGTATAATGAGTTTTAAATTATCTCTTCTTGATTCATTTTCCAGGTCAGTTGTTTTTTCCTATGAGATATTTCATGCTTTCTTCTACTTTTTAAAATTGTTTTTTTTGGGGGGGGGTGGCAGAGCCAAGATGGCTACGAGAAGGGATCCAGTCTTAGGAGCTCTCTGATAAAACTCATCAGCTAAGGACTCTAACTAAACTTTTGAGAGACAGAACCCACAAAGGGACCCAGTGAGGCAGTTCTCCTACTCAAGCTAACCTGGAAAAGAGCAGAAAGGCTCTGCTCCCGGGGATCGGAGAGGCGGCCTGCCAGAGCCAAAGAACTTCAGCCTCCCGGAGGCAGCCCCAGGGCGCTGGGAGTCTCAGTTCACAGCAGCGGGGGAGTCTCCTGAGCTGCACCCCGAGGAGCACTGGGCACAAAGCGAGGGAACAGTGGGGGACCTCTGCCAGAGCGAGCATGTGGAGCCCAGCCCTCGGGGCACACAGGGAGCAGCTTGGTCTTTCTGCAGCCCAAAGCAGGAAACAGAAGCAGGCAGAGCCGGTAAGCAGGAGCCTCCAGGACATGAGCCCATTTTGCTGAGGGAGGGGAGTGAAGAGAAACTGCTAGCTTGATCCTCTGCCCCTGGAACAGGACTCTGGGGCTCTGACGACATTTAGATCGTGATCGCAGTCTAGACTCCCCCCCCAAAGAACAGAAGGCCCCCCCCTCAGCCCCGTGGCAGAGGGAGGTGCTTATGGTCATTCACATACCAGGAGGGAGGACAGAGCCTCAAACACTGAGACCCTTGTGGGAGTGTCCCAAAAGCTCAGGAAGCACCCCCAAACCAGGCCCAGGCTGGGAAAATGAGCAAGCAGAGAAACAAAAGGAAGACTATTGAGAAATATTTTGCAAATGAGCCCAACAAGGATCAAAATACTCAGTCTGAAGATGAGGAAGCACAAGCTCCTACATCTAAAGACTCCAAGAAAAACAGAAACTGGGCTCAGGCTATGACAGAGCTGAGCTCAAAAAAGACTTTGAAAATCAAATGAGGGAGTTGGAAGAAAAACTGAGAAAAGAAAGGAGAGAGATGCAGGAAAAACATGAAAATGAAGTCAGCAGCTTAGTCAAGGAAATCCAAAAAAATGCTGAAGAAAATAGCATGCTAAAAACCAGCTTAGGTCAAATGCATAAAACAGTTCAAAAAGTTATTGAGGAGAAGACTGCTTTAAAAAGTAAAATTGGCCAGATGGAAAAAGAGATAAGAAAACTCTCTGAGGAGAACAAATCCTTCAGATAAAGCATAGAATTCAGGGAGATTGATGAATTTACCAGGAATCAGGAATCAATACTTCAAAACCAAAAACATGAAAAATTAGAAGAAAATGTGAAATATCTCATTGACAAAACAACTGATATGGAAAACAGACTTAGGAAAGATAATTTAAAAATTATTGGAATACCTGAAAGTCATGATCAGGAAAAGAGCCTTGACACCATTTTCAAAGAATTACTACAGGAAAATTGCCCTGATATTCTAGTAGCAGAGGGCAAAATCGAAATGGAGAGAATCCACCGATCCCCCCCAAGAAAGAGATCCCCAAAAACCAACCCCTAGGAATATTACAGCCAAGTTTCAGAACTCCCAAGTCAAAGAGAAAATATTACAAGCAGCCAGAAGGACACAATTCAAATACCGTGGAGCTGCAGTCAGGATCACTCAGGACTTAGCAGCAACTACATTGGAAGCTCATAGGGCTTGGAATATAATACACCGGAAGGCAAATGAGCTTAGAATGCCGCCAAGCATGAACTACCCAGCAAGGCTGAATGTCCTCTTCCAGGGAAAAAGATGGACTTTCAATGAACCAGGGGAATTTCAAATGTTCCTTTTGGAATGGCCAGAGCTGAACAGAAGGTTTGATCTTCAGACACAGGACTCAGGTGAAGCATGGAGATTGGAGGAGAGGGGGAAAATATGAGGGACTTAATGAGAATGAACTGCAAGTATTCCTACATAGAAAAATGACACTGATAATACTCATATGAACCTTCTCAGTTAATAGAGGAGGTAGAGAGAGCTTTTATAGTTGAAGCACAGGAGAAAGCTGAATTCGAAGATAAAATATGGTGTAAAAATGGAGTCAATATTGGAAAAAAGGGAAATGGAATGGGAGAAAGAAAAAGGAGAGGGGGAATAGTCCAAGATATTTCACTTAAGATTTTTTTTTTATTACAACGAGCTATTGCAATGATATGGAAGGTGGGAGGCAAGGGGGAATGAGGGAACCTTTGCTCTCATCAGAGATGGCTAGGAGAGGAAACAGCATATATACTCAATGGGATATAGACATCTGGAGGAAGAAGGAGGGGGGAGCAGGGGGAAAGGGTGGGGATGTGAATAAAGGAGGAGAGGATAGACCATGGGGGGAGAGTGGTCAGATATAACACATTTTCTTTCTTACTTCTTGCAAGGGGCTGGGATTGGAAGGCCTGCCCAGGACCATAGAGTCAGGTGGATGCTGGGCCTAAGGGGTGGTATGGGGGCTCAGGGCTTCTTGGCTCCAGGACCAGGGATCTGTCTGCTGAGCCAGTCAACAACCCTACAGTAGAGTCAGAGTGAAAGGAGAGAGAAAATAGAGTACATGGTAGTAGAGAAATAAGAAAGGAGGGAATTGTGATCAGCAATGGCAATGTTGGAAAAATATGGAAGTAACTTTTGTGATGGACTTATCATAAAGAATGAGATCCACCCATGACAGAGTTGTTGGTGTTGGAACAAAGACTGAAACACATTTTTTGTTATTATTATTTGGGGGAGGGGGCAGGGCAAGTGGGGCCGGATGGCCTGCCTGGGGCCACATAGCAGGGTGATCTTTGGGTGTCTGGGGCCGGATTTGGACCCAGGTGCTCCTGGCTCAAGGGCCAGTGTTCTGTCTGCCACCCAGCCACCCGTACTATAATTACTATTTTATTTTATTTTGGGTCTTTTTTTTTCTTTTTTCTTTTTGGTTTTTGCAGGGCAGTGGGGATCGGGTGGCTTGCATGTCACACGGCTGGGTGATTGTTGGGTTTACGAGGCTGGATATGGGCTCGGGTGCTCCTGGCTCCAGGGCTGGTGTTTCGTCCATTGCACCACCTGGCCATACCTACAATTATTACTATTATTATTTTTTAATTTTAATTTTTTTCTCTCCCCTTTACTTTTTTTGCCCAAGCAAGTCTATCTATATTCATGGGGGGGGGGGGAGTATTTTGTTTACTTGTAAAGAAGAATATTTTCTTAATGTAAAAAAACATTTGTACAAAATGAGAATAAAAAATAAATTTAAAAAGAAAAAAAGGAAAAACATAAAATAAAATTGTTTTTAACTTAGCTTTCTCAGAGTCATTAAATTCAACTTAAACAACTCTAATTTTTAAGGAGTCCCTTTATTTTTTATTTAATATTTTATTTTCCCAAAATTACTTATAAAACACTTTAACATTCATCAAATTTTTAAATTTATTTTTAAGTTTTTTAAGAAATTTATTTTGTTTATTTGATTTTCCAACTACATGCAATGGTAGTTTTCACCAATCTTTTTTTTGCAAGGTTTTGAAGTTTGCATTTTTCTTCCTCTCACCCTTCCCTCTCCCCCAATAGAAAGCAATCTAATATAGGCTCTACATGCAAACCTATGCTAAACATAGATCCATATTAATCATAACTTTCATTTCTTTAAAACATTTTTAATTCCAAATTTCTCAGTTCCTCACTTCCTTCCACCCTCCCTGAGATGGTAAACAATTTGATATAAATTTTATATATGCAGTTATGCAAAGCATATTTCCAAATTAGTCATATTGTGATTGAAAACACAGACCAAAAGAAAAAAAAAACAGGAAAAATAAATTTTTAACAGGTTGTTTTGATATGCATTCAGATGCCATCAGTTTTTATTTTCATCAAAAGTCTTTTGGAATTGTCTTGGGTCAGTACCAGTTGCTCATTGTACAATGTTCTCCAGGTTCTATTCATTTCACTTTGCATCAGTTCATGTAAGTCTTTCCATTTTCTTTCTGAAACTTTCCTGCTCATTATTTCTTATAGTACAGTAATACTCCATTCCAATCAGATACCACAGTTGTTCAGGATTCTTCAATTGATGGCCATACCCACCATCTCCAATTCTTTGCCACTACTAAAAGAGCTGCTATCAATATTTGGTACGTACCGGTCCTTTCCCCTTTTTTAAAAACATTCTCTTTGAGATACAGTAGTGGTATTTCTCGGTCAAATGGTATAAATAGTTTTATGACCTTTTGGGCATAGCCTCAAAATGTTCTCCAGCATGGTTGAATCAGTTCACAACTTCCCTGACTATGCTGCAGTATATCAATTTTCCCATATCATCTCCAACATTGTCAAGCTGATAGGTGTGGGTGTACCTCAGAGTTGTTTTAATTTGCATTTCTCTAATCAATAGTTCTTGAGAGCATTTTTCATATGTCTATATTTTAAATTACTTTGATTGAAAATTGCCTGTTCATTTTCTTTAACCATTTATCAATTGGGATATTGCTCTTCATTTAGCAATTTGATTCAATCCTCCATATATGTGAGAAATAAGACCTTTATCAGAGAAACTTACCATAATTTTTTTACAGTTATGATTATTTTATTATTTTATTTCCCTCCATCCTTTCCCCCCCTCTATTTATCCATTCACCCTGTTCATCCTCAAAAGTGTTTTGCTTCTGACTACAACCTCCCCCAATCTGCGCTCTCCAATCAGTCCCATCTTTCCTCTTATCTATTTCCCCTCCTACTTTCCCATCAGGTATTGTAGATTTCTATGCCCAAATGAATGTGTATACTATTCCGTCTTTGGGCCAATTCTGATGAAAGCAAGGTTCAAGTCCTTTCCCCACCCCCACCTGCCTCATTTTCCCATCCACTGTAAAAGATCTTTTGCCTTTTTATGTGAGATAATTTACTTTCCATTTCCCTCTTCCCTCAGTGCATCCCTCTTTCTTATCCTTTAAATTTATTTTTTAGATATTATTCCATCATATTCAACTCACTCCTATTTTCTGTCTATGTATATAGTCCTTCTAACTGTACTAATATTGAGAAAGTTCTTAGTAGTGACAAGAATCATCTTTTCATGTAGGAATGTAAACAGTTTAGCCTTATTAAATTCCTTATGATTTCTCTTTCCCATTTCTTTTGCTATGCTTCTCTTGAGTCTTATATTGGAAAGCCAAATTTTCTAGTCAGCTCTGGTCTTCTCATTGGGAATGTTTGAAAGTTCTCCATTTTATTAAATATTCATTTCCTCATGAAGGATTATACTCAGTCTTGCTCAGTAAGTTATTCTTAATTGTGATCCTAGCTCCTTTGCCTTCTGGAACGTTTGATCCTAAGCCTTCTGATCCTTTAATGGAGAAACTGCCAAATCTTGATTGTGGCTCCATCTTGTTTGAATTGTTTATTTCTGGCTATTGCAATATTTTTTTCTTGCCTAGTCCTGGAAGCCAGAGCAGGTGCCATGTGATACCTCTGGGACCCCTCACCCTGTCCCAGGGCACAAATACAGGACAAAGGGGAGAAGTTGTGGTTTCCAAGGAGAAGGAATTCTATTTGTGTGAGGAGCAAAGGATGAGATCCAGAACCACAGTGATGCAACTTGAAGCCCAAGAACAGAGTAAGGCATCAGTTTGAATCTTTAGTCCTGCACACAGGTCTATACTACAATAAACCAGGGCAAAACCAAGGTGAAGTTCAGTCTCTCTTTCTGAACCTGCAAAACCTCCCAGTTGGCTAACAGTGACTTAATCCAGCAATAGTCTATGGCAACTCAGCCATACCCAATCCAAGAGACCCAAAATCACACCAAGAATTTGCAGAGTACAGAACAAGAGGGTAATCAAGAGACTTCTCCTCAGATCACAGCACTTGGACCAAAACCAACAAGAATTCCTAGAAGATTTAAAGAAAGAGATTTTTAGAAGGGTCAACACACATATGATTCATCATTTTTTTCAGATTTTTTTTAAATAAGAGACTTTCCCAAGGTCACACAGAAAGGTAATTATTAAGTTTTTGAGGTCAAATTTGAACTCAGGTCCTCCTGACTCTAGGGCTGGTGCTCCATCCACTGCACCACCTAGCTGCCCTGATTTATTGTTTTGATAAACACTTTAGGACATTAAGCAGTTGAGGCATAAAAGCAATGATTTCTTGGTCTCTTTGCACTTCCTTGGTTATGCCTTTCACTTTTTCTCTATTAATCCTCCCAAACTCTAAATATTAGAGAGTCTGGGGTTCCTCTAATATTGTCTCTCTATACTCTCTACCTAGAAGAATATGTATACTCAGATGTGGTGGTACATAACTGTTATCCTTGTGACCAGGAGACTAAGCCTGGTGGATTTTCTGAGTACTGGAATTTTGAATTGTAGTGGGCAAAGTCACTTGGGTGTCTGCACTAAGTTTCCCGCTCCACCCTTTCTGTGATTTATTTATTCATTCACTTATTTTCCAATTACATGCAAAGATAGTTTTCAACATTCATCCTTTTGTAGGCTATTTAGCTCTGCATTTTTCTATGACCCACCCACCCTTCCTTTCCCCCTCGTCATGGTAGCAAACAATATGATATGTATGTATGTGCATATGATATTTACATTTATAATCATGTGTAACATTTCCATATTAGTCTTGTTGTGAAAGAAGAATCAGAGGGAAAAAAAACAAAGAGGAGAAAGAAAGAAAAACATAAAAGAAGTTTTAAAAGGTGAACATGCTCTGCATTTAGAATCGATAGTTTTTTCTCTGGATGTGGATTGCATTGCCCATAGCAGGTCTCTCAGGAGTGGCCTTGATCATTGAACTGCTGTGGGGGAGCTGCTTCCATCAGGGTTGATCATCTCATAATGTACACAATGTGTCCAATGTTCTCCTGGTTCTGCTCATTTCACTCAGCATCAGTTTATGTCAGTCTTTCCAGGCTTTTCTGAAGTTCTGCCACTCATGATTTCTTACAAAACCATACTACTCCATAACATTCATATACTATAGCTTGTTTAGCCATTCTTCAATAGATCAACATCCCCTCAATTTTCAGTTCTTTGCCACTATAACAAGAATAGCTACACGTGTGACTTTGCCCTTTTTTTATGATCTCTTTGGAATTCAGACCTAGGGTATTGTTGGATCAAATGGTATGCAAAATTTGGCAGATCTCCTTCTCCTGTTATTTTCAAATAGTTTATATTGAATTGGAATCAATTGTTATTTAAATGTTTGGTAGAATTCACTTGTAAATTCACCTGGCTCTGGAGGCAGGGTTCATTGAGGGCTTGTTCAACTTCTTTTTTCTGAAATGGAGTTATTTAAATATTTTGTTTCCACTTCTGTTAATCTGGGCAATTTATATTTTTGTAAAAGATTCATTTGTTTCACTTAGATTGTCAAACTTACTGGCATACAGTTGGGTGAAACAGCAACAAATTTTTATTTTTATTTCCTCCTCATTGGTGATAATTTCACCCTTTCCATATTTGATGCCGGTATTTTGTTTTTTTTTTTTCTTGCTTTTTTAAATTAGAGTAACCAAAGGTTTATCTATTTTATTTTTTACTCTTAGTTTTATTCATTAGTTCAATAGTATTCTTACTTTCAATTTTATTAATCTCTCTTTTGACTTTCAGAATTTCTAATTTTGTATGTAATTGGGGATTTTGGATTTGTTCTTTTTCTAGCCTTTTCAGTTGCATGCCCAATTCACTGACTTCCTTTATCTCTAATTTATTCATATTAGCATGTAGAAATATAAAAAAGATATTTTTTCAAATGACAAAAAAAACTTTTGAAAATCAAAGAATGGTAGAGGAAAATTTGGGGAAAGAAAGAACAGTACAAGAAAATGATTAAAAGGGAATTAAGAGTCTGGGATTCTTTTCTGCACTGGTACTCCCTGCCCTGGTGTCTTTACTGTCCCAGGACACTGGAATGCTTCCTGCTAGCACGCTACTGCTCCTGTAGCTTTCAATACACTGCCATTGCGTTGTGCTCCTGGCCAGGACCCATCTCCACTTATCTACAGCTTTCTCTAGGTATCTTTCTAAACTTCCTTAGCCTAGGAAAATGAGTCATGGTTTTTTCTTGACTTTCCCAATCCAGTTTGGTGCATTTTCAATGTCACTGTGGAGGAGATAAGCTAAAAATACCACCTCTCACTCCTCCATCTTGACTGTGCTCCTTCACCAGGTTTCACTGGCTGTCCCTCATACCTAGCATTCTCTACTCCTCTGTCTCTTTCTTTTTCTTTGTCTTCACTTTCTAGGCTAGATGTCCTTTCAGTGATCCTTCTATGGAGTATCTTGAAGGTCTCTCAGACTTCCTTTGCTCATCCATGTCCTTCCTACAATATGGAACCCAGAACTGAATATAGTACTCCAACATTCTGTGTTTGTTCATAGGCACTCAGCCTTCACCCTTTGGATATTTTCCCATCCTTCAAGTTCTGGCTCAGATTTTCCCTCTTCCATAGAGACTATAAGCTGCTAGTTGGCAGGGATCAAAATCCATTTAGTGCAGCATGCAAAATAAGGAGTATTCAATAAACATCCAATTTGCTTCATTGAGGCAATAATTCCCATGATTCCAAATTCAGGTTAACTGAAAGAGGAATTGAAGGTTTATTTCTATACATGGAAAAACAGGCCTATGTCTCAAACTAGCCATGGAATTTTTCTTCACTTGAGATCAGTTTAGCCAACCTTTAAGTGTTTCTTACACGCAAGCCCTTGGAGCCATTGGGATCACAGACATGAACAATCACCCCAGACAAAAGTAAATGGAAAAGAAGCTACATTCACAAATGAGTGTGATAGAAGGTGCTATGTGGAAAGCCAAAGGAGAAAACATGAGAGACACAGAGCCAGAGACAGAGAGAGACAAAAAGATAGAGAAACAGAGAGGGAGAGAGACAGAGACAGAGACAGAGAAAGAGAGATAGGGACAGATATAGAGATAGAGAGAGAAGGAGACAGATGGGGAGAGGGAGAGAGAGAGATTGAGACAGAGAGAAAGATAGATGCAGGAGAGATTGAGAGAGAGAGAGAGAGAGAATTTCAGAAGCCGAGAGACAGAGAAAGAGACAAATGCAGAAAGAGAGAGACAGAGAGACAGACAGAAAGACAGAGACAGAAAGAGAGATAAAGACAAATACAGAGACAGCAAGACAGGGAAGAGAGACAGAAAGAGAGAGAAATACAGAGACAGAGAAAGAGAGAGAAAGAGACAGAGAGAGACAGACAGAGACAAATGCAGAAAGAGAGAGACAGAGAGACACAAACACAGACAAATACAAAGGCAAAGACAGAGAGAGAGACAGAGAGAGAGATAGAAAGAGAGATAGAGACAAATACAGAGACACAGAGAGAAGAGAGAGAGACAAAAAGAGATAGACAAATACAGAGACAGAGATATAGAGAACAGAGACAGAGATATAGAGAACAGAGACAGAAAAAGAGAGACAAATACAGAGACAGATAGAAGAGAGACAAAGACAGAGGGAGAGACAGAGAGAGAAAGAGACAGAGAGAGACAGACAGAGAGAAAGAAAGACAGAGAGAGACAAAGAGAGACACAGACAGACAGGGAGAAAGAGAGAGACTGTGGGGGGAGAAATTGGTATAGAAATATTTCCAACTTCAACAGGAAACAAATGAGGATTGGGGCCTTGGGGCTGGAATTTAAGAGGGAGGCTAATCTGGGAAAGAAATAGCCAAGCAAGTGTCCTGATCTTGAAGATAGCATTTCAATAAAGAAAGAAAAGCATGGTCTTCAAATCTCCCTGAGCCCTCATTAATCAGGAACCCAGTGGGAACAAATTTGGGGTGTGTCACCGTAATGGCCTACGATTCCATCAGAAGACATGAGGAATGGGCTGAGTGCAGGAATTTCTTTGGGGGCAGTCACTAGAGGCAGGAGGATACTTCTCCAAGTGCAGCCAAAGTGTAAAGAAAAGCACTTGGGCAAGCCTGGAAGGGGCTGCAGGCCAGGAGCATTTGGCTCTGGAGTCCCCAAGCATGTGGGCCAGCTGGTGACCCAGAGGTGCTAGCCTCAGAGCAGAAAGCCACTTTTGTCCATGGCCACTGGCTGGGCTTGGACCAGACTTATTTGTTACAAGGATTTTTTTCTTTCCTTTTTTTTTTCAGGTTGGGGGTGGAGGCAGGGGTGCAGAAGGAATGGTTGGGGAGACTGGTGCAAAAAAAGAAAGAGGGCCATTGAAACTTTTTTTTTAAATGCACAGAAGGAAACAGAAGGAAGTTAAGAAGGAAGCACAGACAAGCCGGACAGTTTGCAAGTCATGTGTGGAATTCATTATATACTGAAACCGAACAAGCCGGATAAACTGTAGATGCAGTTTCATATACAATCCTGCTTTTGTATTCTTGTGTGGATGTGGAAAGAAGTTTTCTTTTTTGGTTTTAAGTTCAAAATAAAAATAAATAAAGAAAACCCAACAAATAAGAAGCTATTTTCCTCAACCATATGCCAATAAAATGGGCAACTTGAATGAAATAGATGAATATTGAAAAATCAATCAAATAGCCACATTAACGGGATTAGAAATAGAAAATGGAAATAACCAAATCACCGAAAAATAAATTTAACATGGCATCAATGTGATGGGTGAGGGTGGGGGAGGAGGGGAACCTCAGGTCAGATGGATTTACAAGTGAATTCTGTCAAATGTACAAAGAACAATTAATTCCAATATTAAATAAGCTGTTTTCAAAAATAAGAGAATATGAGATCCTACTAAATTCCTTCTGGGACAGGAACATGGTCTCGAGGCCTAAATCAGAGAGGTAAAACAGAAAAATTCTAGAATATCCCTAATGAACTATAAAAATAAAATATTAGCAAAGAGGTTCTAGCAGCATTTTTAAAGATCATAAACGATTGAATTTATCCTGGAAATCTAAAGTTGATTCAATAAAGGAAAAATCAAACAATTCTAGGTTCTATTAATAAAGAAAGAAAATCATATGAGTATATCAATAAATGCAGAAAAGTCTTTTGACAGAATAAATAATTTCTATTAAAAACATTGAAAAAAACATAAGAATAAATGGACTCTTTCATTATATAAGTGATATCTATCAAAAAACCAAGAACTGACATGAATTGTAATGAGCATAAACTGAAGACTTTTTCAGTTGGAGTAAAGCAAGCATGTTGATTGCCACTATTATTATTTGATGTGATGCTAGAAATATCACCTATAGCAAAAAGAAAAGGAAAAAAAAAACTGACGGCATAAACATAGATTAAGAATAACTTAAAACCTCTAAGTATCACTTTTTGAAGTTCATATATATTTCCTACAAGTCTTTTTTTTTCTATTGAGGTAAAGTAAGAAAATGTGTTTTGCTAAATTAAAAAAGGAAAATAAAAGGAAACTAAAAATAAACTTTGAGTAAAGCAGTTCCTTGGCATTACAGGAACTCTCTAGCAAAGACTTAAAAATAACTAAAAATTTTAAAACTTATGTAAAAAAACCCTGTATATATATATACAGGGTTTTTTTTACAAAAGGGTTTTTTTACATAAGTATATATATATATATATATATATATATATATATATATATATATATATATATATATAGTTTGTCTAAAAGACCCATACCTGGGTTTCATTCAGATCAGTTCACACGGAAGCAAAATGAATTGCCCCAAGTCTGCACTGTAGCTTTTTTATTCACAATTTACAATAATCCCCACTAGTGTTATAAGAGTGTGGGGAGTTAACTCATCCACTTCCATTTCTTTTTTAAAAAATAGTTGCTATTGCTATTCCCAATTTCTTATATCATTATAAATTTCCATCCCCTGCCAGAGGCGCATCTCAGGAAGAAATAGTATTGATTTTGGAGAGGAAAAAACAATCAGCATAATTGATCACTACTTTGAAAAAAAAAAATCTGAAAACTAGTGCAACGTGCAATATCTTTGGACTTCCCACTGAATAGGGTAAGTCTTCTCATATCTCTTCATCTGAACCAAACTTGATCTTTATAATTTTGTCACATTTAATTTTAATTTGTTTTGCTGTATTCTTTCCATACATATTTGCTATGTCTGCTTCACTTGTCGATGTAGTGACTGTGTATATGTTTTTCTTGTCTATCTTTACTTCACTTTGTATCAGTTCCTGTGACTCTTTCCATGCTTCTCTGTATTCATCACACATCATTTCTCATAGCACAGTCAGATTGTATTACATTCAGGCACCACATTTTGATTAACCATTCTCCAAATGATGAGCATCCACTTTGTTAACTATATCCAATTTTTAAATATAAAAAGGCGCTGCTATAAACACTTTTATGGGGGCATATGGGGACTTCCTCTTATGGATGGCTTCCTGTAATAGAATCTCTAGTTTAAAGGGTATCAACATTTTAGTCACTTTATTTATGTAATTCCAATTGCTTTCCAAAATGGTTATACCATTTCATAGCTTCACCAACAATGCATTCGTGTGCCTATCTTCCCATACGCCCTCCAACATTGACTGTTGCTATTTTTGGTCATATTTTTTTTGAAGTGAAACCTAAGGTTTGTTTGGATTTGTATTTATCTTATTATTATTAGTGATTTGGAGCATTCCTTCTTGTGGTTGTGAGTACTTTGAAATTCTTCTTTTGAGAACTGTTCATATTCTTTGACCATTAATCTAAGGAGGAATTGCTATTAGTCTTATATACATGTATTAATTGTTTTCCTTGGCTATCAGAGCAATTTAATGCAAAACTTTGTTCCATTCAACATTCCCTTCTTATTCTAAGAGCATTCATTTTGTCTGTGTAGAATCTTTTCAGAATCCTGTAATCAAAGTTATCTATTTTATCTTTTGTAATTGCCTCTCTCTCTTGTTTGGTTAAAAATATATCTTCTAAACATGGATTTGAGAAATATAATCATCTTTTTCTCTTCAGAAAAGATTGCACAGTGGATAGAGCCCTGGCCTTGGAGTCAGAAAGACTCAGACACTTACTGTGTGACCTTGGACAGGTCACTTAACCCTGATTGCCTCGCATCCAGAACCATCTCCAGTTGTCTTGATTCCTATCTGGTCTGGAGGAGAAAGTAAGACTGGTGACTTAGCCCAGCCCACCCCCCCCTCACTCAAATACAATATATGTACTTGTCATGGCATCACCTCCCTGATGGCATGATCATCTTCAAGAATAAAGAACAAAATATCATCCGTTTTAATTGTATACTATTTAATATTAAAGTACTATATCCATATAGAATATATTTTGGAATAATATGTTAGGTGTGGGTCCAAGTAAGCCTAAATTCTCCCAGACTCCCTCCCAGTTTTTCCAGAAGTTTTTCTCAAATGAGTTTTTTCCTCAGTAATTTCTTTTCTGCTTTATCAAACACAGTTATTGAGATCAATTTTTTTGGTTCTTCCTTGTCTAGTCTGTTCCATTAATCTACTTCTCTATTTTTAAACAATAAAATAAGATTTTAATGTTTATCACTTTATAATATAGCTTAAGAATAATGTGATTTCTTTTCATCATTTCTTTTAATAATTCATATCATTTGTTTATTCAAATGAATTTCGAAGTTATTCCATCAAGTTCTATAAAATATCCCCTTGATAATTTGATTTGTGTAGCACTAACATTGTAGATTAATTTCAGTAGTATTGTCATTTGTATTATATTGATATGACCTCACCACGAACATTGAATCTTCCTCTAGTTATTTAAATTGTTTTTATTTCCATAAGGAGTCCTTTGAAATAGAATTTAAAGAAGTTTCTTGTGTGCTTTGATAGGCTGATCCCTCCCAAATTTTGGGGGGGGGTTCAGTTATTTGGAATGAGGTTTGCATTTTATTATTGCCTCTTTAATTTTGTTATTTGCTATTTATTATTATTATTATTATCATTATTATTATTATTATTATATAGTGTTATTTTATTATATACAATTGATTTCTTTTCGCAAGGCAATGGGCTAACTGACTTGCCCAAGGTCACACAGTTAGGTAATGATTAAGTGTCGGTGGCTGGATTTGAACTCAGGTCCTCCTGACTCCAGGGCCAGTCCTCTATCCACTGTACCACCTAACTGACACTATACAATTGATTTTTGAGGGTTTATTCTATAGCTTCATATTTTCTGAAGCTATTGTCTCAATTAGCTAATATTAGTCTCATTATTAGTTGATTCTAGAAGATTTTTCAAATGTACCGTCAAATTATTTTCAAATAGAGATTGCTTTATCTATTTTCTTATTTTCATTTTTCTCTTGTCTAACTATTGTTAGCATTTCTATAACTATATCAAATAATAGTGGTAAGAATGAGCATCCTTACTTCAGTTGTTGAGTCATGTTTCACTTTTTCTGACCCCATTCAGGATGTTCTTGGCAAGGATATTAGAGTGGCTTGCCATTTCCTTCTACAACTCTTTTACAGATGAAGACATTAAGGCAATGATGGTTCATGACTTGTCCAGGATCACATGACTAGCAAATGACTTAGGGTAAATTTGAATTTAGAAAGATGAATCTTCCTGACTTTAAGCCTGGTACTCTATCCACTGCACCACCTAGCTGCCTCAATCTTTACTTCACTTCTAAATTTATTGAAAAAGGTTCTAGTATGTTCCCTTTGCATTTTTGGTTTTAGATAGATATACTTTCTAGGATCTTAAAAAAAGGTCCTTCTATGCCTATATTTTGTAGAGGTTTTAGTATAAAGGAGTGCTTATTATAAAAAAAGAGGGCTTACTATAAAAGTCTTTTCAAAGACTTTTTTCTGCATCAATTGAGAGGATCATATGGTTTGGGATGATTTGACTTTTAATATTACTAATTATTTTGTTTTTCTAATGTTGAACTGTTCTGGTAACCCTGGTATAAATCATTGGTCAGAATCATTGGTCCGAATCAATGATTTTTTTGTATAAAGCACTACCATCTGTTTGATAGGATTTAAATAGTTTTCAACATTCTTCACAAAAGGTATCAATCAATTGTTTTCTTTCTGTGTTTTCTTTGTCCTTAGTTTGGGTATTAATATGATATTTGCCTCCAAAAATTATGGTAGTGTGTTTTCTTTCTTAATTATTGAAAATAATTTTTGAAGTATGAGTACCAGCTTCTTTAAAAGTTTGATAGAATTGTGTGAATCTATCGGAATTAGGAGATTTTTCCTTATCTATTTCCTTTTCTGAGTTTGGGTTATTTAAGAACTCTAACTGGCTTTTTGACAATTGGGGAATTTTATGTTTTAGAAGATATTTCTCAAATTTTTATGTTTTCAGTTCTGTTAGCATAATAACTGCACAATATTTTTTCTTATTGTTTTTATTTCTTCTGATTTTGTTGATATTTCCCCTTCTTTTGATAGCTTATTGATTTGACTTTCCACTCTTTTTAATCAGATGAGTTAAGGATTTATTCATTTTATTGTATTCTAAAAAGAACAAGATTCCATTAGGTACTTCTATCAATTTTTTGTTTTCAATTTATCTATTTCTCTTTTAATGTTTTTTTTTTCGGTTTTTGCAAGGAATATAGGGTTAAGTGGCTTGCCCAAGGCCACACAGCTAGGTAATTATTAAGTGTCTGAGGCCGGATTTGAACTCAGGTACTCCTGACTCCAGAGTCGGTGCTCTAACCACTTCGCCACCCACCTGCCTGCCCCATCTCTTCTAATTTGTAATATTTCCTTTTTCAAGAATTCTTAGGTGTGTTGTTCATTCATTGGCATGTAATTTTTAAAAATGCATATTTAGCCCACATAAATCATCAGCATTTCTATAAATGACCAATAAAGCCCAAGAGCAAGAGATTGAAAGAGAAATTCCATTTAATTAACTATAGGCAACATAAAATACTTGAGAATCTACCTCCCAAGACAAACTCAGAAAAAAAAAACATGAACACTGCTACTGAATACTTTCACATAAAGTGAGATCTAAACCATTGGAAAAATGTCAATTGCTCATGATTAGATTGAGTTAATATAACAAAAATGACAATTCTACCCAAATCAAATCTCTTATTCAGTGTCATATCAATTAAACTATCAAAAACCTGCTTTACAGAGCTAGAAAAAATAGTAACAAAATTCTTCTGAAGTAACAAAAAGTCAAAAATATGAAAGGAATTAATAAAAATGCAAATAAAGGTAGTCTAGCTGTAACAGATCTAAAACTATATTATAAAGTGGCAGTCATCAAAACTGTCTGGTACTGGCTAAGAAACAGACAAGTGGATCAATGGAATAGACTAGGTGCAAAAGAAACAGTGGTAAAAATGACTATAGTCATCTATTGTTTCATAAACCCAAAGACACTAGCTACTTGGATAAGAACTCACTATTTGACAAAAATCCAGGGAAAACCAGAAAATAGTTTGGTAAAACCTAGGCATAGACCCACATCTCATACCCTATTCCAAAATAATGTCAAAATGGGTACAGGATTTAGACATAAAGGGTGATAGCATAAGTCAATTAGAATTTCAATTATATTAAATTTAAAAGTTTTTGCACAAATAAAAGCAATACACCCAAGATTAGAAAGAATGCAAAAACAATTTTCACAGCTATTGTTTCTGATAAAGAACTCTTTTCTAAAATATATAGAGAATAGAATCAAATTTATAAGATTACAAGCTATTCTCTAGTTGATAAATGGTCAATGGATATGAACAGACAATATTCAGATGAAGAAATTACAGCTATTTATAGTCCTATGAAAAAATTCTCCAAATCATTATTGATTAGAGAAATGCAGATTAAAACAACTTTGAGGTACCACCTCACATCTATCAGATTGACTAAGATGGCAAAAGAGGAAAATGATCAATGTGGGAGAGGATGTGTGGCAATAATGAAATGGAATTGTGAACTGATCCAACTATTCTGGAGAGCAATTTGGAACTATGCCCAAAGGGCAATAAAACTGCATATCATTTGATTGGATAATACCACTACTGGGTCTATAGTCCAAAGAGTTCATAAAAAATGGGAAAAGTTTCACATGTTCAAAAATATTGATAGCAGCTCTTTTTGTAGTGGCAAAGAATTGGAAATTGAGGGAATGTTCACCTATTGGGGAATGGGTAAACAAGCTATGTTATGAATGCTATGGAATACCACTGTTCCATAAGAAGTAATAAGTTCTGAGTTACCTTTCTACTAAAATTCTACCTCCATATCTGTCTCCTTGTGTTCATTCCTAAAGAAATTTCTTAATGATCTTTCTGCTGCCATTGTGCTGCTGTTCTTTGGTGATCTATTTATTCACTTTTGCTATTTAGGGTGTTCAAGAAGCAAATAATCTCTTCAGTTCTGATTTTCTTTCTAAAAGTATTCCAATTTCCTGTTAGTATTAAATATTCTTTTTCCATGTATGATGACACTTGGATTTTCAGGATTAGTGACTCTGGGTCTGCTCTTTTGAACACATTATTGAATTCCTTTTTCTAATAAGTGAAGAAGAGTCTTGCATTATTGAAATGTATTTTCCTTTGTATTTGAAGGGTTTTTTTTTCACTTGAATGCTTTTAGAACTTGGTGTTTCTGAAATGAATTGTTAAATTTAATCCCTATGTGCCTTGGAGTTTGCAGCCTTGACTTTTATTTTCTGGAAGCCATTTATGAACTTTGTCAATTGACATTTCATTTTCTATGTTCAGAATTTCTGGACAGTTCTCTTTTCTTATTTCCTTTTTTATCCTGTGAAGGTTTTGTTTTGTTTTGTTTTATTGTGTTCTTCTGGGAAGTCTATGATCCTTAAGTTATCTCTACACAAGCTGTCTTCAAGATCCCTATTTTGCTTGCAGAATGAATACATTTTCTTTTAATGTTTTTGTTTTTTGCTTCTCTTCTTCTATGATGTCCTTCACTTCTCTGTATTTGCACTCCCAAACTATTGATTTCTCTCTTTTTTTGGTGAGATTCACTATGGCAGATCCCAGTTTTTCTCTTCTGCCCATTTATAAATTCTGCTATTATAACTTTCACTTCTTTTTTTAAACCACTCAGGAATAATGATTCCAAGCTCTCCTCAGATTTCAGAGGGTCATCTTTCCCTATGATTTGTTGTTACATCATTTTTCTTTGATTTGCAGTGGTTTTTCACAGAAGCCTGGGTCCTTCTAATTTTGAATTTTTTCTTTGTTAATTTATCTGCTTATATCTAGAATCTTTGCCTTTTCTTCTTTCTGAGCTCTTTGATCATTTCAGTCTTTTCTCCCTGCTTCCCCCTATTTATTTTCCTCTTTGATCATGGTTTCTTTAGGGGCTGGATAGCAAAGCATCTCAACTTCCTCCCATGTTGAATAATTCATGGTTCACCAGCCTATGTCTCTGTGTGCATTACATTAAGGTGCTCAGAACTGGCCCAGGCTAAATATCAAACTCTTTCCCTCAGACTTAGCCCCTATTTCCAGATAGTTCTGTCTTGGTCATCTTTGTTCCTTAGTACTCTGACTGGCACCAGTGATTCTGAGCTGTGTAGGGCTGTTCACCTTGACAGTAGCAATTCGAGCTTTTGCAATAATGGGACTAAAAGACTGAAGTTGTGATGACTGCCAAGATCTAAATAAACATCTACAACCTTGAGCCTGGAATTATATGGTATTGGCAAAAGAGAGGGAGAAGGGGTTACGGGGTGGATTTTGCTAGTGCAACCTCTCTAGCATTATCATGGGAAGTAGGGAAAGAGTCCTGAGTGTACTCAGAGTCAAGGATTATCAATTCGGACTGGGTGTCCTAGACCATGGGGACTATGGTTTGTCTTTGGTACATGAGTCCTCTTTGTAATGCTTCCTTTGATGATTTATCTACTTGTGTCCAAGGTCTTTGAGTTTTCTTCTTCCCTCATGATAGCTTTGGTAATTTCACTCTGGAGATGTTTGACAAGACATGGGAATCAGAATACGATGGTCTGCCATCATATGGCTCATATGACCTAGAACTTATCTCTCCCCATTTCTACCAAGATAGAATTAATTACACAAAAACTGACCTTCCATTTCTAGAAAGAATGGAATGCTTTCTACCTAAGCATAGTTAGCAATTGATTATGCAAAATAGTTTGCTTCTCCTTAATACTTTCTTCTCTAAGCTTTCCAGTTCTCCTGGTTCTCTTCTAATCTATCTGCTTCTTCTTGGTCGCCTTTCTGGTTCTTCAGCCAAGTCATATCCAGGATACAGATCACAGATGGCCCATAGGGTTCTGTCCAAAGTCCTCTTCCCTTTTCCTTCTATACTATTTATTTCACTTGGTGCTGTCATCATCAAGGGAAGATTATAAGCATTTATATAAGCTAAGCACTTTTTTTGTAAGGCAATTAGTAATAAATAGGGCTTGCCCAGGGTCACACAGTTAGTAAATTGAGTCTGATTTTAAGTTCAGATTTCCCTAACTCCAGAACCTGTATCACAGGGGTGGCTAGGTGGTACAGTGGATAGAGTACTGGCCCTGGAGTCGGGAATACCTGAGTTCAAATCCAGCCTCAAACACTTAATAATGACCTAGCTGTGTGGTCTTGGGCCACTGCCTTGCAAAATCCTAAAAAAAAAAAAAAAAAAAAAAAAAAAAAACAGAACCCCATTGCCTTGCAAAATCCTAAAAAAAAAAAAAACAGAACCTGTATCACAAGCTACCTTGAAAGTCCCAAGGATTTAATTATTATCTCCAGGTGGATAATTCTCAAATCTATTTATCCAACCCTCATCTCTCTGCTGATCTCCACATCCTAATCAGATAGTTCAAATCTCCAGCACACATCTTAAACTCATCATGTCACAAACTGAATTTATTTTATTTCCCTCCAACCCTTCCCCCCTTCCAAACTTCCTTATTACTATCAAGGAACTACCCAGGCTTACTCGCTTGGAGTCAATCTGATCTCTCTCCCCACCCCACCCCCACCCTTGTCAAGTATAGCCAATTTCCCCTTTGCAACCTCTCTGGAATACCACTCCCCATCATCTATCACCCTCTTGTGCAAACCCTAATTGCCTTATGTCTTCTTGGGGAGGGGGCATCTTGCCTGCCTCAAATATTTCCCCTCTCTGGTTCATTCTCCTTTCAGTCATTAATGTGATTTTCCTGAACCAACATAGGTCCAACCATGTCACCTCCCTTCTCAGTAAGCTCTAGCTGCTTTTTATTTGATCTCTAGGATCAAATAAAAATTCTCTGACTTTCAGTTTATGACGAAGGAAGAGATGGAGAACATCATTAAAAACAAACTAGATAATTTTGATTTTACATTAAATTAAAAAGTTTTCACACAGATAAAACCACTGTAACCAAGATCAACGGAAATGTAGTAAATTGGGAAACAATTTTTGCAACTAGTATTTCTGACAAATGACTCACTTCTAAAATATACAGATAACTGAGTCAAATTTTCAAAAAAACAAGCCATTCCCCAATTGACGAATGGTCAAAGCATATGCAAAGGCAATTTACATATGAGGAAATTAAAGCGATCCATATTCATATGAAAAATTTCTCTAAATCATTACTTATTAGAGAAATGCAAACTAAAGCATCTCTGAGATACCACCTCACACCTCTCAGACTGGCCAATATGACCAGAGAGGACAATAATCAATACTGGAAGGGATGTGGGAAATCTGGGACACTATTACATTGTTAGTAGAGCTGTGAACTCATCCAACCTTTCTGGAGAGCTATTTGGGATTATGTCCAAAGAGCAACAAAAATGTGCATACTCTTTGATCCAGCAATACCACTACTGGGTCTATACCCTTAAGAGATTATGAAAAAGGGTAAAAACATCACTTGTACAAAAATATTCATAGCAGCCCAGTTTGTGGTGGCAAAGAATTGGAAATTAAGTGAATGTCCTTCAATTGGGGAATGGCTTAACAAACTGTGGTCTATGTATGTGGTGGAACACTATTGTTCTATTAGAATCCAGGAGGGATGGGAATTCAGGGAAGCCTGGAGGGATTTGCATGAACTGATGCTGAGCGAGATGAGCAGAACCAGAAGTACCTTGTATACCCTAACAGCAACATGGGGGTGATGATCAACATTGATGGACTTGCTCATTCCATCAGTGCAACAATCAGGAACAATTTGGGGTTGTCTTCAATGGAGAATACCATCTGTATCCAGAGAAAGAATTGTGGAGTTTGAAAAAAAGACTATTACCTTTAACTCAGGGGAAAAAAACTGTTATCTTACTATGTAATTCTTCTGCCTCTTATACTTGATTTTTCTTCCTTAAGGATCTGATTTCTCTCTCAACACATTCAACATAAATAAATGTATACCATGGAAACATTGTGAAAACTGACAAACTGCCTTTTGGGGGGGGGGAAGGAAGGAAGATTAGGGGAAAATGTGTAAGACTCAAAATAAACAAAATTTTTAAAAAATGAAAAAAAAAATTCTCCAGCTTTCAAAGCCCTTAATTACCTGGTCCTTGTCTATCTTTCCAGCCTTCTTAGACTTCACAGCCCCACCCACCCTCCCCACATCCTCTTCCATCCAGTGTTATTGGTCTTGCCTTTCCTTGAACAAGCTACTATATCTCTTAGAGTCAGATATTTTCTCTGGATCTCCTCAATGCTCAGATTGTTCTCTTGGGTTTCCTGAATTCCTTCAAGTCCCTATATAAATCCCAGAAAATATTTTTATATGAAACCTTACCAATCCCTCTTTATTCTAGAGTCTTCCTTTCTTAAGTGTTTCCTCTTCATCCTGTATATAACCTCTCCAGAGTGGTTCGCCTATTGCCTTCCCCATTCCACTGGGAGCTCCTTGAGGACAGGGACTGGCTTTGTCTTTCTTTGCATTCTCAGTACTTAGGACACAGCCTGGAATCGATTTGGTGCTTACTAAGCATTAACTGATTAACTAATGGATCTGTTGGAAGGGCAGAGTCTCTTCAGTGATTTCTCAAGGTTCATGTGGGAGGGTGGAAGAGAGAACTTGGGCAAATTCAAAAATGGCCAGAGGGTAACTGAAGGAAGTTCAAAGATCTCTGATTTGTTCCTTTCTTGAGATTTCTCTTCAGTTGGTTTTCTGGTTTCTGGAATCTCTTCTCTGAATTAATTCAATTAAATCAGTGTTTATTAAGCCCTGAGCACCATGGGAGGTACTTGGAGATCCAAAGACAAAAATTTGAATAGTTCTTAGTCTCAAGGAGTTTACATCGGACAAGAATGGGGATTTTCTTATGTTGGTTAATGCTTCTGACATCAACCATCTCTACTTGGGGTTCAGGCTATTCATAATTTGTCCCATCCCATCCTCCCTAAGTCAATCTTTTATAACCAGCATCCTCTGCTCCACCTGACTTGGTCACTCCCTTCCCCCCTGTTTTTTTCTCTTCTTGTAAATAGATTAAGGCCCCAGGATAACTTGGTCTAGAACACATTTAGTGAACGAAAGATCATCATTATCCAGTAGACACCCTAGGGTGATGAGCCACAAGCATTTTAGTCAGTCAAAGAACAAACATTTATTAAGTTCTTCTTGCTTCCCTGGTACAGTCCTAAGCTTAGGAGAAACTCCAGAAAACGAATAGGAGGGACATCTCTACACAGACAGCACAGACTACAAAGATCTTCTTAGAGAAGGCGGCCTTGAGTTGAGTCTGGAAAGAAGTCTGAGAGTCCAAGAGGCCTGGCAGACCATGACTGGGAGGATGGTAATGCCTTTGTCAGTGATAGAGAAGTTAAGAAGAGGGTTGGCTAGGGGGAGGGGGGAGATAATGAGGTGCATTTTCTTTGGACCTGTTGAGTCAGAGAGGCCTCCAGGACATGAACTATCCAAAAAGGTGACATTGCACTTGAACTCAGGAGGAAGAAGAGAGCTAGATAAGCGAAACCTTTGAACATGTGAGACAATGATAATCCAATCCATGAGAAGTTAGAGCAGGATAGTTTCAAAAGAAACTAGACGGCCCAGGACAGAGTTCTGAGGGAGCACCTACACTTACCAGAGGAGACATGGACAATGAGTCAGCAAAGGATACTGAGGACTAATCAGAAGGGTAAGGGGAGGATAGAAGGAGACAGCATCATACAAACCAGAGAGATGAGAGAATCCAGAAGGAGAGAGTAGTCAGCAATGTAACCTGCTTCAGAGAAGACAAGATGGGGGAAGACTTTAAAAAGGTCATAGCCATCAGATCTGAGAACTTTAGGGAGCACTTTCAGTTAGGCAATGAAGTCAGAAGGCCCTGTACATAGAGGGAAGTGGAGAGAGCTACAGGGGATGGGTTTTTCAAGAAGTTTGGGGTAGAAAAAGAAGTAATGGATGATAACCATCAGAGGTGAGAAGGATTTTTAAGGATAGGGGAGAAGGTTGTGTTTGTAGGCAGTAAGAAAGAAACCAAACTGAAGAGTAAAGAGAGGAATGAGAGTAGGGGCAAGCTTCTGAAAGAGATGAGAAGAGAAAGGACCATGGGTATATGTAGAAGGGCTTGTGTTGGCAAGGAAAGGGCTACCTCATTATCAGAGACTGAAGCAAAGGAGAAAATGGTGGGTGCCATGCCAGAAGGTTGACAGATGAATTATAGGGGAGAAGATAAATCCCTTGGTGAATGGCCTTCATTTTTTTCCATAAAATAAGAGGTAAAGATGAATGTGGGGTGGAGAATAGGGGGAAAACTTGAGGAGAGAAGTAGTTTGGCTCATCCATTGTATGGAGATCAATTGGAGAGGCATAGAAGGGATGGGAGCCAATAAAAAGAGACAATTAATTAGAGAGGAATAAAAGGGTTGCAAAGATCTGGTTGAGAGTTGATAACATTTAAATAGGGGCCCTAGCCAATGGATGCTCAACATGTCCATGGAGGCTTGGTGAATCTGCTTATAGAAATGTGGGACAGAAAGGGCCCTTTCCCTTCCCACCCCTGAGTTCATACAGGTCTGCTCTAATCATTTCCTCTTACCTTGGTGCCCAGAGAGAAGACTGGCTGCTAGCTGCTACTGAGGGAGCATACAACAGCAGAACTCTCTCTTCCTGGGGGAAGAAGCTGGGGTCCCAGTGGCAGTGCAGTAGCAGTCTAGGGCACCTTTTCTGTTTGCCAGGCCCAGGAAAGCACAGGGTGGACATTTCTTCTGTTTTTCTTCTACTTCATTCTTTTCTGATCTTAGATGAATGTGTTTGGAAAAGAGACTTGAAGAAGGGCTATCTTTCTTTGAGGTCTTCTCAGAAACTGGAGCCTGGGGAAGCAACAATGAAGCCAAGAGAGAATCAATCAGCTAATAAACTTTTAGGAAAGACCTATTAACTATGTGCCAGAGACTGGGCATACCCCCAAAAGGTAAAAGACAGTCCCTTCCCTCAAGATGCTTATAGTCTAATGGGTAAGACAATATGCAGAGATCCAGGATATAATTAGAAAATATGAACAGAAGGAGGAGAGGCATTGGAATTAAGAGGGGTTGAGGAAGGCATCCTGTAGAAGGCCAGATATTACTTGGGAGCTTGAAGAATGCCAGGGAAGTCAGGAAGTGGAGATGAGGAGGGAGAACGTTCAAGCATGAAGGACAGTCAGAGAAAATGCTTGGGGCTGAGAGATGAAGGAATTTGTTCATGGAACAGCCAGGAGACCAGGGTCTCTCTGGATAAGAGTCCATGTGGGGGAGGAAGACTGGAAAGAAAAAGGGGAACTCGGTAACTTGAATGTCAACCGGAGCATTTTGTATTTGCTCCTGGAGGTGATAGGGAGCATTGAAGTTTATTGAGGAAGGGTAGGAGTGGGAAATGTCATGACTGGACTTTAGTGGCTAAAATAGAAAATGAATTGGAGTGTTGAGAGACTTAGGGCAGGCAGACTCACTGATAAACTGCTACATAGTCCAGACATGAAGTGATGAGGACGGGCTCCTGGGTGGGGACAGAATCAGGAGAAGAGATCATCTTAGAAAGATGTTGTAGAAGTGAGATGGGCCAGCCTTGAAAACAGCTTGGATATGACCTGTGAAAGAGTGGAGGAGTCAAGGCTGGCTCCTAGGTGGGTGCTGTTTACAACAATAGGAAAGTTGGTAGGATAAGATACGAGTTCTGTTTTGGACACATTGAGTTCAAGATGTCTAATGGACATCCAGTTTGAGATGTCTGAAAGAGTTGGGATGTGATATTGGAGTGCAGCAGGAAGTTTGGGGACAGATAGTTGTGAGAATCAATAGCATGGAGATAATAATTAAACTTATGGGAGTGAATGAGATCCCCAACTCAGTAGTTTAGAGGGAGAAAAGGAGAGGGTCCAGAACAGAACCTGAGGAACATCTCGAGTTAGAGGTCAAAATCTGGAAGACAATCAAGTAAAGAAAAAGAGGAGGATTGGTCAGAGAGGGAGAAGAGTTGAGAGAGGGGTGTCCTAGAAAACCTAGAGAGAAGAGTGGACCCAGGAGGAGAGGTTATTTGGCAGTGTCCAAGGCCAAGGAGAATGAGAATGAGAAAGGAGAAAAGACCTTTGGGTTGGCAGCTAAGTGATCATTCTAACTTTGGAGAGATCCATTTTGGTAGAATGATAAGGTCAGAAGTTGGACTTCTATAACAGGGATTAAGAAGCGAATGAGAGGGGCATCTAGGTGACTCAGTGAATGCAACAACGGTCCTGGAGTCAGGAGGACCTGAGTTCAAATCTGGCCTCAGACACTTCATAATTGCCTGTGTGACCTTGGGCAAGTCACTTAGCCCTATTGCCTTAAATATATAATTTTTAAAAAAGAGAGAGACAGGAGGGCACATAGAATCAGTCAGATAAGGGGTTGAAGGGAAATTTAGTCCATGAACCTATTAGTACATATATTGGCACCCAAGCAACTTAGAGGCCCTTCGACTCCAAGCACAAATCAATGACAAAGGTTCAACAATATTAACAATGGAGGCACCCAAAGGGCCACAAGGTAGCTACATCCTGAGGCAGTGATGAAGAAAGCCCAGCAACAAATGAGAAAAAGGGAGAGATTTGGGACCCAACAGACATAGTGTGGTGCCTCTCCTCTTCTAGCCTCTGTTCCAGTGATTTTATTCACTCACTACAATGTTTTTCTCCCAGCCCCAGTAAGTAAAAGAGTAGTAGAGGCCCTGAGTTCAAATACTCCTGCTGTGTGACCCTGGGCAAATCACTTAATCTCACGGGAACTCTGTCTTCATTTGTAAAACAGGGGAAAGCTTCAAATGACTTTGGAGTTTCCTATCCAGGCAGCCAGGATTCTTTGAGTTCATTTGATGAGATATGCCCACAAGTGGGCTTGGCAGCCTAGGGAAGCCATCTAAAGCCAAGGCTTGGTGACCACTGGTTGGGAGTCATTGGCTAAGAGTTGGAAAGGACAACAAAGGTCATCTAATTTAACTCCCTTGTTTTATAGCAGAGGAAATGGAAACCAAAGTAAAGGTCACACAAATGGTTTCCAAAGATTTGAATCCAGGTCTTTGGACTTCAGATCCAGCCCTTTTTCTATATCTTCCCTTAGAAAAGCTAGCAGAGTCCTATTTTCCCATACAATAGATGCTGCCAATGCCAGATTGGCAGTGGGTTAACTGTACTGATTTCCTTGGGGTCACTTAGCCAAGAACAGGCAGCCCCTCTCTCGTGGCCCAAAAACATCATGTCTAATTGTAACCCATTGGCCTTCCTACAGAGAGCAAAAAGAACCTTTGTGCTGAACAACCTTGGCTTCTTGCCTTGATAATCAGAATCACTCAGGGGACAGGACAATTGAAAGATACAACCCCAGTCTGAAAGATCCCTCTTTCAGTCATGAGTAGGAAAAGAGAGAAGTTGGTTCCTGGGCCTCTTTGGGAGCTGGTCTCCATGATTTAACCCATCATTCCAAGCCCTTAGCTGCCTCATCTCAACAAAGAGGCAGGACTTGCATCTGCTTCTCCCCCAAGCCCAGCCCCATCCTACCTCCCAAGGCTCCAGAACTGAGGAGTAGAGTGATTCAGCAGAAGAGAGAAAGATCAGAGAGAGAGACAGAGAAGTGGGGAGCAGTGTGGCAAGCCTGGGCATGACTACACTAAAAGGAGGATTTTCAGTATAAAGGGGCTGGGGAGAAGGAGGAAGAGATGCCATGAGGATTACTCAACAAGAAAGAGGCTAGGGCTACAGGATCAAAAGAGCTAATGGTGAAGGTGAGGGATCATAGAACTCACATGCTTTTATAGTAGAGGAAATAGAAGCCCAGAAATGAAGGCAACATCACTCAGTGTGCTCTGCCCTACAAAGTCAGACTTCTTCTCTGCTCTTCCTTCCCTAGAGGCCTCTGTTCACCTGATGCTGCTCTAACTGGCACACACCTCATCTCTCCTCATGCCCTATGAGATTTCATTGGCTCTCAGATTTGGAAGGTCCCTCCAGAGGTCACCTTTAAGGATGAGTGATCTCTACAACATCATGAACTCCTGGTCATCCAGCCTCCAGTTGCAGACCCCCCAGAGAGTGGGACTCTCGAAACAGTCCATTATACTGTGGGGCAGTTCTCATTGTTAGCAATGAT
The DNA here is from genome assembly GCF_037893015.1 of Macrotis lagotis. Lineage (NCBI taxonomy): Eukaryota > Metazoa > Chordata > Mammalia > Peramelemorphia > Peramelidae > Macrotis > Macrotis lagotis. The sequence continues at coordinate 3,454,312 of NC_133666.1, forward strand.
TTCTTTCTAGTGAGGCAAATTCAAATTATGACATATAGCCAATACACCATCAGAATGACAACTTTGAGAACTTTCCATTCCTCTTGGGTTGACTTCCAATGACACAGGTCCAGGTGTCTGAAAGAGATTTTCCTTGAAAACTCTTTGAAATTTAATTGCCTGGGATCAAGGGGGAATTTCCCACTATTCCCAGAATTCCTTCCTTTTCTTCTTACCCACTACAAAATGAGATGATCCAATACTAACATGAGGGTGAATGAATGCCTTTCAAGCACCTCAGGCCTCCAACTAAAGCAGAACCCCAAATCTAAGGCTGAGATACCCTTCCCACCTAGTAAGTGTATAGCAAAGTGATTACAGTAGGACTTGGCAAGCTAGAGGATATGGGCCAAATCTGGCCTGTAAGGCCTGCACTCAGAATGATTTTCATATCGTAAAATACAATTGTATTACTTTTAAAAATGCAAAAACCTTAGCTCACAAGCCATACCAAAACAGAGTGAGTCACATTTAGTCCCCAAGTCAGTTTCCAGAACTGGGACCCAAAAATCAGACATGCCTTCTCCAACAATGCTTTTATGTTTTGCTTAGTTGTGTGAATATATATATATATATATATATATATATATATATATATATATATATATATTTATAGATATGGATATTTATAGATAATAGATATAGATGTAGAGTAGACATAGATATAGATAGATAGAGTTGTTACTAGAATACCTTTCTTTTTGAAAAGGATCCAGTTCATGGATAATGATAACCAGGACCTCACTCTCCCATAAATCTACTTCCATCTCTTCCTGAGGAGGTTCTGAGGAGGTTAAGGGAATTCTTCTCTAATGCTACCAGTTCCATGCTAGCATATTCTCCTTGTTATCTATCAGCAGGGGTTGGAGCCCCATTATCATTCTAATGATCATTAGTTAGCTTCCTAGAGAGATTCCACTTAGAAGATTCAGCAAGAACAAGAAGAAAAAAATATTTCATCCAAACAAAGACCTGAGGCAGACTTTGGTCCTTAGGGAGAATGGGCTCAAACCTAAAGCAGTTCTCTTATGCAGGGACCACAGCCAATAGTTCACCTCTCCCTCTTGTAAAAGCCAGCATCCTGGTTATAGATTCAATATGCTCCTGGAATTGAATTCCCTTGAAGCTGTGAAATGCTATTCTGGAGTCTTCCCTCTGCATCTCTGGCAATTTGTTCTACTGAGCCTCCCAAACTTGCTAATTTGCAGCTTAGTCCTCTACACCACCCAGAACAGGACAGAATAGACACAAAAGACCATGCACTCCCAGATTATATAGAGATGGCACAGGCAGAGCAGCTTCTCTCCCTCCAGAGTGACTTACAGCATGCCTCATGACTCTAGGGCAGCCAGGTAGGAAAGAGTCAATACCTTGCTCAGTGAATGTCTCTCGAATGCATTCTCATGTCTGGTTCACAAGTTGAAAGATGAAAGTCTTCTTCCCTTTTCTACCATTGTAAGCAAGCTAGAAACACAAACTGCACATTCTCCAAAAGCCCATGTATCAATCACTTTGGCAGAATGTCATCGCCTGATACATCCCTTCTCAGCCTGGAGAGGGATTGGGGACTGTTACAGTCCTTGGACCCATAGTTCATACCTGTTAATTCTTCAAAGGACAAAGTCTACATATTAAAAAAGAAGGAATAAGGACTTCAGAAGCTGAGCAACAGAAATGGAGAGAGAGCATTCCCAGAGCTACCTAATTACTTAATGAGTGGAGCCAGAAAGAGTTGGTGGCTGAAGGAGCAACAGGTAAAAGCAAGACCCAGGCCACTGTTTGCACTTCCATTATTTGTTCTTTCTCTAATTTTCTCTTCCCGTGGCTATCCAGGAATCATTAATATAGTGCTTGCTTCTTTTCCTCTATCCTGATTTGGCCCTAAAACAAAAAGAGGTCAGGTATTGACTAGAAATAAACAGAAATTTACATTAAGACAGGGAGTCAAACCTCTGCTGAATATTGGGAAGTTTTATTTAGTACCACACCAATCAAACTACTAGAAAATTATTTTATAGAGCTAGAAAAAAATAATAACAAAATTCTTCTGGAAGAATAAAAGCTCAAGAATGTCAAGGAAATCAATGAAAAACAATGAAGGAAAATTTTATTATAAAGTGGTCATCATCGAAGCAATACCATTTTGGTATTGACTAAGAAGTGGATCAGTGGAATAGATTAGTTACCCCAAACAGTAAATAACCACAGTAATCAAGTGTTTGGTAAACCCAAAGATTCAAACTTTGGGGACAAAAACTAAGCAGAAACTAGGTACAGGCAGAAACTCACACCATGGGTGTGGATAAGGTGAAAATAAGTACATGTTTTAGGCATCATAGGTAATACCATAAGCAAATTAGAAGAACAAGGAATAGTTTATCTGTTACATCCATGGAGAAGGAAAGAATTTCTTTCTTTTTTTAACTAAATTTTGTTTTATTTTATTTTATTTTCCTTAGTTACATGCAAAAACAAGTTTTAGTGTTCACTTTTAAAATCTTGCATTCTGAATTCTCTTCTTTCCTCCCACCTCAATTTCCCTGATTATTGGATATAGGTTAGAAATGTGTAGTCATGAAAAACATTACCACACTAATCATGTTGTAAGAGTAAACATAACCCCCTCCCCCACCAGGAAGAGAAACCTCAAGAAATATACAGTTAAAAAAAAGTATGCATTGATCTGTATTCAGACACCATCAGTTCTGTCTTTGGAATGGATAGTATTCTTTCTCATAAGTCCTTCAGAGTTCTCTTGGGTTCCAATTTTGCCGAAAAAAGGTAAATCATTCACAGCTGGCCATCTTGTAATATCGCTGTTATCTTGTATTGTATTTAGTACATTTCCATTGAATCTGCAATACAAGGTTTTTATTCAGATCATCTTGTTCATCACTTCTTATAACAGAATAACATTTCATCATAATCATATACTACAATTTAGTCATCCATTTCCCATCCAAGGGGCATCCACTCAATTCTAAATTCCTTACCACCAGAAAAGAGCTGTTATAAGAATCCTTATCCAAATATGCCCTTTTCCTTCCAGTTTGTCATCTCCTCTGTGATGTAAACCTGTTAGGCACTACTAGGTCAAGGGGTAGGCATGGTTTTATAGCCCTTTGCTATACAAAATTGTTGTATCACTTCACAACTCCTTTAGCAATGCAGTAATCTCATTTTCCTTCAACCCCTCCAACATTTGTCACCTTCTCTTTCTGTCCTATTTAGTGAATCCAATAAGTGTAAGATAGTACCTCAGGATTGCTCTAACCCACATTTCTCCTATCAATAGTGAATTAGAGCATTTAAAAAAAAATATTTAAATAGATAGCATTGGGCATCTGTAAATTGCTCATGCTTTTGTTTATCAATTGAGGAATAATTCATTTTGTATAAATTTAACTCAGTTCTCTATGTTTGAGAAAAGAGATCTTTATCAGAGAAACTTATTTCAATATTTTTCCCACAGTTACTATTGATAACTGCATTTCCCTCCATTCTGTTCCTCCAAACCCTATTTATTTTCTCCTTTCTTTCACCCTGTTCCTCCTCAAAAGCATTTTGCATCTTGACTGCTCCCTCCTACAATCTTTCCTCCCTTCTACCACCTCCCTGCTCACTTTCTCCCATCCCTTTCCTCTTCTACTTTTCTCTAGAGTGAGATAGATTTCTATACCCAACTGAGTGTGTATGTTATTCCCTCACTGAGCCGATTCACTGAGAGTAAGGTCACTTACTCCCCCTCACCTCTCCCCTCTTCCACTCTGCTGAAAAAGCTTTTTCTTTCCTCTTTTATGTGAAATAACTTAGCCCATTCTACCTCTCTTTTACCCTTCTCCCAGCACATTCCTCTCTCACCAATGAACTCCATCTTTTTAATATATTATCTCTTCAAATTCAGCTCCCACCTGTGGCTTGTCTATATATGCTCCTTCTAAGTGCCCTAATAAATGAGAAAGTCCATATGAGCCATCAGCATCCTCTCCTATGCAGAAAGATAAGCAGTTCCACATCATTAAATCCCATATTATTTGCCTTTCCTGTTTACCTCTTTATGTTTTACTTCAGTCTCATTTTTGAAGATCAGATTTTCTGTTCAGCTCTGGTTGTTTCATCAGGAAAGTTTGAAAGTCCCCTATTTCATTGACTTTCCATCTTTTACCCTGAAAGAGGATGTTCAGTTTTCTTGGGTAATTGATTCTTGGTTGTAATCCAAGCTCTTTTGCCTTCTGAATATCATATTCCAAGCCCTACAATTACTTAATATAGAAGCTGCTAAATCTTGTATTATCCTGACTGTGGTTCCACAATATTTGAATTGTTTGGTTCTGGCTGCCAGCAATATTTTCTCTTTGACCTGGAAGACCTGAAATTTGACTACAACATTCCTGGCAGTTTTCATTTTGGGATCTCTTTCAGGAAGAAATCAGTGGATACTTTCGATTTCTATTTTACCCTCTGCTTCTAGAATATCAGGGCAGTTTTCCTGGATAATTTCTTGAGAGATGACATCTAGGCTCTTCTTTTTGTGATCGTGGATTTCAGATCTTCCAATAATTTTAAAACTATCTCTCCTGTATCTGTTTTCCAGGTCAATTGCTTTTCCAAAGAGAACTTTCACATTTTTTCCTAGTTTTTTGTTCCTCTGGTTTTGTTTTTATTGCTTCTTGATTTCTCACAAAGTCATCAGCTTCCCTTTGCTCAATTCTATATTTTTAGTAATTATTTTCTTCAGTGACTTTTGTATCTCATTTTCCATTTGGTCTATCATGCTAAAAAGCATGATAGACCAAAGGCATCCTTCTCATTGACTTTTTGAATCTCTTTTCCCATTTAGTGCAGCCTACTTTTTATTTCTTTTTTTCTTATTTTTATTTTTATTGAATTTTACAATTTTTCCCCTAATTTCACTTCCCTACCCCCACCCCCAAAGAAGGCAGTCTAATAGTCTTTACATTGAAAAAAACAAGAATTCTTGCCCTCAAGGAGCTTATATTTTGTTTTTTGTTTTTTGTTTTTTTAGATTTTTCAAGGCAATGGGGCCAAGCGGCCTGCCCAAGGCCACACAGCTGGGCAATTACCAAGTGTCTGAGGCCGGGTCCGAACCCAGGCACTCCCAACTCCAGGGCCGGTGCTCCATCCACTGCGCCACCTAGCTGCCCCAAGGAGCTTATATTTCAATGAGACAACTCACAAAGGGGAGTAATGGTCAGGGATTATGATTTATGATTATGAAAGTCACAGACAAAGTGAATGGCATCTTTAGGGAATTGACATTGGGCGGCTAGGTGACGCAGTGGATAGAGCACCCCCTGGAGTCAGGAGTACCCGAGTTCAAATCCAGCCTCAGACACTTAACAACTACCCAGCTGTGTAGCCCTGGGCAAGCCACTCAACCCCATTGCCTTGAAAAATCTAAAAAAATAAAAAATAAAAAGAGGAATAGTGTTATTGATTTGATTACCATTCCTAGAACTAGAGGTGGAAAATTACAATGGGGAATAAGAGATGTGGTGACTGTGGAGGAGGGAAAGAAGAAAAGCCTATAGATGCTATATTGGGGCATAAAAATTGGTGGGCTGCAGTATGGTGTATCTATGTTTGGGCTGGATATGGTGAATGTTCACCAATCAGACATCCAGGGCTTTGGTGTGGGAGCTGGAGTTGCCTCTTTGAAGATGGAGATTAAAGCACAGGAGTGTAGCTTGAAGAAGACCAGAGAACAATATGGCATGTCTGGGTTAGTTCTTAGAAAAACCAAGAGTGAATGGAAAGAAATATTCTACAGGTGTTGCTTCAGTGATCAATGCTAAGTAATTATGAAATTCAGTTCCTTTCCTTAAGGAGCTTATGGTCTAAATGAGGAGATGAACCATTTATATGAGAAATGCTCTGGGAACAATGAAAGACATATAGTTGTCAAAAGATGTGCATGTACAATAGAAAGAGTTGGGCTTAGGAAGTGGAGAATTTTTTTATGGTTAAAAATCATTTTATTTTGATTTTAGGTTTTTGTAAGACAAATAGGTTTAAGTGACTTGCCCAAAGTCACACAACTAGGTAATTGTTAAGTGTCTGAAGCCATATTTGAACTCAGGTACTCCTGACTCCAGAACTGGTGGCTCTATCCACTGCACCACATAGCCAACATTTTATAAAGCATTTTAAAGAAAACTTGGCAAAACAACCAACTAAGCATAGTCATTTCAAGGACATTTAAGGACAAAAATGAAAAGAAGACAATAAAAAAAAGGGAAAGATTTTTTTATATGTGCATATATATATATATATATATATGCATATATGTGTGTGTATGTGTAAAACTTTTTTTCTCTATCAGCAGATGCACCAGTCATACTTAGCTTCTTTTTTTGTACAATTTTTTTTACATTAATAAAATATACTTGTTTACAAATAAACAAAATACCCCTCCCCCCATGAATATAGATAGACTTGCTTGGGCAAAAAAAGTAAAGGGGAGAGAAAAAATTAAAATTAAAAAATAATAATAGTAATAATTGTAGGTATGGCCAGGTGGCGCAATGGATGAAGCACCAGCCCTGGAGCCACGAGCACCCGAGTCCATATCCAGCCTCGTAAACCCAATAATCATCCAGCCATGTGACATGCAAGCCACCCGATCCCCACTGCCCTGCAAAAACCAAAAAGAAGAAGAAGAAAAAAGACCCAAAATAAAATAAAATAGTAATAATAGTAGGGATGGCTGGGTGGCAGACAGAGCATTGGCCCTTGAGCCAGGAGCACCCAGGTCTGAATCTGGCCCCAGACACCCAAAGATCACCCTGCTATGTGGCCCCAGGCAGGCTACCCAGCCCCACCTGCCCTGCACCCTCCCCCAAATAATAATAACAAAAAATGTGCTTCAGTCTTTGTTCCAACACCATCAACTCTGTCGTGAGTGGATCACATTCTTTATGATAAGTCCATCACAAAAGTTGCTTCCATATTTTTCCAACGTTGCCGTTGCTGATCGCAACTCCCTCCTTTCTTATTTCTCCACTACCATGTACTAAATTTTCTCTCTCCTTTCACTTTGACTCTGCTGTAGCGTCCTTGAGTGGCACAGCAGAGAGATCCCTGGATCTGGGGCCAAGAAGCCCTGAGCCCCCATACCACCCCTTAGGCCCAGAATCCACCTGGCCCTATGGTCCTGGGCAGGCCATCCAATGCCAGCCCCTTGCAAGAAGTAAAAAAGAAAATGTGCTATATCTGACCACTGTCCCCCCATGGTCCATCCTCTCCTCCTTTATTCACATCCCCACCCCTTCCCCCTGCTCCCCCCTCCTTCTTACTCCAGTTGTCTATACCCCATTGAGTATATATGCTGTTTGCTCTCCTAGCCATCTCTGATGAGAGCAAAGGTTCCCTCATTCCCCCTTGCCTCCCCCCTTCCATATCATTGCAATAGCTCATTGTAATAAAAAAAAATCTTATTATGTGAAATATCTCTGACTATTCCCCCTCTCCTTTTTCTTTCTCCCATTCCATTTCCCTTTTTTCCCCCTATTGACTCCATTTTTACACCATATTTTATCTTCGAATTCAGCTTTCTCCTGTGCTTCAACTATAAAAGCTCCCTCTACCTGCTCGATTAACTGAGATGGTTCATATGAATATTATCAGTATCATTTTTCTATACATGCAGTTCATCCTCATTAAGTCCCTCATATTTCCCCCCTCTCCTCCAATCTCCATTCTTCATCTCAGTCCTGTATCTGAAGATCAAACCTTCTGTTCAGCTCTGGCCATTCCAAAAGGAACCTTTGAAATTCCCCTGGTTCATTGAAAGTCCATCTTTTCCCTGCAAGAGGACATTCAGCCTTGCTGGGTAGTTCATTCTTGGCTGCATTCTAAGCTCATTTGCCTTCCGGTATATTGTATTCTAAGCCCTATGAGCTTCCAATGTAGTTGCTGTTAAGTCCTGTGTGATACTGACTGCAGCTCCACGATATTTAAGCTGTGCCCTTCTGGCTGCTTGTAATATTTTCTCTTTGACTTGGGTGTTCTGGAACTTGGCTATAATATTCCTGGGGTTTTTTTGGGGGGATCTCTTTCTCAGGGGGATCGGTGGATTCTCTCCATTTCTATTTTGCCCTCTGCTTCTAGAATATCAGGGCAATTTTCCTGTAGTAATTCTTTGAAAATGATGTCAAGGCTCTTTTCCTGATCATGACTTTCAGGTATTCCAATAATTTTTAAATTATCTTTCCTAAGTCTGTTTTCCATATCAGTTGTTTTGTCAATGAGATATTTCACATTTTCTTCTAATTTTTTCATTTTTTTGGTTTTGAAGTATTGATTCCTAATTTCTGGTAAATTCATCAATCTCCCTGAATTCTATTCTTTGTCTGAAGGATTTGTTCTCCTCAGAGAGTTTTCTTATCTCTTTTTTCCATCTGGCCAATTTTGCTTTTTAAAGCATTCTTCTCCTCAGTAACTTTTTGAACTGTTTTATGCATTTGACCTAAGCTGGTTTTTAGCATGCTATTTTCTTCAACATTTTTTGGATTTCCTTGACTAAGCTGCTGACTTCATTTTCATGTTTTTCCTGCATCTCTCTCCTTTCTTTTCCCAGTTTTTCTTCCAACTCTCTCATTTGATTTTCAAAGTCTTTTTTGAGCTCTATCATAGCCTGAGTCCAATTTCTGTTTTTCTTGGAGTCTTTAGATGCAGGAGCTTGTGCTTCCTCATCTTCAGACTGAGTATTTTGATCCTTGTTGGGCTCATTTGCAAAATATGTCTCAATGGTCTTCCTCTTGTTTCTTTGCTTGTTCATTTTCCCAGCCTAAGCCTGTTTTTTGGGGTGCTTCCTGAGCTTTTGGGATACTCCCACAAGGGTCTCAGTGTGTGAGGTTCTGTCCTCCCTTCTGGTCTGTGAATGAACATAAGCAACCCCCTCTGCCACGGGGCCGAGGTGGGGGGCCCTGTTGTTCTATTGGGGGGGGGGCCTAGACTGGGATCAGGATCTGAATGTGGTCAGAGCCCCAGAGTCCTGTTCCAGGGGCAGAGGACAGAGCTCAACAGTCTCTCTCTCTTCACTCCCCTACCTCAGATCAATGGGCTCATGCCCTGGGGGTTCCTGCTTACAGGCTCCGCCTGCTTATGTTTCCTGGATTTGGGCTGCAGAAAGACCAAGCTGCTGGCTGTGTGCCCTGAGGGCTGGGCTCCATGTGCTGCTCTGGCAGAGGTCCCCAGCTGTTCCCCCACTTTGTGCCGGTGCTCCCCAGGGTGCAGCTCAGGAGACTGCCCTGCTGCTGTGAGCCACAGCTCCCAGCGCCCTGGGGCTGTCTCCAGGAGGCTGAAGTTCTTTGGCTCTGCCGGGCCACCCCCCTGGCGGCCGCCCCTCCAACCCTGGGGAGCAGAGCCTTTCTGCTCTTTTCCAGGTTACCTTGAGTAGGAGAACTGCCTCACTGGGTCCCTTTGTGGGTTCTGTCTCTCAAAAGTTTAGTTAGAGTCCTTAGTTTATGAGATTTTATCAGAGAGCTCCTAAAACTGATCCCTTCATGTCCCCATCCTGGCTCCGCCCCCCCACCCCAGCCTACTTTTTAAGATGTTATTTTCTTCAATATTTTTTGGTATCTCCTTAACCAAGTTGTTCACTCAGTTGTCATGATTTTTCCACATCCCTCTCATTTTCCCCAATTTTTCCTCTAACTCTCTTATTTTATTTTCAAAATCCGTTTTAAGCTCTCCCTTGGCCTGAGACTAATTCATGTTTTTCTTGGAGACTTTGGTTGTAAAAGCTTTGACTTTGTTATCTTCTTCTGAGGTGTAGTTTGAGTTTTCTCATAACGATAGTAACTGTCTATGGTCAGATTTTTTCTTCTACTGTTTACTCACTTCCCCAGTCTATGACTTGATTTTAACTCTTTGTGAAGGAGGTGGAGGATACATTGTCCCTAGCTTTGGGGGATTTTTGCAGTTTTTTTTCAGAGATACTTCTAGGAACCCACAAGTTTCCATTTCTTCCAAGGTCTTATGATCTAAGGAAATATTTGTACTACTCTCTGGTCTGAGTTCTGTTCTGTGGGTGATCACAAACACTCATTTATGCCCTAGAACTGTGAAGAGAGTCCCTGCTTCATTGAGGCCTTAAGTTCTGTGGTGTTTCTGCTCCTTTTCCTGAAATTGGGACCCCAGACTGAGATCTAGATCAGAGTATGGGCAAGGTAACAAAGTCTTGCCTCAATGACAGCACAGAGACCCCTGTTATCACCTTCCAAGCCCCTTACCATCTGTGGGATGGGGGATACAGAAGCAGCTGCCACTGTTGATTCAATGACTCCCTATACCTGCCCTGGTTTTCTGGGGTCTGGTCTGCACCGCTGAGGCCTGCATTGGACTGTGCTTCACTCTTGCCTTGGTGGGGTAGACTTTTCCTGTTGACCTTCCGAGTTGTCCTTGGCAGTCTCTGGGTTGAGAGATCTGGAAACTGCCACCAGATTGCCAGGTGGATTACTGATGGCCATTTGTTCTGGCATGGCCTGTGCTGCTCTGTGGTTCTCTCTCATCTGATCTTCCAAGTTGTCTTGGGCTGAAAATTTGTTTTACTCAGGTTTTTTTGTGGTGGAACCCACAAAAATTTGATTACTCACTATTTAATAGTATTTGGAGTGGTTTGGGGGAAGTTCATGTGAGTCCCTGCTTTCACTCTGTCAACTTGGCCCCACCCCCAAAAGGAAAGAATTTATGATAGAGAGATAGAGAGATGAAAATGGATAATTTTAATAAGATAGGTTATGATATGATATAATGCAATGTTTTAAATGATATAATATAATTTCATGTTATTATGTAATATAAATTTATTATACTAAATATAAAAGTTTTGTAGACCTAAAACCAATTCAGTCAAAACTAGAAAAAAGCAGAAAGCTGGGAAAATTTTTTATAGTATGTGTCTCTTGATAAGAGCCTCATTTTTCAAATATATAGAGAATTGAATCAAATTTATAAGGATACAAGTCATTCCTCAATTGATAAAGGGTCAAAGGGCATAATTAGGCAATTTGCAGCCAAAGTGATCAAAGTTCTCTATAGTCATATGAAGAAGTGCTCTAAATCACTACTGGTTAGGGAAATGCAAATTAAAACAACTTTGAGGCACTACTTCATAACTGCCAAATTAAAGAATATGATAGAAAAGAAAAAATGATAAGTATTCATGACATTGGGGGAAAATTGAGACAAATGCACTGTTGGTGGAGTTGTGAACTGATCCAACCATTCTGAATAGCAATTTGAATTTATGCCAAAAGGTCTATAAAACTGTGCATTCTCTCTGAGTCACCAATACTACTACTACTAGGTTTCTATCCAAGAGAGATTTTTAAAAAGGAGAAAGGACCCATTTTTACAAAAAATTTTATAGAAACTCTTTCTGTGGTAGCAAAAATGTAGTAATGGATGGAATGCCCATCAATTGGGTAGACGCTGAACAAATTGTGGTATATAATTGCAATAGAAAAATATTATGCTGCAAGAGATCAACAAGCAGGATGATTTCAGAAAAACCTGGAAAGACTTACATGAATTGATTCAGAGTAAAGTGAGCAGAACCAGGAGAACATTGCACACTATAGCAGCATTGTTGCACAATGACCAACTGTGAATTACTTAACTATTCTCAATGAACAAAGGCAATTTTGAAGCACTTATAAAAAATTCCATTCACCGGGCAGGTGGTTGGTGCAGTGGATAGAGCACTGACCCTGGAGTCCAGAGGACCTGAGTTCAAATCTAGTCTCAGGCACTTAATTACCTAGCTGTGAGACCTTGGGCAAGTCACTCTTAACCCTATTGCCTTAAATAAATAAATTTTTTGAAAAATTCCTTTCACCTCTAGAGAAAGAACTGAGGGAGTCTGAATGCAGACCAAAGAATACTATTTTTCATGATTTTTTTGGTCTGTGTTTTCTTTCACAACATGACAAATATAGAAATATGTTTTGCAGGATTTCACAAGTATAACTTATATAGAATTACCTACTGCTTCAGATATGGAGGAGGAGAGGAATAGAGAGAGAGAATTTGGAACTCCAAATTTTTTTAAAAATTGCTTTTACATGCAATTGGGAAAAAAGAAAATATTTTTTTAAAAAATGAGACAAAGACAGACATCATAATCATAGTTAAGGTTCTAATGGTAATTAAACATTGGTTATGATCTTTTTCACAATTTATTCATGGTAAATAATCAGCTATGAATTTGTCTTGCTCTTTGTAACACTTCTGACAAATTGTATAACCTGTAGTCTTGATGTTCATTTAAACTAGGAAATTAGGATATTTATACAAAGAGAGATGAGCAAATGCTTATGGAGAAGAAAAAGATTTCTCCACTTTATTAAATAGAGACTTTCTAATAGCCTGTGGTGAGGGCTCAAAGCTAATTTATTAATTGGTAAAATGTGGTTATGTAAGTAAACAATGGGGAAATATTAGAAAACACTCCCTGATTACCTTTGAATTAGGATGAAAATGAATAAGAGAAATTGCCTAGTAACATAAGTAACGAGCAATTACCTAGTAATCACAGACGTATAGGTGACCCAAATCCATGCTATAAATATAATGGAATATTATCATACCATCAAAATGACAAACATAAAAAATTTATGGAAACATAAGAAGATGTAATGAAATGATGTAAAATGAAAGAAACAAAATCCTGGAAAATCAAAGAACCAAAATAATACTTAAAGACAGCGGATTTAGATTATACTAAATGCTTACTCCTGGTTACAGAGAACTCTTGATAAATTATGTTCTTTCTTTCACTAGAGAGGTAGTAGACCATGGGTACAGACTGTTTCATACCCTGTCCGATGGAGATGCTATATTGGGGTTTGTTTTTAACAAGTTACCAATCATCGTTGCCAAATCCAATGGTCTTTTCTCCATTCTCATTCTCCTTGACCTCAATGCAGCCTTTGATATTATTGACCACTCTTTTCTTCGATATATCCTTCTCTCTATGTTTTCAGTATACCTCTATCTCCTGGTTCACCTTCTACCTCCATGAATATTCCTTCTCTGTCTCCTTTGCTAAATCCTCTTCCAGAGCATGTCTTCTAACTGTGGGTCCCTTACAGTTCTGTCTTGGGCCCTCTTCTCTCTCCATACTTTATTAGTGATGTCATCAACTCCCATGGATATATATATATATATATATATATATATATATATATATATATATATTATGTTGATGATTCTTATATCTATCTATCCTGTTCCAAACACTCTGTTGACTTTCAATCTATCATTTTCAACTACCTTTAAGACAATGGGATGTCCAGTAGACAACCGAAACTATGTCCTAACTTCCTCATTATTCTTTGAGTCACCATCCTCCAGGCTCACAACCTAGGAGTCATTTTTGAAACCTCACTCTTGTTCATTCCAAATATCTAAACTATTGCCAAGGCTTTTCATTTTCACTTTGCAATATCTCTCAAAATTGTCTTTTTTTTCCTCATCTACACTGTTCTATCCTGGTACAGTCTTTTATCATCTTATACCTGGGCTGCTACAGTAGTTGTCTTAAGTCTCTGCTCACTCCAACCCATCTTCCATTCAACCACCAAAGGGATTTTTGTAAAGCACAGATCTGATCATGCCCATGTTTGTCATTTGTCCTTGAAGAAGACCATGACATAAGGGAGGTAAGACCATGACAAGCACATGGATTGAATTGGAGTGTGGAGGGGTGTTGTGCTAAGTCCCCAGTCTCACCTTCTCAGGAACCATCTGGGTCCAGTCACCAGAGATGAATCAAGAGGACTGGAGATGTCTCTGAACATGAGGCACTCAGGGTACAGTGACTCACCCAAGGTCATATAACTAGTGCTAGCAAATGTCAAAGTCTGAGGCTAGATTTGAATTCCTATCATCCTGCCTGCAAGACCAGTGCTCAATCCACTGTTCCATCTATCATACTCCCAACTCAAAAAAACTCCAGTGACTCCCTATTGCCTCCAGGAGCAAATACAAAACCCTCTGTTTGGCATTCAAAGTCCTTTATATCCTAGCCCGCTTTGGTTCTCCATTCTTCTTATTCTGTGCTCCCTGACATGTACATACTCTTCAATCCAGTAACCCTGGCCTCCTGGCTGATCTCCCTGACTCCCTTCATAGTATAATTCCTTTTTTTGTTGAACCCCTCTTCATTCTAGTGCATTCCCTCTGTTAATTCTTTCCTATTCATCCTATCTATAACTGATTTGCTTATATTTGTTTTCTTGTTGTCTCTCTCATTAACTTGCAAGCTCCTTGAAGCAGGGATGTCTTTTGTTTCTCTTTGTCTTCTCAGCACTTAGCATGGGACCTGGTCCATAGTAAGTGCTTCATAAATGTTTACTGAGTGCAAAAACTCAGGAATGGGGTTAAGATGAAGACTAGCCAGCCTGGGCCCTTCCACAAAATGAAGGCTTCAGAAGGAAAAAATATATGCCTACAATTTCCTAATAATTAGAAAGATCCAAAAAGTAGAGTATGCCACTCAAGAGAGTGCTTCCATCTCAATGTTGACCTTTGTTTTCACAAGGCAATGGGGTTAAATGACTTGCCCAAGGTCACAAAGCTAAGTCATTATGAAGTGTCTGAGGCCGGATTTTAAACTCACATCCTCTTGACTCTAGGGCCAATACTCTATCCACTGTAGTGCCACCTAGCTGCCCCCTCCCTGTTGATCTTAAAGCAAAAGCAGAATGACCTCCTTCCGGATATGTTGAAGAAGGGATTCCTCTGGCTTCTGAGCTCCCTTCCAACTTTGGGAGTCTGAGATTCTTTTTTGAATCCTTATTTCCTGTTGGTTCTGCAGTTCCCTATGCTGAATGAATCATGGGAGGGAGTCCAGTCCAGCCACCTTTTGGATCAATGCATTCACAATGACAAAGCACTTATCAAGGGGACATCATTTTTCTGTTTGATTTTTCTTCTCTTTTCTGGATCTTACTTCATGGAAATCTATCCTTTGGGGAAGTGATACAAGGCAAGAGTGGAGTTGTTAACCTTAAAAAAATCTTGAAACTCTAGGGTTAAAATAAAATGACAGAAAATATAGGTTGGGCATGAAGTGTTATTCCCTGGGCTCTACCTTTGCCCTATAGGTGGAGACCATGCCAGTAATGATCACCTCAAGCTGAGGGAGATCAGAAAACTTAGACAGAAGCAAGGGGAGGGAAACAGGAGATTTTATATATATATATATATATATATATATATATATATATATATATATATATATATAACTTCCCTGAAAGACCATTCTATTATTTAATACCAAAGACAACCAAGGGTAGCAAGGTGGTACAGTAGCTAGAGCACTGATCTTGGAGTCAGGAGGACAGGAGTTTGAATCCAGACTCAGCACCAGACATTTGCTGGTTAAGTGACCTTGGGCAAGTCCCTTCACCTTGCTTGCCTTGCATCCAGGGCCATCTCCAGTCATCCTGACTCATATTTGGCTACTGGACTCAGATGGTTCTGGAGGAGAAAGTGAAACTTGGCCCAGCCCCTCCTCACTCCAATCCAACTCATGCGCTTGTCATGGCATCATCTCTTCTTTGAGAAGGAAGGCTGAACTTCCTCTTCAAAGAGAACCAGTCCTCTCCAATGCTATCTTGCCTAAGGGAGGTATCATATTTTATGGGTTTCAGCACCAGGAGGACAGGGCAAGCCTCCTTCCCAAGTCCAAAGGAGGACCCAATGTTTATCAGGACAAGCTCTCCTTTCAGAGCCTAAAGAAGGTCCCACTCCATTCCTCAAAATAGCTTAGAAAATCAGAAACATGGCCATTAAAAACTTATAATAATAATTGTTATTATTATTATTGTTATTATACTTTGACAGGGTGGACACAGATGGGGATTGAAGAATTAGGAAGACCTTCAAGGTCACAGAGAACCAATAGTTCCCAAATGAGAACCCAGTGAAGAAAGTCCTGTACTTGGAGAAAGGTGAGGACAGGGAAAGGGAGAGACTGGGAACTAGTGATTTAGCCAAAAGGAAAGAAAAGAGCCCAGAAACTGGGCAAGATCAGGAAAATGAGGCCACTCTCCTGATCAATTCTTCCTAAGGAATGAAAACAGAAGTGAAGGTTCTCTGCCATCCAGCAAGTCTTGCCAGAGCTATATTACTGTAAGGAATCCAGTTAGACTTGGCCAGGCTTTCTCCTTTCCACTGGGAACATTTGGCTAAAGAAGAAAAGAACAGGAGATGAGCTGTTTGCAAATGAGTAGCCTGGCTATCAGGTTGACCCCACTGGGAGATGCAGGGGGACACCCACAAGTTCTGTGAACCAGGCTATCTGAGCCCCAGGGCCCAGGCTGAGGGGATGGAAGGGATTCTGTTTGAGGGTGGCCTTCTCTGAGGAGGGGTATACCTGTATGAGGGGGGAACTTGTCTGGGGAGAATCTGTCTGGGGTGGCAGAGCCTAGTCTGAGCCTCTTGTCCCTGTGCTCCATCCCCCCACCTCACTGAATTGTCTCTTGGCCCTTCTTGAGTTCTGGGCGGGGCAGAGTTGGAAGAGCTGCCTTTGCCTTACCACTGGCTGTATCACCTTAAATATCTCTGTCTTCTTTATCCAGTCAGTTTCCCCTTTGGAAAATGAGAAAGCTATATTAAATTACTCCTATGAACTGGAGTTTTCTGGGCCTCCATCCCTTTCTTTGGCCTCTAAACCCCACTCAAGAGCCTTGCTGGGACAAATCATTCACCTTACTAGATGAGTCACTTACTCCTTGCTCCCACAATTGTGTGCCAGAAGGAGGCAAAAGAGGCAGAGGGACAGATGCCCACCAGTATTCTGAACCCCTTGGGGGCCATGAGCCAATCTAGAGTTCAATCTAGAGGCCATTTTTCCAAACTCATTTTATGGATTACCAAAGTCAACCCAGGGAAGGTCAATGATCAACCCAGGGTCATGATATTGCACTCGGTTTTCGGGTAGATTTTGAACCAAGAGCCTTTGACTTCAGAATAAGTACCACATGAACTCCCTGGCAACCAATGAAGGAGCAGTTGCAATTGAGCAAATGCAGTAGGTAATGATACTGAGGAAGACTCAGGTTTAGAGAAAGTTTTCAAGCTATTAGTTGTGAAGGGAGAAAACGGAGGGGAAATCAGATGGTCTAGAAGTCCTTTTCTGGTTCCTATGAAAGATTACTTTCATAGTAGTTTATTGTTACTATGAAAGACTTCTTCCTCCTACCCCCTCCCCCCCCTGAAAGGGCTTAGTCACTATTCCTGATTTCTACCCACAATGAAGATGTTTGACAGAACTGAAGAGGTTGGAGTTAATCTCTTACATTTCCCTAAGTCAAAGCAAGAAGCATTTGTACTAGAGACACAAAGAAATGACAAAAATGTCATCCCTGCTTTCAAGGAGATCAGGGGTTAATGAGGAGACACCACAGAAACAAGATATATGCAGGATCAATTGGAGATCATCTCTGAGGGAAGGCACTAAAATGAAAGAGACTTCTTTGCAAATGGTAGAACTTATGCTCATCCTTGCAAGAAGCAAGGAGATGGAGATGAGGAAGAAGAGAGCTCCAATAAATATGACCAGTCAGAAGATGGAGGGTTTGGGGTAAGAAACAGCCAGGAGGTCAGCGTCTCTGGATTGCAGAATACATGGAAAGGAGTAAAGCAGATGAAAACTACAAAGAGAGAAAGGGATCAGGTTATGAAGGGTTTAGAAAGTCAAATAGAGTAGTTTATATTTGACCCAATAGAGCTAAAAGGCAACAACTGAGTTTTATTGAATAAGGAATGAACACAATGCGATATACACTGGAGGAAGACCAAGTTGACAGCTAAGTGGAGGATGGACTGGAAGGGGAGAAATCTGAGGTGAGGAGAGCAAGCCACTGGCTTTTGCAATAGGTTTGGAATGAGGTGATGAGTTGGCGATGAGAGACGTGGCAAAGGTGAAACAAATAGACCTTGGCAAAGAAGACAACTAAGTGATGAGCTTAGAGGGCTTGAAGAATGATGTTGCCTTCCACAGCAATAGGAAAGTTTGGAAGAAAAGAAAAGATCAGTTCCGTCTTGGAGTTGTTGAGTTTTAGGATTCCATCAGCAGGTGAAGAGGTGAGAACGTTGGTCAAAAGAGAGGTCAGCACTTGAGAAATATTTGCATAGAGACTACAGTTGAATCCATGGGAGCTGGGGAGATCGCCAAGCAAAATGGTATATAGAGTATAGAGAAAAGAGGTCCTTCTGATGACCAGGCAAGACCTGGATGAAGATCCAATAAAGGAAGTGGTAAGAGGGAGGAAGATCAGGAGTGCAGTGCCATTAAAACCTAGAGATGAGAGCTCCAAGGAGAAGAGGACAATCAATAATATTGCCAAAGACCGCAGATAGGTCAAGATGGATGAGTTTGGAGAAAAGGTCATTACAGGACCATTACTAGTTTGAGAGATAGCAGTTATGGTTGAAAGATTAAATCAGAAGTCAAATGGCAGAGAGTTAAAAAAGAGAGTGGTAGGAAAGGAAATGAAGGCACTGATTACATGGCATTTTTCAAGGAACTTAAGCAGAAAAGGAAGGCAAGATAGGTAGTGGAAACAGAGGAACAAAGGAAGATGTTTTTGAGGAGAAGAGAGATATGGACATCCTTATAGGCAGCAGGGAAGCAGTCAGCAGACAGGGAGATATTGAAAAGGGGTGAGAAAGTGGGGATAACAGACAGGACAATTTGCTGGAGAAGACCTGTTGGAATCACCTGGGCAAGGAAAAGTTTGCTTTGGCAGGGAGAGGGACCATCCTTTCATGTGAATTTAGTGAGAGAAATAGAAAGATGAGGACTTTGGAATAGAAAGTTGAATCAAGACCCAATAAGAGGGCAAACGTCCTCATTGTGGGGTAGATTTGGAGCAGATGTGGCTAACTTTGCCGCAATGTGGATTGAGGTGGAATCCCACATAGGACCTTTGGTCAGAAGAGGGTAAAACAATTCTTAAAACTGGCTACAAGCACCAGAGACACTCCATTCTTGCTGCTCTTGAACCTCCTTTGCAAGGCAGTTTTTATGTTTATATCCTCTAGTCTACTTATAAACTGCTTAAGGAAATTGCTTCTCCTGGGTGTATTGGAATTTTTTTAGGAAAAGGATTGTTTGTTTGATCCATTGGCTCAGAGTGATTGACCAGATGAAAACTAGTGAAACTGTAATGGTTGGGAATAGAAGAAGCAGTGATAGAGTACTGTTTGTTAAAATAATTAGCTTTAGGGCTTTCAAAACACAGGCAAATATTCCATTTTTAGCTTCATAACAACACTAAGATGTCAGTACTATTATTATTATCATTCTTATTTTATAGATGAGGAAACTGAGGCAAACAGAAGTTAAGTGATTTGCCAAGAGCTCCATAGCAAATAAAGCGTCTGAAGCCCAATTCAAACCCAGGTCTTTCTGATTATAGATCTAGGACTCCATCAACTATGCCACCTGGCTAGATTGGATCTACAATCAGATATAAGGGCAATTAGCCGGGAGCCAATGGAGAAGGAGGGTTTGACAATTAGTGAACAAGAGGGGAATTAGCTGCTAGACAAAGTAGAGGTGCCTGCCTTTTTTTTAAGTGCTGTGTCCAATTTCGATGGGGTTGGGTAATTCTGTTGTTACTTTAAACCAACCACTCATTCGTGGATATTCTTTTTTGTTCATTTATTTAAGGCAATGAGGTTAAGTGATTTGCCCAAAGTCACACAGCTAGGCAATTATTAAGATTCTGAGGCTGGATTTGAACTCAGGTCCTCCTGACTCCAGAGCTGATGCACTATCCACTGCACCACCTAGCTTCCCCTTCTGGATATTCTCATTAAGCAAAATGATGAGAAGACTGAAAACCTGGGTCATCTATTTCCGGAGTTGCCTTTTTTTAAGTAAAATGGACTAAATATTGGTTTGGGGATATTCAAAATTCAAAATTTGGGCACTCATTGAAGGTATTTCCTTGGAAATCAGACTGATTCTGGATGTTTTGTTGCTACTGCTGGCTCTCCTCTGCTATTCACTTACACAGTTAATGACCACTCCAGCACAAGGCAAATGACCCTCTCAGAAGCATGCAAGATGGAAAATAACTTGTTTTCCCCAAGGTCCACTGTCCAGAAGATATCCAGACAACTAGGTTACACAATGGATAGAGTGCCTGGCCTGAAGTTATGGTCATGAGTTCAAATCTGGTCTCATTGATTTATTAGCTGTGTGGCAAATCACTTAGCCCAATTTTCCTCAGTTTCCTCACCTGTAGCAAAATGAGCTAGAGAATGAAATGGTCAGTCACTCTAGTATCTTTGCAAGAAAACCTCATAATGGGATCAGGAGGAATTTGACACAACTGGAAAATGAAATGATGATGACAATCTAGGAGACAGGAAAGCATAACATCACCACTCCCACCCCAGATGCTTGCCACCCATTAGTTTATGAACTGGGATCCCCTGACAGAGAATGGAATCTACATGGGGTAGCTTGATACCATGAATCTGGCTATAGAAAGCAAGGGCTAATGAAGGAAATCCTCTGTCCTTCCTCTTTTTGCCAGTTTTATTGTTTCTTGTTCTTCAATTCTTTTTTTGGAAGGCAATGGGGTTAAGTGACTTGCACAAGGCCACACAGTGTCTGAGACTGGATTTGAACTCAGGTATTCCTCATTCCAGGGCTGGTGCTCTATCCATTGACCCACCTAGCCACCCCCTTGTTCTTCAGTTCTTAAGAGAATAGAACACCTATGAATCCGTTGAAATTAATTAATAGCTTCCCACTGTTGCTAAGCCTTTTGACCCCTTGGGAGTGATTTTTGACAGCTCAGAAGAAGGAATTAGAAGAGTTAAGTAAAGGTCAATTTATGAATTTTTTCATATAATATATAATATATATTTCATATAATATATAATATAGCAAAAAGCAGCATGGAGAAAATAGGTAATGAAAAGGTAATTAGGTAATCTAAAGACTTCTCTAGCAGAAAAGCAGGAGAAATAACCATCTTACTCAAAACTGTAGAAAGACAAAACATCTCCCCCCCCAAATAAGAAAAGAAATAGCATCAATAGGTTTTTAAGGAGAAATAATGCATGAAGGGGAAGGACTTTGGGCTATGTATCCCAAATTCAGATTTTTATTTCTCTAGACCCCAAGATTTTAGTCCTGGCTTTTCTCCAAGTATTCCCTACACCTTGTTTCCCCTCCACCAATTTTAGAAGTTGAATAACTACTCTTTCTATCAATAAAGTAGTGGAGAAGGGTTTCATGTGAACAGCAATCAAATATGGGTCATTCGGGCCCAAGAGATAGATGAGCCCTATTTCAAAGGGACTAGTGATGGTCTCCATTTCTCTCAAGCAGTTGAAAGGGAGTTGGGCTTGGATCCCTGAATCTGGAATGGCAGGGACCAGCATGGTAATGGGATGGATCCTGGAGAAGGTGGCAGGAACTTGGTGAGGAATTCTCTTTTCTTTGTGAAGGGTAGGCCCACCTTGGAATGAGTTTACCCCAGAGAGGGGCTTGCACCTTGGAAAACATTGTGGTTCTGGTGGCATCTCCTGAACAAAGATGAGACGGCATTGACAATTAACCCATCGTGACTCAGGTTAGGATGCACCTCATTGCTGAATAAAGTTTGCACCTAACAATGTAGTTCTGACTATCCACAATCAAAGATGGGAGTCTGAGAGGAAAGGCCATACTGAAGAATAGGTCATCAAGAGACAGGTTAAGTTGTACCATGCTGTCATGTAAGGATAGAACACTCTTAGATAGTATTGCAGTTCCGACATTACAATTATAGATGAAGGTTTTAGATGAAAGACCATAATGATGATTAGTCCATCGAGTGACAGGTTGGATATATCAGGTTGTCAAATAAGGTTCATAGATCAGATACTGTCATAGATCCAACCTCACAACTCAAAGAGCGTTAGTCTATGAGGAAAGATCATACTGACTATTGGCCTATCGAGGGACAGGTTAGGATGTACCTAGTTGGTCTGTCTATATTACCACATAGCACAAACTAGTTCTTGCTGGTTTTTAAAAATGTGCTGAGATGCCTCATTGATACAGGAGGAATCCAAACCATTTAAGGCCAAGAGACTCCTGCAAAAGCCAGATCATCTTTAATAGTACTGTCTCCTAAAAGTCAGAGCCTGAGATATTTGATTTTGGTATAGGCAAGTGAGAAGGATACCATGCACATCATAGCCCTCACTATAATAGACATAATTGTGCAACTCAGGCCTCTAATCATTTTGTTGGTTGATGTGGTCTTCATTCTTTGAAGGACTAGTAGTAGTAGTAGCTAGTAGAAACTTAAACTAACTGAAGCTGAGTGTGGAAAGGAATTTGGAAGTAGCAAATTTTCTGCTTGTTTTGGTTTTGTTTTTGCAAGGTAATGGGGTTGAGTGACTTGCCCATGGTCACACAGGTAATTATTAAGTGTCTGGGGTCAGATTTGAACTCAGGGTGTCCTGACTCCAAGGCCAGTGCTCTATCTACTGCACCACCTAGCTGCCCCTCTACATGTTTTTAAGAACACTCCTTTATCCTTATGCCTAAATCCTCCTGTGAACTAAAGAGAAGATCTCCTGGGCAGACTAAGCAATGCTATTCCCTGATCTTGGATGATATTTGCTACAGTAGCTGACATCAGGGCAATCTGTTCAAAAGTGCAAAGGGAAGGTTTTTGACCTTTAAGATGCATTTTGATCAAGATTTCTCTGTTTCTACAGAGTTTTAAGTTTTCTAACTTAAATGCAATCAATTTAGAATTTTATGCTTGAAATGGATGTTACCATTGTTAAAAAAAACTGCATAAGAAATGTTAGTAAAATTGAAAAATACTATTCTCTTGATTTATGAATTTTAAAAAGTATTAACTCCAGATTCTGAAAAGGGAAGAATAAGTAAGTATAAAAGAGAGTATGCATGATTTAATTTGGGAAACTGCTTTGTGAGATGATGGTCTATGCCGAATTTCTGCCAGACTATAAGAACTAAGATATTTGAGTTTTATCAAACCCTAGGTTTGCTTCTGTATATACCTAATCTATTCTATTCATTCACCATTCTATTTTTCATCCAGTACCAAATGTTTTTGATAATTACAGCTTTGTAATATAGTTTTAGATCTGATACTAAGAGACTTCTTTACATTTTTTCATTGAACCAATGCAAAATTGATATCCTTGATATTTGTGATCTTTTGTTGACTACTACACGAATTGTGTTATTCTTCTGGCTCTATTGCATTCTTTGGTAGTGTTTGACTGGTACAGCACTGAATAAATAAATCAACTTAAGCAGCATTGCCATTTTTATTATATTGATTCAGCTTATCTATAAACAAGTAATATTTATCCAAGTATTTAGAATTGTCTCTATTGGTGTGCAGGCTTTTAGAATTGTGTTCTTACAGAGGCGGCTAGGTGGTATAATGGATAAAGCACCAGCCCTGGAGTCAGGAGTACCTAGGTTGAAATCTGGTCTCAGACACTTAATAATTACCTAGCTGTGTGGCCTTGGGCAAGCCGCTTAACCCTGTTTGCCTTGCAAAAACCTAAAACAAAAAAGAATTGTGTTATTACAGTTCCTGTGTAGACTCCCAAGTGTTATATATTATCTGTAGCTATTTTAAATGGAATTTCTCTATCTCCTCCATATAGGTCTTATTGGTAATATGCATATAAGTGAGTGATGTGAGTTCATTTCATATTCTGCCAGTTTGCTGAGGTTGTTCATTTTTTTCTGTTAGTTTTTCTCTTGACTAGGAATCAACTAAACCATCATATCACATGTAGAAAAAGGTTTTGTTTTCTTGTTGCCTATGCTTATTCCTTCAAACTCTTCTTATCATATTACTATAGCTTTTTTATAGTACAATACTGAATAATAATAGAATGGATGTTTGCTTCAGCCCTATAAAGACATAGTTTTAGATTGATATTATATATCATCTTTAGAAAAACTCCATTTATTCCCATATTTTCTAGTTCTGTAGTTTTTTTTATAAAGAATGAGTGTTACATTTTGTCAAAAGCTTTTTCTAAATGTGTTGAAATCATCATGCTTATTGTTGATTCTATTGTTGATCTTGTTATGCGGATGGCTATCCCAATAATGAGATGAGATAGCCCTACATTTCTGGTGTAAATCCAACCTCGTCTTAGCATATGACCTTTGTGATATATTGCTGCAATCTCCTTGTTAATAATTTATTTTTATTTTTGCATCCATATTTATTAGACAAAATTCATCTATAGTTTTCTTTCTCTGTTTTGACTCTATTTAGTTTCAGCAACAATGACATATTTGTATCATCAAAGGAATGTGATAGGACTTTTTTGCCAATTTTTTCAAATAGTTTATGTAATATTTGAATTAAGTGTCGTGTACATATTTGCATGTGCAGCTTGCTGGCATAGTGGATAGAATGCCAGGTCTAGAGTCAGGAAGATTCACCTTCCTGAATTCAAACCTATCTTCTCACAACCCCTTCAGCATGGACTGTTACTACTCTTTCTCATTTAGCCAATTTTTAGGGTATAAGGTGAAACATCAGAGTTGTTTTGATTTGAATTTCTCTTAGTATTAGTAATTTGGAACATTTTATCAGATGATTATGAATCTTTTTCAGTTCTTCTCTTGAGAACAGTTTGTTCTCACAGTCATACATTGCTATTTGAGAACTGTTTGTTCTCACAGTCATACATTGCTACTAGAAAAACCATGACTATATGACCCTTTGTCCACAAGGTGATGTCTCTACTTTTTAGTATGTTGTCCAGATTGGCCATAGTTTTCCTTCCAAGGATCAAGGCTCTTTTAATTTCATGACTACAGTCATTGTCTGCAATGATCTTTAAGCCCGAGAATAATAACAATCTGATACTGCTCCCATTTCATCTCCATCTATTTGCCAGGAAGTGATGGGTGCAGTTGCCAAGATCTGCATTTCTTTGAAGTTTCAGTTTAGATACTCTTTCACCTTCATCAGGAGGCTTCTTAATTTCTCTTACTTTTCTACCATCAGTGTGGTATCATCTGCAAATCGGAGATTAGAGATATTTCTCCCACAACCTGGCATTTCCTATGATGCATATAAGTTAAACAAATAATATGGTAATAGACTTGTCATACTCCTTTGCCAATATCAAACCAAAAAGTTGTTTGAACTGTTGCTTCTTTACCAGCTTCCTCAGGAGACAAGATAATTTGGTACTCCCATCATTTTGAGGACTTGCCACATATGATCCACAGTCAAGGGCTTTAGTGTGATCAATGAAGCAGAAGTAAATGTTTTTTTTTTCCTAGAACACCCTTGTTTTTTCCATACTCCGGTGAATACTGAAAATTTGGTTTCTTCGCCTCTTTGAAAACCAAGCCCTTCTAAGGAATTCTCGGTTCAAATATTGCTGAAACCTGACTTGCAGAATCTTAAGCATAATTACTGATATGTGAAATGAGTACAATTGTGAAGTAATCTGAACATTCCTTGGCATTGCCCTTCTTTCGGATCAAGATCTTTCGATCTTTTCCAATCCAATGACTGCTGTTGAGTTTTCCAGATTTCTTGACATATTGAGTGCAATCCTTTCACAACATCATCTTTTTTTAAGATTTTATTTATTTTGAGTTTTACAATTTTTCTCCTAATCTTCCTCCCCTACCCTGCAAGAGGGCAGTCTGTTAGTCTTTATATTGCTTCCATGGTATACATTGATCTAAGTTACATGTGATGAGAGAGAAATCATATCCTTAAGGAAGAAAAATAAAGTATAAGAGATAGCAGAATTACATAATAAGGTAATGATTTTTTTTTTCTAAATTAAAGGTAATAGTCTTTGAAAACTTCATGATTCTTTCTCTGGATACAGATGATTTTCTCCATCACAGACAGACCAAAATTTTGCCTGATGGTTGCAGGCTTTGATGGAATGAGCAAGTCCATCAAGGTTGGTCATCACCCCCATGTTGCTTTTAGGGTGTACATTGTTTTTCTGGTTCTGCTCGTCTCGCTCAGCATCAGGTCATGCAAATCCTTCCAGGTTTCCCTGAATTCCCATCCCTCCTGGTTTCTAATAGAATGATAGAGTTTCATGACATACATATACCACAGTTTGCTAAGCCATTCCCCAAGCGAAGGACACTTACTTGATTTCCAATTCTTTGCCACCACAAACAAGGCTGCTATGAATATTTTTGTACAAGTGATGTTTTTACCCTTTTTCATCATCTCTTCACTGTATAGACCCAGTAGTGGTATTACAGAATCATCTTTTAATGTTTTAAATATCTCACCTCCACTAGCCTCATTGTTAGCAATGCTTCCTAAAGTCTACTTGACATCATTCTCTAGGATGAATGACTCTAGATGAGTAATCACACCATTGTGATCATTGGTGATGTTAAGATCTTTCTTAGAGTTCTTTTGGTAATTCATTCTACCTCTTTTTAATCTGTTCTGCTTCTGGTAAATCCCTACCTTTCTTTTTCTTTTTTCATGCCCATTTTTTCATGAGTCTTTCCCTTGAGATCACCAGTACATATCCTTTACCTTCTTGTTTTTATCATTCTATTGTTTCCTTCTATTTCTTTGCATTGATCATTTAAGAAAATCATCTCATCCCTTCTAGAATTCTACAATCCTTTGGGCATATCTTTTCCTTTCTCCCTTCCCTTTCCCTTTCTTTCTTTCCTCCACTATTGTTAAGTGTCATCAGACAGCAATTTTGCTTTCATGCTGTTCTTTTTCCTTGGAATTTTTTATATTACAAACTTATATCCATAGTTCTTCAGTTACCCCATCAGATCTAAACCCTTAAACCTATTCATCTTCTCCACATCATATTCATAAGAGATATTATTTAGATCATGCCTATATGTTCTGATGGTTTTCCCTACTTTCTTCCATTTAAGGCTGAATTTTGCAATAAGAAAGAAGAGCTGAGCCACAGTCAGCTCCAGGTCTTGTTTTAACTGACTGATAGAACTTCTCTACATTTGACTGCAAAGTATATAATCAATCTGTTTTCAATATTGATCATCTGCTGATGTCTAAGTGTAGAGTCACCTTTTGGACTGTTGGAAAAGAGTGTTTGCAGGCAGCTAGGTGGTATAGTGGATAGAGCACCAGCCCTGGAGTCAGGAGGACCTGAGTTCAAATCTGACCTCAGACATTTAATAATTACCTAGCTGTGTGACCTTGGGCAAGTCACATTAACCCCATTGCCTTGCAAAAGCTAAAAAACAAAATAAAGTAAAAGGGTATTTGTTACGATCAGTGAGGTATCTTGTCAAAACTCTGCTAGTCACTTCCGGCCAAGATGGTGGAGAGAAGACAGGCACAGTTCTAAAGTCTCCTGATCTCTTCCCCATCTATCACATGAAACAAACCTCTTAAAAGAAATCCGACCCACAAAACCGAGAAAGAAAAGCCAGGAGAAAGAACATCTACCTCAGGATTTGTCTCCTGAAGCAGCTTTGGCAGAGTACGGGTGGGTGAGTCTGGGCTCAGAGGGAGGATCAGCCCCGGATCAGCCAGATTAACAGCTGAATTGGAACCGGGAGTCTGAGGGCCTGAGAGCGGACCTGCTGGATCAGCGGTGGAGCTGGACAAAAGGAGCTTGGGTCCACGGGGAAGCAGAGGCGCTGGCGTCGGTGCTGTCTGCCTGGAGCTTGGGGACCGGGCTGGGTGGAGAGTTCTGGTGCAGGAGAGCTACAGATGCCATCCCTGGGTTCCTCGGGTCTGAGAAACTCTTGAGTCCATACCTCCATTGCACTGAGGCCTCATGCCAAACAAATGCAAACTGCTTCTGCCTCAGGCCCAGGTGTGTGAGCAAAAGAACCAGCCCAGCTGAGGAATGACCTCAGGCCAGGGAAAAGCCCACCATTGATTGAAGTCAAAAGAATTCAATAGCTCCAAGTCCTCCCATCAAGCAAAGGGAGAAGGCCTCAACCAAGGTCACAGGCACTGCAGAGAAAGCAACCAGCACCTCCTAACTGGCCAACCAGAGAAACTGCACTCAGTGAGTAAAGCCTTTAGCAATCCCAAGCCCTGGTGAACCAGCTCCCCCCCAACTCAAGGTCTTAGCAAAATGAAGGGTCAGAGGAAAGGCGGATACATAGAAAAATTCCTGGAAGGGAAAGACCCCAACTCAGAGAGACCTGGAACCTCTGAGGAGAATACAATCTATTCTCCAGCACAGAAAGACTTCCTTGAAGAAATAAGGAAGGAGTTTAAAAATTTGGGAGATACAATTAATACCTTGCAACAAGAAAACAAAACCTTAGAAAGTAAAATTGGACAAACACAAAAGGAGAAAAATCTCTCAGATCATCATTTGGACAATTACAAAATGAGAATAATTCTCTCAGATCCTCAAATGAACAAATGCAAAAAGAAATTAATTCTCTCAAAACCTCAATTGGTCAAATGGAAAGCTCTTTCAAAAGTAGAATTGACCAAATGGAAAAGGAGTTGCAAAAGGTTAATGAAGAAAACTCCTCCCCCCCAAAAATAATGGAGTCTACAGAAACTAATGACTCCATGAGACAGCAAGAGCCAGTTAAACAAAATCAAAAAATAGAAAAAATAGAAGCAAATGTAAAATACCTCTTCAACAAAACCACTGACCTCGAGAATAGATCGAGGAGGGGCAACCTGAAAATTATAGGACTTCCTGAAAACATTGAAGAGAAAAAAAGCCTGGACTTAATAGTACAGGATCTAGTGATGGAAAACTGCCCTGATATCATGGAATTGGAGGGCAAAGTAGTTATTGAAAGAGTACATCGATCCCCACCAGAAAAAGATCCTAAACAGAAAACACCAAGGAATGTTGTGGCCAAACTCCAGAACTATTAGATAAAAGAGAAAATCCTGCAAGCAGCCAGAAAGAAACAATTTAAAAATCAAGGAGCCACAGTAAGGATCACTCAGGACCTGGCTGTATCAGCATTAAGGGATCGAAGGGCCTGGAACGAGATATTTTGAAGAGCAAGGGAGCTTGGAATACAGCCAAGAATCTACTTCCCTGCAAAGCTGAGCCTTCTCTTCCAGGGAAAAAGATGGACATTTAACAAAATGGAAGAATTCCAAAAATTTCTGATGAAAAGACCAGAGCAAAACAGAAAATTTGGAGATCAAACAGGAAGTTCAAGAGACACATGAAAAGGTCAAAAAGGGGGGGGGGGGCAGTAAAAGAAAAAAATGCAATCCAGTAAGTTGAAACTGGCTATATCCCAGCATGGGGGAAAAAAAGATTCTCATAAATCTTGAGAAATGTAATTCTAACAGAGAAAATACACCTAGCCAGAAATGATGGACATTCATGACCTATCCATGAGACTGCTATCTAATGAGATGTAACTGGCTTTAACCCTACTTGGGAGAAAGACTCTAATAACTCTCTGGAATTTTGACTCTATTCAATAGAATATACTGAACTAGAAGGGACAGACACTCAGAATTTACTATGACTTAGATAGAATGATCAAAAAAAAAACCCCACTACCTCCCTAAAAAGGGGGACAGGAAAGAGACAGGAGGAGGGAGGGGATTGAATGGGGCAAATTTCATTACACTTAGAGGTACAAAAAACCTATGGTAATAAAGGGGAAGAAGGGAGGAGAGGAGAAACAACCGAATCTTATTCTCATCAGACTTGGCTTAAAGTCAACCTACACATACTCAGTTAACTTATAAAACATCTAACCTTTCAAGTATTAAAGGGGGAAAAGAGGAGGGGGGACGGAGAAAGGGAAGGGGAGTGGGGGAAATAAGGGAAAATAACAAAAGGAAGGGAAAGGAAAAGGGAAAAAGGGAAAGGGGAAAGAAAGGGTAGGGGTTATATAGGAGGGCGAACACACTGAAGGGGGTGGTATTCAGAAACAAAATACTGGGGAATATGGATAATGGGAGGGGAAGGGGGAAAATACAAACAGAGGGAAGATAGCACAGAGAGCAATAAAGAATTAGTTATCATAGCCTTGAATGTGAATGGGATGAACTCTCCCTTAAAACATAAGTGAATAGCAGAGTGGATTAAAAACCAGAATCCTACAATATGCTGCTTATAAGAAACTCATTTGAAGCAGAGAGATACATATAAAGTAAAGGTAAAAGGTTGGAGCAAAATATATTTTGCTTCAGATGAAGTAAAAAAAAAGCAGGGGTAGCAATCCTTATCTCAGATAAAGCAGCAGCAAAAATAGATAGCTTTAAAAGAGATAAGGAAGGAAACTTTATCCTCCTAAATCGTAGCATAGACAATACAGTCATTTCAATATTGAATATATATGCACCCAGTGGGACAGCACCCAAATTCGTAGAGGAGAAGCTGAAAGAACTACAGGAAGACATAGACAGCAAAACTCTACTAGTGGGTGACCTCAACCTCCCGCTATCAGATCTAGATAAATCGAATCATAAAACAAACAAGAAAGAAATTAGGGAGGTAAATAGATTGTTAGAAAATTTATATATGGTAGACTTTTGGAGGAAACTGAATGGGGATGGAAAGGAATATACCTTTTTCTCTGCAGCACATGGAACTTATACCAAAATTGAGCATGTACTAGGATATAAAAACCTAATGATCAACTGCAGAAAGGCAGAAATAGTGAATACATCTTTCCCAGATCACAATGCAATAAAAGTCATATGCAATACTGGGCCAAGGAGATATAGACCCAGAGCAAATTGGAGACTGAATAACCTCATTTTAAAAAATGAGTGGACCAAAAAACAAATTATAGAAAGAATTAACCATTTTATCCTAGATAATGATAATAATGAAACAAAATATCAAAACCTATGGGATTCATTCAAAGCGACTCTCAGGGGATATATTATAGCTCTAAATGCTTATATGAATAAATTGGAGAAAGAGGAAATCAATGAACTAACCATGCAACTAAAAAAATTAGAGAAAGAACAAATCAAATATCCCCAATCAAATACCAAATTAGAAATTCTAAAAATTAAAGGAGAAATTAATAAAATCGAAAGAAAAAAAACTATTGAATTAATAAATAAAACCAAAAGTTGTTATTATGAAAAAACCAATAAAATTGACAAACCTCTAGTTTCTTTTTTAAGAAAGAAGAAAACCAAATTGCTAGTATTATAAATGAAAAAGGTGAACTCACCACCAA
Organism: Macrotis lagotis; assembly: GCF_037893015.1. Lineage (NCBI taxonomy): Eukaryota > Metazoa > Chordata > Mammalia > Peramelemorphia > Peramelidae > Macrotis > Macrotis lagotis. Next base: position 3,485,546 of record NC_133666.1, read on the forward strand.
TGAGGAGGAAATTAAAGTAAAAATTCGAAATTATTTTGCCCAACTCTATGCCAATAAATTTGATAATCTAAGTGAAATGGATGAATATTTACAAAAATATAAGTTGCCCAGGTTAAATGAAGAAGAGATTAAATACCTAAACAACCCTATCTCAGAAAAAAAGAAGTTCAACAAGCCATTATTGAACTCCCTAAAAAAAATCTCCAGGGCCTGATGGATTCACAAGTGAATTGTACCAAACATTTAAGGAACAATTGGTTCCAATCCTACATAAACTCTTTGGAAAAATAGGGAAAGATGTAACTCTGCCTAACTCTTTCTATGAAACCAATATGGTACTGTTACCTAAACCAGGAAGAGTTAAAACAGAGAAAGAAAATTATAGAGCTATTTCCCTGATGAATATAGATGCAAAAATCCTAAACAAAATCTTAGCAAAATGACTACAACAAGTCATCACTAGGATAATACATTATGATCAAATAGGATTTATTCCAGGAATGCAGGGTTGGTTCAATATTAGGAAAAATGTTAGTATGCTCAATTATATCAACAACAAACCTAGCAGAAATCATATGATCATGTCAATAGATGCTGAAAAAGCTTTTGACAAAATACAGCATCCATTCCTATTAAAAACACTAGAGAGTGTAGGAATAAATGGACTGTTCCTTAAAATAATTAGCAGTATCTATCGGAAACCATCAACAAGCATTATATTCAATGGGGAGAGGCTAGAGGCATTCCCAATAAGATCAGGGGTGAAACAAGGGTGCTCATTATCACCACTACTATTCAATATTGTATTAGAAATGTTAGCATCAGCAATTAGAGAAGAAAAAGAAATTGAAGGAATTAGAATTGGGAAGGAGGTGACAAAACTCTCACTCTTTGCAGATGACATGATGGTCTACCTAGAGAATCCCAAGAAATCATCCAAAAAACTACTGGAAACAATTAGCAATTTTAGCAAAGTTGCAGGTTATAAAATAAACCCCCATAAATCCTCAACTTTTCTATATATGTCTAGCAAGAAACAGGAGGAAGAGCTAGAAAGAGAAATCCCATTCAAAGTAACCTCAGACAGTGTAAAATATTTTGGAGTCTATTTGCCAAGACAGACTCAGAATCTTTTTGAAAACAATTATAAAACACTTCTCGCACAAATTAAATTAGATTTAAATAACTGGGCAAATATCAATTGCTCATGGATAGGTAGAGCTAATATAATAAAAGTGCCAATTCTACCAAAACTAAACTATCTGTTTAGTGCCCTACCAATCAAAATTCAAAAGAATTACTTTAATGAGTTAGAAAAAATTGTAAGTAAATTCATATGGAGAAATAAAAAGTCAAGAATTGCCAGGAGCTTAATGAAAAAAGTGCAAACGAAGGTGGCTTAGCCCTATCTGATCTAAAACTATATTGTAAAGCATCAGTCATCAAAACTGTTTGGTATTGGCTAAGAAATAGAGTGGTGGACCAGTGGAATAGACTAGGTGCAAAAGCAGGAGACGATTATGGTAATCTGCTGTTTGATAAACCCAAAGAGTCCGGCCATTGGGATAAAAACTCCCTCTTTGATAAAAATTGCTGGGATAATTGGAAGTTAGTATGGAAGAAACTTAGATTAGACCAACACCTCACACCCTTTACCAAGATAAGATCCAAATGGTTACAGGACATAGACATAAAAAAACCATACTATAAGCAAATTAGAAGATCAAGGACTAGTCTACCTGTCAGATCTATGGAAAGGGGAACAGTTTATGACTAAGGAAGCATTGGAGATCATCACCAAAAACCAATTAGATGATTTTGATTACATTAAATTAAAAAGCTTTTACACAGATAAAACCAATGTAACCAAGTTAAAAAGAAATGTAGTAAATTGGGAAACAATCTTTACAACTAATGATTCTGACAAAGGACTCATTTCTAAAATATACAAAGAACTGAGTCATATTTTTAAAACAAAAAGCCATTCCCCAATTGACAAATGATCAAAAGATATGCAAAGGCAATTTACAGATGAGGAGATGAAAGCAATCCATAGCCATATGAAAAATTGCTCTAAATCATTACTTATTAGAGAAATGCAAATTAAAGCTTCTCTGAGGTACCACCTCACACCTCTCAGATTGGCCAGTGTGACCAGGAATGATAATGATCATTGTTGGAAGGGATGTGGGAAATGTGGGACACTATCACACTGTTGGTGGAGCTGTGAACTCATCCAACCCTTCTGGAGAGCTATTTGGAACTATGCCCCAAGGGCAACAAAAATGTGCATACCCCTTGACCCAGCAATACCACTACTGGGTCTATACCCTGAAGAGATGAAGAAAAAGGATAAAAACATTACTTGTACAAAAATATTTATAGCAGCCCTGTTTGTGGTGGCAAAGAATTGGAAATCCAGTAAATGTCCTTCAATTCGGAATGGCTTAGAAAACTGTGGTATATGTATGTCATGGAACACTATTGTTCTATTAGAAACCAGGAGGGACGGGCTTTCAGGGATACCTAGAGGAATTTGCATGAACTGATGCTGAGTGAGATGAGCAGAATAAGAAAAACACTGTACACCCTAACAGCAACATGGGAGTGATGTTCAACCTTGAAGGACTTGCTCATTCCATCAGTGCAACAGTCGGGAACAATTTTGGGCTGTCTGCAAAGGAGAGTGCCATCTGTATCCAGATAAGGAGCTGTGGGGTTTGAACAAGGTACAAGGACTATTCCCTTTAATTTAGAAAAAACAGATATCTTATCGTCTGATCTTGTTACCTCTTAGAATTCTCTTCTCTTTAAGGATATGATTTCTCTCTCATCACACCCAATTTGGATCAAGGTACAGCATGGAAACAAAGTAAAGACTGACAGAGTGCTGTCTCGGGGGGGGGGGGCAGGAAGCAAGATTGGGGGAAAATTGTAAAACTCAAATAATATCTTTAATAAAAATAAATTTAAAAAAAAACTCTGCTAGTCTCTGCCCTGCTTCATTTTGTACTCTAAGGCCAAATTTGCCTGTTCTTCCAATTAGTTTTGATTTCCTACTTTGGCATTCCAATCCCCTATAATGAATATGGCATCTTTTTTGGTCTATTTCTAGAAGATATTGTAGAACTTCATAGAACTGATCAACTTTGGTCTCTTCAGCAATAGTGGTTGGAGCACTTTTATCTGATGTTGAATGGTTTCCCTAGGATTAAAAAAGATCATTCTATCATTTTTGAGACTATAACCCTGTACTACTTTTCTGAACCTTTTATTGATGAGGGTTATTCCATTTCTTCTAAGGGATTTGGATTAACAGTAGTATGTATAGTCATCATCTGAATTAAATTCATCTAAATCTCAACCATTTAAGTTCACTGAACTAAAATGTGGATTCTTATTCTATTCTTCTCCTGTTTGAACACATCCAGCTTACTTTGGTTCATAGATGTTACATTCCAAGTTTCTATGGAATATTGATCTTGGAATATTTAGAAGTCATCTACTTTATTCATGACCCATTCTTCCCCACCTCCTTCTCCTTATAGCATTATAGTCAATTTTATTGGAGAAAGTAATTTTGGCTGGAAGCCCATATCCTTTGACATCTGGAAAAATGATATTCCAAGTCCTCTACTCCCTTTAGAGTGGTGGTTGCGAAATCATATGTGATTAGACTTTAAGGTGGCTCCTCAAAATTTGAATTCATTCTTTCTGGCTGGTCTTTGCTTAACCTTTACTTTGACCTGGAAGCTCTGAGTTTTGGTTATGATGTTCCTGGAAGTTTTCATTTGGGGGTTTTGTGTGATCTGGACTATAATTTCTTGGAACTTGAATTTCTTATTTCTGGATGTGCAAATTTTTTTCCTCCCTTTAATATAGGAATTCTAGATTTTGGCTATGACATTCCTGAGACTTTTCTTTTTTGGGTTTCTCTCAGTAAGTAATTGATATGTTCTTTCTATCTTAGTTTTATCTCCTATTTCTAATAGATCTTCACTGGTTTCACTTGTAAATTTCTAACAATTAGTGTCCAGACTTTTTTAAAAAATCATAATTTTCAGGGAATTCAATAATTTTTAAATTGTCTTTCCACTTTTTCTTTTTTTTCTATTCTGTTTTCTAGGTCATTTGTTTTTGATGTCAAGTGTTTTACATTTTCTTCTTTTTTCTAATCAGCAAAGATTTTGCTCTAAGTTTTTATAATATCTAATAATTAGTGACATAGAGCATTTTTATGTGACTTGATAAATTTGATTTCTTATCCCTTATCAACTGGAGAATGGTTCATATTTTTATATGCATTTCTCTATATACTTGAAAACTGACGCCTTTAGCAGAGAAACTCATTATAAATTTTTCCTAGTTTCCTGCTTTTCTTCTAATTTTAGCTGCATTGGTTTTCTTTGGATAAAAAGTTTTAAGTTTTATATAATCAAAACTATTCATTTCACCTCCTATATACCTCCATCTCTTATTTAGGCATGAAATCTCCCCCATCCATAGATCTGAAGGGAATTGCTTTCATATTTCCCTAATTTGTTTAATATTTCTTTTTATATCTAAATCATGAACACATTTTGAGTGGCTTCTCACTCAATAGGTCTAGGCCTATTTTCTGCCAGTTTGGGTTATTTTTTGCAGTCTTTTGCAGCTCTCCCAACATTTTTTTAAACAAATAGGGAGTCCTTGCCCTGATAGTTGGGCGTTTCTGTTTATTTTATTCTGTCAGTTCATACTACCCTGGGTTTCTGGTATCTCCATCATTTCTTACAGCACAATAATAGTCTGTTACATTGCTATATTACAATTTGTTCAGTCATTGCCTACTTGGACAAATGGCTATCTAAGGCAGTCCTTCGATTCTAGTTCTTCCCCCCCCTTCCCCTTTCATCTTTTTTAAGCATCAGGAAGTTTATTTGCTCGTGGCAATCCCTACTAAGGCATTAGTCTTCTTCATAACCACCTCTCCTCATCCTTGTTTGATATTTTATATATTTGTTGAATTTTATATATTTCTACACTTATCCACTTGTGTGTATGTACACTCAATTCTCCATTGACTATTTTAGATGAGTGAAGTTCATCAGATGCCCATTCCCCTAACCCCTCCCTTCAAGTTTCTAAACTCTTTTTCTTCTATAAGATTATACTTAACTATCCAGGGTAAACTTTTTGAATTTGGAAACTTTTATCTTTACCTTTTGATATTTATCTTCTAAGATCTCCTCCTGTTTTTAGCAAATACTGCCAGCTCTTGAGTGATCCTGACTATGATTCCTCGGTTCTTGAATTGTTTCTTTCTGGATGTCTGCAGCAATTTCCTTTGCCTGAGAGCTCTAGATTTGAGTTTCTCATTGCATTCCTTTTGAGACTTTTATTTTAGGGTCCCTTTCTGGATGTAATCAGTGGATTCTTTTTATCCCCACTTTGCCTTCTAGTTTAAATACATCTGGTAAGGTTTGATTTATATTTTGAAATATAATGTTCAGTCTATTTTTCTTATGTTTTTAGGGGGTTTGAACAGTTCTCAAATGCTCCCTCCTTTGGGGATTTGCAATAACATGTTATTATATAGTTCAATGTTTTCTTTTATTTACACATCTCTCCAGATTTATTTCCTGAAGTAGAGCTTTGTGCCAGAGCCAGACTCTCCTCTTGATAGACTTTTAGTTATGATAGTTGGTCCTGCTTGTTCTTGCCGTGGGTCTCCTTGTTCATATACTGACTTCCTCCTGCCAAGGTTAAACCTTTCACCCAATAACTTGAGCCATCAGAACCTCGATTACATTCCAGAATATAATGTTAAAAAATTGGGAGCCCTGGAGTATTCTAATCTGAACTAAACTTGTACCAGTTGATGCTGCTCCCTGAGTTTCTAGGGGTCCCTCACTGTGTTTTTGCCACCAACTCAAGGGTTTCTCAAAGAATCCCTTTGTATGCAATTCTGGGGTAGAAGAAGTCACCTGCTATGGTGTCTCATTGATTTTCTTTATTATTATTTGGTCTGATGCAAACTTCAAATTTTTGCTGTAGTAGATGTGGGAGAGCTTGGCAGCCTGCCTTTATTCAGACGTCTGTCTTAGCCAAAAGTCTGGGCAAAGTAACATCTGGTCATTTCCTTTATTTCATCTTCATTTTTTGATAAATGTTACTTATTCATTTTGTCACAAGTAATTTGGTTTTCTTCTTGCTTTACTAAAAATTGTAATAGACTTTTTTTGTTTTTTGGCTTTTTTGCAAGGCAATGGGGTTAAGTGACTCACCCAAGGTTACACAGCTAGGTAATTATTAAGTTTCTGAGGTCAGATTTGAACTCAGGTACTCCTGACTCCAGAGCCAGTGTTCACCTAGCCACCCCAACAGGCTTTTTTTGTATGACAAAGACCCTGTGTTACATGCTCTACCTCAGTCACTGGGATGTCAGCACCAGGGTCAGCATGGAGGCAGAGATGGTAAGGCTCACTCCAGGTGCAGGGATACCCAAGAGGATGTTAAGCTGAAAATGTAACCATAGCTATTGCTATGCCTCCATCAGAAGGGAAGACTAATGCAGAACTATGTCAGTATCTTTCCAAGGTCCTGGAACTTAGAAAGAATGAGGCTCTTTGAGATAGAAAGGGTAAATCTCATAAAAAGGTGGTAAAGATTTTGGCTTCCACAGCTCCAGCAGAGATTTGGAAGAAATTGAAAAGGTGTCCTAACATCCATCAGGATCTGAAATAGGTATGCAAAAACCAGTCCAACTGGAGAAGAGAAGCCAAGTGAAAGGAACTAGAGAGAAAAGAGGACACCAAAACAACCCACCGAGGTAAGCACTGTGCAAAAGAGAACCAAGCCATGCAGGTCAATAAACAGGAATGGAACTAGAGCCACTAGAGGCAGAATCAAGAACCAACACAACCCAAGAAGCTACAAAATAGGCATGGCTGCGCCTAAAATAGGAAGACGAAGAGGAAACAGGGCAGAAGGGTCTATTCTGGAAGATGTGCTTTGTAAACTAGTGGTCAAATTAAATTCACAGAAAGAGATAGAAAGACAAGACAACTCAAATTAAACAAGCAATTGAGCCCACCTTTACATCCTCATTTCTTTAAATAATCAATTTAAAACAGAGATCCTACTCAAGGACTTAAGTCCTTTGGCCTTTGGGTCCACCAAATCTACTGGAGTGGACCTCCTATCAACAATGTACTGGCAACCACCGGGCATCTTTTTCCAACACCTTTCCTGCTCCCTTTTCAAGAATAAGGCCTCTGATCTAAACACATATGAACTGCAGCATCTCCCCAACCACCAAAGCAAGCCTGCTCCTCATTGAAACAAACAAACAACTATCACAATTGCAATCCACAAACACCCATGGAGAACACCAAGGAAATTAGGTCACTAGACCACCAGCAAACACACCTCACCCAAATCCCAGATACCTAGCAACTCATTCCAGCTCCACTTTGAAACATATAGACAACCTGGATCACCACAGTTCCAAGGACATTGCCACTTGTACTCACCAATAAGTACCTCTTCATCACAATTGGCCACTCACTCCTCCAGCTAAAAAAAAGGCAGAGAAAAGAAAAAGCAAACAGAAGTTTCCTAAAACAAACTAAAAAAAGCCATAAATGAATATTATCAATTGTGGAAACTTTTTTTTTAAATACTAAAGAAGCAAATTGTTAAGGAGACTCTGGAGACCCATTTCTGCAGTGTTGCATTGTTTTCATGAATGGGTCCTGAATTCTGTATGTGGCCCTTGGGGGTTTTTGTTGGGCTATGAGGACCAGAAGAACTAAAAGATTGGACATCCTTCCCTAGACAATACTTGGAAGATTGTGCTTTGAAGAAAATATATCTCTGAAAATAGTCTCTATAGAATGTTGGAAAAAAATCAAACTATCACAGAACTAATAAGGCAATGTATGCCGCAACCAAACTTCAATTACTACTGGAAATACTCAAACCAAGTCATTAAGGGCCACATCTTAAAATTTAGAACTGGTTTGTTAATATTACATACCTGCCCTGAAGTTTATTTTATGTGGACTATTTCTTACATTTTATGGAACCATACACTTAAAGAGTTGAAAGAGACCTTAAAGATTACTTACTTTACCATCTCATTTTACAGATAATCAGTCTCAGAGAGGCCAAGAGGCTTATCCATGGTAAAACAGGTAGACTTTTTCACTCCAATGACAGTGTCCTATACATACCACCCTATTGCCTTGCCTGTTGTTTGCAAATTAAGAGGAATAAATGTATAGAAGAAGCTTGGCATAGTGAGAAAGATGCCAGGTGGGGGTTGCTGAGACTTGGAAAAGATCTCAGAGGTTCAAAAGGTGAAAGAATTCACACAGATCTTTGACCCAAAAGTTATAATGTGGTCGGGTTTTCTGAGTTTATTTTGGTGAAGAACTCACAGGATCATCTGACTTTGGAGGGCAAGGGTAAAAAAAGAACAAATTTATTAGAAAAATTACAACAAACAAATCATAGAGAAATGATAGAGAAAACTAGTCATTTAAGCATCTTATAAAGGGTTAAAATTTTTTAAGAGAATAGAGTCATGTGGAGAAAAAAATGCAATAGTAACCAAGCAGTCAGCTTCATGATCAGGTCATGTAGGAAAAGGAACAGAGGGAGGTCCATGCCAGGCCTTCCTTAAATGCCCCTCTGGGGTAGGTGGAGGGGGGTGCTAAAGGAGTGGATAACACCTAGTATAGGAGGGGCTAATCCTAGTTTGAAGTAACATTTACCACTCATGTGTAACTAGCTTGCCCCATGGTGAATGTGTGGCCAAGATCTATCATACGCTACTGATTGATAGAAAGAAAGATAGATAGCAAATATATGGGATCAAAGTCCATCATATACTGCCTATATAACTAGTTATCCAGAGTGGTTTAGGACTACCAAGGACATACAGGGTGTCCGTTACTAGAAATGGGGTTGACAAAGTCAATACAGAAGGGGAAAAGAACATTTTAGCAGTATGAAAAAAATATAGAAATTGGTTTGCAATACAAAAGATTTCAATACTTCTCTGAGTCCAGAGTTTCCCTGCTTCAGTAAGAGCATATAAACTTTATTTCACTTGGTACTGCAAGTGGTTAAAGTAACAAGTGGCAAAATAAAGAGATTGGCTAGCAGCACTAGCAAGGCAAAGAAGGAGGGACAGTTACTATGGTAGCAATCAGGCTGAATCAGCCCCTCAGAGAAAAAAGGATTTTTCTTTGAAAGAACTGTTGTGGGAAGTGTTGGAGTGGAGGTGGGGAGAAGTGCAGGTGGTACTAGGGAGGGACTAAGAAGTGGCTAACATATGAAGTAAGGCAGTGTCCACTGCTTATGTCTGAAGGGATTAACTTGTGTTCAGCATCTTAATTCAGTGCCATTATTTAATTCGTGGCCAGGTGTCTTAAAGAACCTTGCCTTCATATCTCTTCCTGGTGAGATAACTTGGAAACCTCAGTTAGACATGAAGACACCAGCCCAGATGACTTCTTGACTAAATAACAAGACACATGGACTGGGAGTCAGCATGAGAGATAGGAGTAGATACTAGAGAGTGTCTTTGTTAGCCAGATGTACATGATTGGTATACTATGTAAGAAATGGAGAAAGATGAACTGTTTCAAAGATCAACTGTTTTGAGTTAGGGTCTTATTAGTATAGGGTTTGTTAATTGGAGGTACTTTGTTAATTCAAGGCCAATATTGAAGGAAAGGATTATAACAATACAAAAAAAGGAAGGATAGTAGCATTTACCTGCATTACACTATTTGTCTCTATTACAGAAAATTACAATATTTCCCTCAGCCTAGTGTTCCCCTGTTTCAAGTAGAGACCTAGATTTGAAGTCAAGGACAGTCACTTCTCTGAACTTCAGGAAAGTATCTAAGGCACTAGATTATAGATGCATTAAGATGTGACCTGGTGGACAAAATCATTGGTCCTTGACTTATTTATGCAAGGAAGACATGAGGGATTTGTTGAATTGCAATTGGTTAACAGAAATTAAAATTTCTTTTTTATAAAGAAAAAAAAATTAAAGGTGGTGATTTTTCTATTTTATTAGATTTATTATGTTTGATTTTGGGTTCATTTATTTTATATTATTACAATAATCTTGTTGTGAGAGTAAACAAAAAAAGTTGAGAAGCCTCAAGAATAGTGAGAAAAAAAGTGTACTTCAGTCTACATTCAGACTACAATGGCTCTGTCTGAGATGAATTACCTTCTTTATCATGAGTCCACTAGAGAAGTTGCTTCAATATTTTTCCCACATTAACTATTACTAGCTGTATTTCCCTCCACTCTATTCCTCCCCACTCTCATTTATTCTATTCTCTCTCTCCTTTCACCCTGGCCCTGTTCAAAAGTGTGTTGCATTTGAGTACCCTCTGCCACAATCTTCCCTCTCTTATATCACCTATTCCCCCCTTCCCTCCCCCCATTGCCCCTTATCCCATCCCTTTCCTTTCATTTTTCTCTAGGGTAAGATAGATTTCCTCACCCTATTAAGTGTGCATGTTATTTCCTCTCTGGGCTATTTCTGACTAGAATGAAGGCTCGCTCATTCCCCCCTCACCTTCCCCCATTCCACTCCTTGGAAAAAGCTTTTTCTTGACTCTTATGTGAAATAACTTACTCCCTTCTTCCTCTCCTTTCTCTTCCTCCAAGTGCTTTCCTTTATCACCCATTGACTCCATCTTTTTACTCTATTATACCATTATATTCCTCTCCTTCCTGTGCCTTGTCTATATATGCTCCTTCTAACTGCTCTTATAAAAGAGAAAGTTTATATGAGTTATCAGCATCTTCTTCCCATGGAGGAATGCAAAAAGTTTAACATCATTAAGTTCCTCATAATTAGTCCTTCTCATCCACCCTCTCTATGGTTCACCTGAGTCTTATACTTGGAGATCAAACTTTCTGTTCAACTCTTGTTGTTTCAATAGGAATGTTTGAAAGTCCCCTGTTTCATTGAATGTCTATCTTTCCCCCCGAAAGAGGACGTTCAGTTTTGCTGCATAGTTGGTTCTGTTGTAAACCAAGATCTTTTGCCTTCTAGAATATCATATTCCAATTCCTACAAGCCCTTAATGTAGAAGCTGCCAGATCCTGCGTAAACCTGACTATAGAGTCACAGTGGTTGAATTGTTTGTTTCTGGTGACTTTTAGTATTTTCTCTTTGACTTGAGAGTTTGCAAATTTAGCTATAATATTCCTGGAAGTTTTTCTTTGGGAATCTCTTTCAAGAGGTGATTGGTGAATTCCTTCAATTTCTATTTTACCCTCTGCTTCTAGGATCTCAGGGAAATTTTGCTGTATTATTTCCTGAAAAATGAAGTCTAGGCTCTTTTCCTGGTCATGATTTTCAGGTATCCCAATACTTTTTAAATTCCATCTTCTGGATCTGTTTTTGATGAGACATTTCACATTTTCTTCTAATTTTTGGTTTTTTGGAAATAGTTTTATTTCTTCCTGATTTCTCACAAAGTCATCAACTTCCTTTAGATCCATTCTGCATTTGAAGGAGTTATTTTCTTCAGAGAGCTTTTTTTTTTTAAAAAAATCATTTATTTAGTTTTGAATTTTATAACTTTTCCCCTAATCTCACTCCCCTCCCCACTACTCCTCACAGAAGGCAGTCTGACAGTCTTTATATTGTCTCCATGCTGGACATTGATCTAAATTGAATTTATTGAGACAAAGAACTCATACCCTTAAGGAAAAAATAAAATATAAGAGATATCAAAATGACATAATAAGATAAATATTTTGAAAATTGAAGGTAAAAATCTTTGGTCTTTGTTCAAAGTCCAAAATTCTTTCTCTGGATATAAATGGCATTCTCCATCGCAGATACCCCAAATTGTGCCTGATTGTTGCACTGATGGAATGAGCAAGCTCATTAAGGTTGATCATAACTGCCATGTTGCTGTTATGGTGTACAGTGTTCTTTTGGTTCTGCTCATCTCACTCAACATCAGTTCATGCAAATTCTTCCTGGCTTATTCAGAGGATTTTTTCATCTTCTTTTCCAGCTGGCCAATTCTGCTTTTTAAGGCATTCTTCTCCTTATTTGCCTTTTGTGTTGCTTTTTCCATTTGGCCTAAACTGGTGTGTAACATATTATTTTCTTCAGTATTTTTTGTATTTCTTTCACCAAGCTGCTGATTTGGTTTTCATGATTTATCTGCATCGCTCTCATTTATCCTCCCAATTTTTCCTCCACTTCCCCTAATTGCTTTTCAATGTCTTTTTTGAGCTCACCCATAGCCTGAGCCCATCTTGTATTTCTCTTGGAGGTTTTGGATATAGAAGCTTCAACTTTGTCATCTTCTGAGTGTATATCTTGGTCCTCCATTGGACCAAAGTAATTTTCTGCAATGATTCTTCTATTTTCTGTTGTTTGTTCGTTTCCTCAGCCTTTGAGTGGTTTACCACACTTCCAAGGCTTTGCAGGGTATGGGGGACAACCCACAGGGAGCTTAATTCCTCCAAGGTCTTATGAGAGGCTTTGACTTCTATCTTCACTGTGTTTTGGTATGTGGATGACCACAGACATTCCCCTCTACCCTGAAGCTGTGAGGAAAGTCTCTGCTCAGCTATGGTGGTATGGGAACCCAAACTGCAACCTGGATCTGAGTGTGGGCAAACAGCTGAGTCCTGCCCCAGAGAGAGCAGAGAGACCTCTGCAGTCTCCCCTAACCCCCTTACCATCCGTGGGCTGTGCTCTGGAAGTGCAGGCTGGCTACCCCGATTCCCGCTGCAGGTTCTCCCCACAGTGCTACTCTGAGGCCCGCACTAGCTCCACACTCACTTTGGTGTAGCAGAGTTATCTCACCACCCCTTCAAACTGTTCCTGGTGATCCCTGGGCCAGTAGGTCTGAAAAGTGCTCCCTCTACCATGGACCAAGGCACCCCCAAGGATCTAGGTACTACGGCTGTGGCTATGGCTGCTGCTGTGCTTGCAATGGCTTTTTCCAACCCTTGGTCCTGGTGAAACAGACCTTTCCAGCAGAACTTCTAAGTTTGCCTTGGACTGGAAAATTGTATCACTCAGTCTTTCTGTGGGTTCTGCCCCTCTAAATTTTGACTAGAGTCATAATTTGACAGCTTTTAGAGTTTTGGGGGGAACGAGTTTCCAGAAATTCCTAGGTTCATACTGCCATCTTGGCTCTGCCCTATGTGTGTGTTAGTAGATATTTTTTTAAAGATAAAACTACTAGCTGGGCAGCTGGGTGGCACAGTGAATAGAGCACTGACCCCGAAGTCAGGAGGACCTGAGTTCAAATGCAACCTCAGACACTTAATAATTATCTAGCTGTATGACCTTTGGCAGATCACTTAACCCCATTGCCTTAAATAAATATTTTTTAAAAGCTACTAGTTTCCCTTATTAATTACTTTTTCTTTTTAATTTAATTAATTCTTTTTGATCTTCAGAATTTCTATTTTAGTGTGTAATTGTGGTTTTAATTTTTTACATTTTTTTATCTTTAGCTCTTTTAGTGATATGTTGAATTCATTGATCCCATTCTTTTCTCATTTCATGGTGAAAGTGATGAGAAATATTCATTTTTCACTGAGAAATGTTTAGACTGCATCCTATAAATTCTGGTATATTGTCTCATAGTTGTCATTTTCTTTTATGAAATTATCTACAGTTTCTATGATTTGTTCTTTGATTCATCACTTCCTTAGAACTAAATTATATACACTCCTAGGGACAGTCAGTGGGGTTTCTGGAAAAGCAAGCAGGGATCCTTCCAAGTTGGGGTGCCTGAGAGGGCATCCTGCAATCTCTGACATTCAGATTCACATTCTTACTGAGATAGGAGCCATAAAACTGTAAAAAAGTAGACTTGGGGCTAAGACTAAAGAACTTCCACCAGTGGTTAGAAAGTCCCAAGTCTATCCTATCACAGGGCAGTTTGGTGGAGCAGTAGATAGAGTTCCAGGCCTAGAATTAAGAAAACTCATCTTGAGTTTAAATATGACCTAAGATACTTGTTGACTTTGTGACCCTGGGCAAGTCATTGAATCTTGTTTGATTCAGTTTTCTCATCTGTAAAAAAAAAGCTAGGGTTATGAAGAATCTGACATTACTGAACAGCAATAGCATCCTGGAGGACAATGACTCCTTTTCAGAAAGAACAAGATGTGGATGGTTCTGCCAAAGAAAGCAGGCAATGTTCAAACAGAAAGAAAGCTAGGAGTACCTAGAGCAATGGCTCTGATGATCAGAGATCTAATGAAACCAGTTGTTCTGTTGATCCTTTTCTCTCTCTTTATCCTAGTCTTCTTCAAAAGTCTGTTTTGCTTCTTATCACTACCTCCCTCAATTCATAGCAGCCCTGTTTGAGGTAGCAAAGAATTGGAAATCAAGTGAATGTCCTTCAAATGGGGAATGGCTTAGCAAACGGTGGTCTATGTATGTGATAGAACACTATTGTTCTATTAGAAACCAGGAGGGATGGGAATTCAGGGAAGCCTGGAAGGATTTGCATGAACTGATGCTGAGCAAGATGAGCAGAACCAGAAGAACGTTGTACACACTAACAGCAACATGGGGGTGATGGGCAACCTTAATGGACTTGCTCATTCCATCAGTGCAACAATTGGGCACAATTCTGGGGTATCTGTGATAGAGGGTACCATTTATTTCCAGAGAAAGAATTGTGGACTTTGAACAAAGACCAAAGACTATTCCCTTTAATTAAAAAAATTATCTTATTAGGTAATTTTGCTATCTCTTATACTTTATGTTTCTTCCTTAAGGATCTTATTTCCCTCTCATCATATTCAACTTAGATCAATGCCTACCATGGAAAAAATGGAAAGACTAACAGATTGCCTTCTGTGGGGTGGGGGAGGGAAGTAAGATTGGGGGAAAATTATAAAACTCAAAATAAATAAAATCTTTCTTAAAAAAATAAAAATAAAATAATATTAGCCTGCTCTATTTGGTCAAATATTTAATAAATTCATTCCTAAAATGCTCCTAGATTTATTGAATTTCAAGTCCTGCCTGATTGCCTTGGCAGTACTAGATCAAGTGATTTCATGGGTTTTACATGGGCCATGGGTCAGATTTTTCCCACCCCTGGTATAAATGGACACTCAGGGAATGAGGAGAGAAGTCACAGAGTCTTAGTTGCCAGGGGGGCAGAGGGGGCATAATACTGTCTCCTGGAAAAAGTGCTGGGTGGGATTCCAGAATCATGGGGTTCAGAGAAAAGTAATCATTAAACATCTGGAGGCCTTTCAACCTCACCCAAGCCTAAGGTATCCTCCAAAGCTCCTGCTCCATTTGAATCCTTCAGAAGACTAGAGGGGATAGGTAATCCATTAAGGAAAGGAGAGATACAAACTCAGTATTTGTGTGGGTTCCTTCGGCAACCTCTAGACATATTTCTGAGGGCACAGACAAATGGAAATCTATTAGAGATGCCCAAGCCACCCTAAATGATTAACAGCATATAATCCTTAAGGGAGAAGGCTGGAAATATGAAAGATAGTTCTTTTCCAGGGATGTAGATGAAGGAAACTGGAGTACTTAATTATACCAGATAGTTTTATAACAACTTTGTGTCTGGGCAGAGCCAATATGACAGAGGATAAGTAGTAACCCAGTTGAACTTTCTCAACATTTCCTTTCAAACAGCTTTAAAATCACTCCTCAAATGACATTTTGGAGTGGCAGAATCAGCAGGTGGTTGAACTGAGACCTTTTCTCAGACTAAGACCACTTAGGAGATCAGCATAGGAGACCTGTAATTCTGGAGTGGGGATTGGCCCAGATCTCATGCAACTGCAGCCAACAGTGGCATCAGGAAGTAGCAGCAGTTTTTGACCCTCTCAGTCCAAAGATGGGAAGAGGGTCAGACCACTAGACAGAAAGAGAGAATATATATATATATATATATATATATATATATATGTATATATATATATATGTATATATATATATATATACATATATATATATATGGAAGAGAAGGAAAATGATGGATTGAGGGAGGTAGTGATAAGAAGCAAAACAGACTTTTGAAGAAGACTAGGATAAAGAGAGAGAAAAGGATCAACAGAACAAAAGAGGATGGTGGGAAATTGTGGTGGTTGTGGTTCTTGTCCTTCGGTATTGAAGAAGGCCAAAGTGACATCACTATATTTGAGACAAATGGCAATGTGTCCAAGTGGGGCCTATCAGATCAATGGGAGCTTGGAATGCTCTACCACAGGTTGGGCATAAATAGTCCATGTGACCACCTGAGGTGGATGCTCTACACTTATGGATGTCACTTTTCCTTTGAGTTGCTGCCATTCTGTCTTCTTCATAGAGTGCAGCCCCCTCACTGATGAGGCACACTGTACTGGGCGGTCCTGTGTCAGTGTCTCCCATGCCGTACAATCAGTTCTAAAATTCTTCCCTGAAGGTCTCATTCACTGGAGGGAAATATATACTTAGTTGTTCATAAAGTGGAAGCAAATAGCAGAGTATATTAGAAAGCAGAATTCACCAATATGTTGTTTATGAGAGCCACACTTGAAACAGAAAGATACACACAGAGTTAAATAAAGTCCTGGAGTAGAATCTGTTATGCTTCAGTTAAAATCATAAAGGTAAAGATAGTAATCATGATCGTAAAGGAAAAGCAAAAAATAGACCTAATGAAAAGAGATAATCAGGGAAACTACATTTTGATAAAAGTTATTAAAAACTTTATAGCAAATTTCTTTGATAAAAGACATAATTTCTCAAAATATATAGGGAAATGAATCAAATTTATAAATATAAGAACCATTCACCAACTGATAAATGATCAAAGGGTATGAACAGGCAGGTTTTAGTAGAAGAAGTCAAAGGTATCTATGTTCATATGAAAAAAATATTCTAAATCACTATTGATTAGAGAAATGCAAATAAAGACAACTGTGAGATGCCACATCACGTTTATCAGCTGCAACAAATGTTGGAGGGGATAAGAAAAAAAACAAGGACATTGACCAACTGTCGGTGGACTGTTCTGGAGAACAATCTGGAACTATGCCCATGGGGTGGAAAACTGTGCCGACCCTTTGACCCAGAAATACCACTACTAGGTCTGTACCTCAAAGAGATCCAAGAAAAAGAAAAAGGACCTATATTTATGGCATCTTTTTGTGACAGCAAAGAATCACAAGTTGAAGGGATCCTTATCATTTGGGGAATGGCAAAAGAAATTGTGACATATGATTGTCATGGAGTACTATTGTGCTATAAGAAATGATGACAGGGTGGTTTCACCAAAAAAACAAAACAAAACAAAACCCTCAACACCATAGCAAGACTTTCATGAACTCTGGCAAAAGAACTGAGAGATCATTTTGTCCATTAACAACAATGTTGCAATGATGATCAATTGGGAAAGACTTGACTCCTCTGATCAATAGAATGCTCCGGGACAAAATGCTATCCACTTCCAGAGAGAGAACTGATGAACTCTGAATGCAAACTGAAATATCATTTTCTCACTTTCTTTATTTTGTTTTTTGCTTTTTGTCATATGGCTAATATGGAAATATGTTTTGCATGATTTCAAATTATAACTGATAGAATTGTCTTTGCTTTCTCAGTGGGAGGGAGAGTGATGGGAGGCAGCAAGAAAACTTGGAACTCAAAATTTAGAAAGAAAGGAATGTTAAAAAGAAATAAATAATGAATTGAAAAAGAAAAACCACCCTCTGCTACCTGGAAAGAAGACAGATGGCATCTGGTAGCTCACAGTGAACTAAAGGGAGCTGAACAGTCATCATATCTTCTCTTCAGCTGTCCTTGATTATATCAATGCTGTAAACTAGGTAGCTCAGACTAAGAATGGAGGACATGGGACCATCAGCCTTGCCAGTGTTTTTTGTTCTCTATTTCTCTGGCTGAAATGAGTCAGAAACAATTTTTGTTCATCTAAGAAAAGGTCCAATGCGCCTTCACTGTCCTTCCCCAAGGCTACCTGAATTCACTTTCCGTCATACTGCCACATTATGATGGACAGAAACTTACTCTCCCTTTCTGAGGGTATTAGGGTATCCCCCCATTGATGACATAATTCTGACCAGGCTAGATGAGACCCAGGGCAGAGGCCCTAGAGCTGATGTCCCCTATGAGGGACAAGGGGATGAGGGGTAGGGGATGTGGAGTGAATCCATGCTGAGAAAATCCAGGATCCAGGCCACCCAGGCAAGTTTTGGGAAATAAAGGGGGTAGGGGGGAAGGTCACAAGATTTTAGGCCCAGTCCTGAATGAGTTCCTGACAGTTTCTATTGCCAGTTGCTTTTCCATGATGTGAGAAGGAAATGTCGAAATTATTTTAGACTCTTCAGG
This sequence comes from Macrotis lagotis, assembly GCF_037893015.1. Taxonomy (NCBI): domain Eukaryota; kingdom Metazoa; phylum Chordata; class Mammalia; order Peramelemorphia; family Peramelidae; genus Macrotis; species Macrotis lagotis. Next base: position 3,503,919 of record NC_133666.1, read on the forward strand.
TCTTAGGAAACCCATATTTTTCACTTGGTGTCCAGATGACCCCAATTTACTATTACTCACAAGCCTGTATCTTTCAAATGTGTCCCAGAACAGGCAATTGCCCAGGAAGATAGAAAGTGAGTTTTCTTGTCCTCTCTTTCCTAGGTCCTCATGACCCTGTAGGTCTAAGTTTCTGGAGCTGTCAATGAATAAACATAAAGAATAGGCAAGATGACCAAAATAAGCCACTGTTAGGTCTCTGGAACTTTTTGAAAAGCACTTGTTTGCCTCTTATAGTTACCTAGTTGTATTGAACAGATGACTCAGGATGAATAATGGTACAGGGAGAGACTGGATAACCACTTAAATCCCAAGTTAGGTTGTGTGTAAGAGGCTCATGACCTCTTTGACACTTTACGACTGATGACGTTGATGCAAGAAAAGGAGTTGTTGACTTTTTCAGAAGTGCCCTGATTTTCCTGGAGTGGAGTGGGCTTGTTGTCATCACTTCACCCCAGAAAAAGAAAACTTCGATTCCATTGTAGTGCTCAACATTTCTACTGAGACCCTGGTTCATCATGACTGTTTTGTTTTAGGACACCTCCTGAGAAGCTCAAAGATGGCCTAGTACCCATCCCATGGAGCAGCCTGAGACTTGGGCACTTAGTTTTTCTGAAGGGAACAGGAGAGGCTTAAAATTTCTGGCTTTTGTTTTCCTCCATAGTTTTGGTTGGTTTTTTTTTTCTGTTCCCTTTCCCCCTCTTTAGTACTGCTCATGCTAGGAGACCTGGTCTCCAAAAGAGTTGAGGCTTGACCCTTCCAAAGTGGTGGTAGGGAGAAGGCCTTGGTTCCATATTTTTACTTGTTATTTTTCATTTTTGTTCCCCCTCCCCTTTCCTTCCTTTCCCTCTCTTGGCATTACTCATGTCAAGAGGATCATCTAGTCATTTAAATGGTTTAAGTTCCTCTAGAAAAGTGGCACCAAACTCATGTAAAAATAGGAGCCGTTAATCCAAACATTGGGATCCCAGTATATTGTATATATACTGCATATTGACTTAAACTGTTAAATTATCAATGCTTTATTGCGTTTTTGTTTATTTAATTCACTATTTCCCAGTTTTATGCCAATGTGGTTCACATCCTTGCTCCAAGATTATTCAAACCTTTCCACTAGGGATTAGATGGGTTAGGACTGGTAGGTTACTAAAGCAGATTCTTCCCGCCCAAAGATTGATTGAGCCCAGCTTACCTGGGCCATCTTCCTGGTCTGGGGGCAAAAAAGATCCCAGCCACCTGAAGTTGGCATCTCTCGGGCTTGGTGAGTTCCCGAGACCAAATTGCCATACCCTGATGATTGACAGACTGGATGCATCCATTGATGGACATAAGTGTGGGGAGGTTCTCTTTTCAATACTATAATGCTTCCATCTTCCTTTACTCTATGGCAACAAGATTTGGAACAAAGCTGCCTAGAGATGAGCATCACCCAGAGGGCAAAGGAGAGGCTCCTAATAGGTGTTTGCAGGCTGAAACTCAGAACTAATGAGAAACACTGGAGGAGTTACACTGGAGGAGTAAATGATGTCATCAAGAAATTGGATAAGAAAGAAAAGATAGGCTTGTCACCTAACAAAAGCAAAGAGAATTACAATAGTGCACGTTGAATTTTCACCTTCAAATTTACAAAGCATTTACCATAGGCTATCTCATTCACTTCTCGTGGCAATCTGTGATTGTAGATGCTATTATTACCCTCATTTCCCAGTTGAAGAAACTGAGGGTACAGGAGGAAGCCGAGTGACTTCCCAAAGGTCACCCAGCTAAGAAGGGATGATGGGTGGACAGCCAGAGTACTCCACTGGCCTACCTCCATTTGTCTAAACATGACACTCAGCCACAGATACCTAGAAATAGCAGTTGATCATCTCAGACAAAGTTCTGGAGCTGAAGATATCATTAAGAGAGGTAATAAGCATTAAGAGAGGAGTCTTGAGACTCCAGTAATAGAAGGGATTTTGCTGTGATGGAGAAGAGCCAGTAGAAAAATGTGAACAACGTACACCTCTCCATCAGGACTCCATATTGCTGTCATGCTTGTCCGCTCTTGCACAGCTCCATTTCCCAAAGCACCCATGAGACCTAGCATCAAGAAGAGGAGGACTCTGTCAAGGGCACTGAGATTGTACCTGTTCCCAAGGTGGGAAACTTCATTGTTGCCTCCAACTGGTCTCTCACACTCAGTCCCCATTCCCCATCAGCTGCCAAATCTTGCCATTTTCACCATCCTGACCTCTCTTCTGTTAGGTCATGTGCTAAAGTATAGTCTGACTGGGTTAAGGCTAAGTAGATCTCCTTTTTAAACTTTGAAATGAAGAAACTTTGGTTAAAGGTCTCCTTTCTTTATCCCAACTTCCAGGCCAGAAGGCCTGCTGCTACCAACACGTGAGAAGACAGAGAGCAGAGATCAAATAGCACTTGAAACTGGCATAAGCCCTCAGGATTCTCCATTCCAAAGCTACTATCCCACTAAACTAACCTTCTTCGGGTTCCTCATCCAGGGCCTTCCAATGTCCTTTCTGTACCTTTACCCTGGCTGTTCCTCATGTCTTAGACGAACATCCTTGGCACCATGGTTTCTTGTTTCCTTGATGACCTCTGTCTCTGCAGCCTTCCACGATGTTGATCCCTCTCTCCCTGAACTCTCTCTTCTCTCTAGGTTTTCAGGGCAGTCGAATCTCATCATTGTCCTCTTACCCAACTCTGTCTCCTTTATTGGATTCTGTTCCAGATCACACCCTCTAACTATGGGGTCCCTGTCAGTTCTGTTCCTGGGCCTTCTCTCCTCCCTCTATCCTACTTCAATATGTTTCAGCCTACACTATTGTGGACTGGATGTTTGAAGCCTCTGGACCTGGAGAGATTGATGCGAGAGAGGATAAGAGCTTGGAAGCATAGAAACATTCCTCTGAAAAAAGAAGATACAAAAGGAGAAGAAAAAAGCACCTCAAAAGGTGATTGAGAGACTCTCCATTTTCTGAGTCATATGACTATTTCCTGATCTTTCTAAAACACTGATGAGAATGACCAACACACATGTTGTCATGAAAATCTGCAAAGAAAAGGGAGCAGTTTTCCATCAAATATTCTCAACCAAAGAGTCACCAAATTAACTGAGAGATGAAGAGAATTCCAGATCCTGCCTGATAACAAAAACGACAACATGGACAATGACTGCTCGGGTCTAGTGAAATGCAGATTGGAAGACTGTTCTCCCACAGTCTCTCATGCTCATGGAAGGATCAAGGACAATTCTTGAATAAATGCCACCACCTAGAAAACTCCGCTTGATCACTGATCACTAACCTTGAGGAAGGCTTGAGGCAGAGAACTGCATTCTTTCCAAAGGGGATTGCCACTGTCGTGCTTACCTTGGCCAGTTCCAAATGGAAGTGAAATCACCTTTGGAGAGGAAGATCCTGGCAAGTTCCTGTTTGCAAATGCCATTTGGGGGGCTCACCTCAAACCCTACACCAGTTGAAGTTTTGAAGTATGGACTTGCATCTCATAGCCTGTCTCCAATTAGGATGCTTGGGTTCGCTCAATGAGCTGCTTTGTTCACAATCCTTCAGATGGTGTGGGTAGACAAAATAAATAAAAGAATCTCTGCAACAGTACTTCCAGTGATCTGCCGTAGTACAACCAGGCAGGCACCTACGATTCATTCACTGTGGCCGTGCCCTTGGTCCACTTGTCTATCCAGAATGAAGCTTTCTGTATGAACTATGGCTTCCACAGTTCTTGTGATGACAATCTGAGGGAACTGGAGGCCTGGGATTTTCAGTAGACAAAGACGTCCCCAAAAGGGACAGCTGCCATTGTGCACCCAAGCAGCCCTTGCATGGAGAGGCTCAGATCTTGCTACGTTTTCATAGCCTCAGTATTTTCTCAAACACTAGTAGCAGGTTGACTGGGCTCCTTTCCCATCGTGGACTGAGGTTATCCTTTATATCTAGTCCTTGTTCTGCTCACTTCGACCTTAAACTGCAACCACTGTTTCCTTATTAATTTTGAATAGGTGGGAAGAATACATTGTTTATTACCTTTTTTACTAATTGAAACAATGGGACAACTACATATTGGACTGGAGAATCCTTGCCCTGATGAGAGGAGATGGTAGCCAGTACATAGTACACAGAATCCACAATGGGCATAGAACTTCTACCAACAGCAAAGTGCATTCTATCGGAAGGCATGGCATCAGGACGCAAGATCTTGCTTACATAAATGAGTCAAGAGGGGACATATGGGCCCTAGTCCATGACCATGCTTGGTATACTGTTGTGGGTTTTGTAAAGTCTCTCCCAGCACACTACCTTGCCTTTTTTATTCTTGGAGGCACTTGGGGTTAAGTGACTTGCTCAGGGTGACCTAGCAAATAAGTGACTGAAATCAGATTTGTACTCAGGTTTCCTTGATTCCCGGACCAGTGTTCTATCTACTGCAGCACATCCTCTGCTTGCAAAGCTGGCAGTAAAATCTGCCATCCCCAGGGCAATCTGGCCTGGTTTTGGAGGGCTGATAACCAGGCCTCCATGGAAAAGCTGGGACTATCAGGCTCACCATATTGCAGAGAAGAGTGACAGCCTTCCTTCCCCAATACCATGTGATTCCTGATGGGCAGGGATTATTAGAGTTTTTGTATTCTTCACCTCAGTAGTTGGCACATAGTTAGCACTTAATAAATGCTTTTTCATTTATCTACTCATTCCCTTGGTATGAACCAAACATTGTGCCAAACATTGGGGACACGGAAATAAAAATCAAACAATCCTTGCCTTAATGAAGCTCATGGTCTTTGAGAATAAACATGAAATCTATAGATAAGTAGCTGGAAAGTATAGACAAGGGAAAACACTGGTTGATTTGAGCAGCCTGCCCCGACTGCCTTGAATAGCAAACAATCCTTCACTTTCTCTCGGGGTAGAGAAGCACACAAAGGCATGCCCATGACCCTCACCACCCAGGACTATATTATTTTTTCAAATCAATCAATCAAAATGATTTCTTAAGGGTCTACTACGTGCAAGAGATTGTGCTAAGCAAGGTAGATACTGTCAGTTCTACTAGAACCTTTCTTCTTTTGAATCGTTCAACTTTATTTTATTTTCAGGTCCAAATTTTTTCCCTCCTCCTGCCACCTTCCCCACCCATTGAGAAGGCTAGAAATATAATACCCATTCCAAATTGGAAGTCATGCAAAACAAATTTCCACATTAGCCATGTTCTGCCCTATCCATTTTACTGCCCAGAAATCTCTTTATCTCCTTTGGCCATGAACTCTTCCCCTTTCCATAGATTTGACAGACAGTTTCCTCTCTGACATTGCCCTGTCAGTCTCACTTTCTCCTTATCTTCAACCTCTCCTGTCTACTGGCTGCTTCCCTACTACTGACATGTTCGTGTTTCTTTAATCTCAACCCCCCCCACCAAAAATGCTTCCTTTATCTGTCCATCCTTATTGTCCCATATCCTTCCTGTCTTTTGTGGCTAAGCCACTTGAAAAGGTCATTGACTATAGGTGCCTCCGCATCCCACCCTCTCACTGTCACACCCAAACTGCTCTCTCCAATGATACAATCATCTCTTCATTGCTAGATCTAAAGGTCTTCTCTCAATCCTTTTTCCTCTATCTCTCTGCAGTTTTCAACCCTGTCCTAGCATTGCTTGTAGATTCTCTCTTCTCTCCCCTACCATTGCTGCAGGGCCTCATCATTCACTTGCCCCCATTAGGCTAGAAGTTCTTTGAGAACAGAGACCATTTTCCCCTTCCTTTGTATCCCTAGGATTTAGCACAGTGTAGACCCTTGCACATAGTAATGTTTGTCCTTCAGTCTCAAAGATGACTATGGCATCCGGGAAGTGACGCCATGACAAGCACATGAATTGGATTAGAATGAGGGGGTGCTGTGCTAAGTCACTGGTCTCACTTTCTCCTCCAGAGTCATCTGGGTCCAGTGCTCAGATAGGAATCAGGACACTGGAGATGGTCCCAGATGCAAGACTGGGTGAAGTGACTTGCCAGAGTTCACACAGCTAGAAAATGTCTGAGGCTGTATTCAAACTCCTGTCCTCCTGACTCAAGGCCAGTGCTCTATCCACTGCACCATCTAATTGCCCTCTTGTATGTGGCAGACACTTCATAAATGTTCCTTGTTTGAGTTGTTGAAAGGGAATGTAAAGGGAAATTTGGAAATCATTTTTAAGGTGGAATCTTTTTTTATTACTGTTGTTCAAAAAAGATTTCTATTTGCATGGTTTTAAAAATTAAATAATTATCATCTCGGAAAAAATCAGCGATAGACCCAGATATTCAAATACAACGTAGAAACAACTGAAAACCATACCAGACCTTCCCATGATTTATGTTTTTTTTGGAAAAGTCTAAAGTCTTGTGAATAAGGTGGCAACCACAACCTCTGTTTGTTTCTCTGTCTTCTCCACTTTCATTTTTTTCAGTGTTTTTTCCAAATTATTGCTGTTATTAATTCAGTTCAATTCAATTTCGTGAGCATTAATTAAGCCCAGACTGTCTTCAATATGGTGCTGGACACTAGGTAGACAGTGAAAAGAGTGTTTGAAAGCCAACCTTATACTTTTCTGGGGTGGGAAGACCAAGCCCTCCCAAAAGGTCTCCACGAAGTGTTGCTGGAGGTAAGTCTTGAAGCAAGGGATTCCAAAAGGTAGAGATGAGATGTCATAAATGGAGACCATCAAATAGTTGTAACAACAAGCTCATGAAGGGTAATGAAAAAGTCTGGAAAAGCGGGCCATCCAGGACTTGAAATGCCAAATGATTAGTCTGACTTCCTTCCCTCTTAATCATTTCAGTTAAGTCTGCCTATACTTCTTCGAACCAAGAGAATCAACCAAATACCCAAACTTTTGTTTTGGATTTTCTCAATTATCAGTGAATGTACCATCGTTTGTCCTACCAAGGATGAAAAAACAACCAAATCTTAGCCCTAGATTAGGTTCGAATATGCCAAGCAGGCATATTCACCTCCTTGACCACCATTCCCTCTCAGATCCTGATGGGAACAGTTTGAGGTTAAAAACCCTTCCAGACCAGTGCTCTCAGCCAGCCTCCTTGAGAAGATGAAGATAATGCAGACCCAGAAAGGAGACTTTACACACCAGAGTTCTTGACCCCATCCAATGGTCAGAAACTGAAAGGAATCAATCAGTGGGGATGACTACTTTGCCTTTTCTTCCAAGGACCCTGGGGACTTTCCAGCCAATGCAGCTGAAACTTTCCCCTGGTCTTGGCTCACCCCTAGAATGGGAGCTCCTTGTGTCCTCAGCTCTCTCTATTACAATATACTCTCCATGTCATATGAGTGATGGGGTAACTGTGGTATCCAGAGACACCTCTGGATCATTTCCTCAAATTTCTCAGGGACTCAACTTAAGGTCTTTCTCTCCAGGTTGTCTTTTACCATCATTCCAGGGCAATTTCAATTCATGTTCCTAACTCATCTGACAAGCTGACCACAGCTATCCTCAATTTCCTCAGTGCCAAGAATCACCATCTACATTTCACATCAGCCCACACCTATAATTGCATACTTTCAAGATCCCCATCTCTTAGAACTTCACTACCTTTCAGATCTGGGATTTTACCATTCTGATCAAATTGGTCCACCAGCTATTCCTCATATGGCTGTCATTGTTCAGTCACATGTAACTCTTCATGACCCCATTGGGGTTTTCTTGGCACAGATACTGGAGGGGTTTGCCATTTGCTTCTCCGGCTCATTTACAGATGAAGAAACTGAGGCCAGTAGAGTGAAATGAATTTTCCATGGCCAGATAGCCAGTAAATCTTTGAGTCCAAATTGGAATTCAGGTCTTTCTCTCTCCAAGTCTAGCCCTCTGTCCACTGTACCACCTCTGCACCCTTCCTCATATACAAATTCTAATCCCCATCTCTATCTCTGCTCAGACCTGGAGTGTTCTTTATCTCTGCCTCTTCAAACACTTAGCTCACTTTAAAGTTCAGCTCAAATGCCAAATCCAACTTGGAGTCTTTCATGATCCCTGAGCTGAAATTTGTATGTAATTTGCATTTACTCAGAAGTAGGTCTATTGTTTTGCCCAATATGACAGAAGTTCCCTGAGAGCAGGGATGTTGTTCTTTGCATCAATGACTATAACAACATCCAGGACAAGGAAGGTGATTAACAGGTATTTGTGTATTGACTGATTCATGAGAGGGTAAGTGGGTAGATGGATGGATGGATGGGTGGGTGGGGGAATGGATGGAGGGATGGATGGGTGAGTGGGTGGATGGGTGAGTGAGTGGATGGGTGAATGGATGGATGGATGGATGGATGGATGGATGGATGGATGGATGGATTGGGTGAGTGAATGAGTGGGTGAATGGATGGGGAGTTTGGTTACCTACTTGTTAAACTACTGAGCTTACTATTTCAACCTGAGTCCTGCCTTGTTCTCCTGCACTGTCAATCTCACCCACAACATTGCCTCTTACCCACTGAGCTATAAACATGTTGGGTAAGGTCTGTCTCTGAATTCCTTAAAATGTCTTGCCTTGGTCCTTCTATCTTAGACAGTTGCTATCTTAATTCCTTCTCTCTTACACAGGTTTCAGAGCTTGCATAATGACCAAGTTCTCCTATTTTTTTCTCTGATCCCTTTCCTCATTCTCACCTCCTTCCTTCTCTCCTCTCCTCCTCTTCCTCTCATCTCCCTCTCCACTTTCTTGTCTCCAATGGCATGTTGTAGGCTTATGACTCCCAACTCTTGAGTGACCTTCTAAGGTCTTGACCTCTCTTATGAACCCCAGCCCTCCAACCCACCACCCCTCAAGCTTAGAGTAGCTAAAAGTGCTCATTAGCTTTCTTCCTGACTCTGCCTCTAATTCTGTCTTCATCTGCCTGTGACACTGCTGTTCCTTTGATCACCCGTGTGTGTAATCTTGGAGTTATTTTTTGACTCTGCCGTCTCCCCCACCTTGCCTGTCCCATCACTTAACAAAATCCTTTGAGACCACCTTGGCAACCTCTCTCCCACTCACCCTTTCCTCTCTATTCCTATAGTCAGCAGGGAATAGAGTCCCTATGGCTAATAGCTCTTGGTCCTCAACCCTCACTTGGATGGCCACTGGAACCTTCCAAGACATCTTTCTGGGTCTTTCTCCCATCCAATTTTCATGCTGCTTTCCCAATCATTTTTCTCATACACAGATCTGGTCAAGTTGCTCCTCTGTGGCACAATTTGATGACCTTTTAAATAAAACTCCAAGTTTTGTTTGGCATTTAAGGATCTCTGAAATGTGATATTAATTGACTTCTCCAAGACATCTCATCTCATTCCCTTCTACACACACTGCACCTGGGACACTGTGAGTCTTAAATAAGTACAATGTTCCAATGTCCAGAGGAAGAAACAGAAGTGAGGGAGGGAAGAAGAGATGGGAGGAAGGAAGGAAAGAAGGAATGAAGGAAGGAAGGAAGGAAAGGAGAGGTGGGAGGATGGAAGGGAGGGAGGGAAGGTGGGAGAAGGAAAGGCTCTCCCAATGTCATAGCAACCTGTGGAGGTGGAAGTGCCTTTGGCTGGCTGCATCTGACCCAATGGTCTTGTTGTTCCCTGCTCCCAGTCAAGGGTGCCCCCAGATGATTCAGGAGTTCAGGTCAAGGGGGGCTTTCTCTTTGCATAATGTACCGGGAAAGCATGCTAGGAGTCAGGGTGACCTGGGGAACATTCAATGGATTCTCCTTAAAATTGTGGCTGCCCTTCCCCCAGCCCTTCCCTCTGCAAATTCCAGTGCAGTCATCCTCCAGGGGCTGGCTATAGACTCCTAGGAGGAGTTCTCAGGGCCCATATCATTTCAATGGGATGATGCCACTTAGCCAAACACGAACAGATTGAGGGAGCCCTGAGAAGCCCAGGGGAAGGGAAGAGAGGGGGACAGGAGAGGAAGGGAAGGAAGGCCAGGGAAGGGAAGGGAAGGAGAGGAGGGGAGGGGAAGGGAAGGAGAAAGGAGGGGGGAAGGGAGTGGAGAGGAAGGGGGAGGGAACCACATTCCAAGGAGCCATAAAGCTCTCCCCTCCTCCCCTGGAACTCATTCACAAGACCTGCAGAAATCATCTCTATTCAGCAGCTAGCCAACCAAAGGCTCCCTGGGCTGCCAGCTCCCCCACCCCACCCCATGAGACCCCAACCCAGAAAGCTGAGAGCTCTCCCTGCCAGCACTAGCTAGTGGGCTGCCCAGAGTCACTGAGGCTTCATCTGTCAAAAAGGAGAAGAGAAGGGGGAGAAGGGGGAGAAGGAGGAGAAGGAGGAGGGGGAGCAGCAGCAGCAGTAGCAGAAGCACGAACAGGAGAAAGAGCAGCTGCAGCTGCAATAGAAACAGCAGCAGCAGCAGCAGCAGCAGCAGCAGCAGCAGGGAGGAGGAGGAGGAGGAGGAGGAGGAGGAGGAGGAGGAGGAGGAGGAGGAGGAGGAGGAGGAGGGAATTTTCCTTGCCTCCCCTGGCTTTCTTTGGGGAATATGTGCCCCTTGATTTATATGTGTATGTAAAGCCTATAGAAAGTGTCTGCCAGTAACAGGTCTCGCCTGGGTTTTCCCCTCCCACTCTGCTGTGTCAGAGGGACGCAGACAGAAGTCGCTCTGTTTCGGGCTTCGCCGCTGGAGGAGGAGTTTTCATTCAGACTTTCTGAAGAGCTGGAGAGCCTGAGACTCCCCAGAAAAGGTCCCCAGAGCCAGCCTGGGGGAGCCAGTCCTCTGCCCGCGCCTGGTCGCCATGGACCTGCCTTCCTCTCCAAGTAAGTCAGCCAGCCTCAGTGGACCAGAACTTGCCCTAGCCTCTGCCTGGCTGGCTCTGTGTGTCTGTGTGTGAGTGTGTATCTGTGTGTGTCTGTGTCTATGTGGATGTGTGTGTGTGTGTGTGTGTGTGTGTGTGTGTGTGTGTGATGGGTGGGTGGGTGGCTGGCATGGGAGCAGGGAAGGGGCTGCCTTCCCACTTCTCCCCCCCCCCCATTTATCTTGGCTTCCCTTGGAGCTGCCTCGCCTGGGGATCAGGGAAATCCATTGCCATGAGTCAGCACTTAGAGAAAACTCCAAAGTGGAAAGCATTGGGAGACTCTTCCCAAGGCCGGCTTGAGAAGCCCAGGCTCCATCCTGTCACCTTTTGGTACCTGTGTGCCTGTGCCCATGTGTCTGGGTGCCTGTGTCTGGGTGCCAGTGTGTCGATGGATATGTATGTCTGTGTGTGTGTGTGTGTGTGTGTGTGTGTGTGTGTGTGTGTGTATGGATGTGGAGGTGGCTCTTGGCGCTTGCGCGCGTGCCCCCCTCTCCTAGCCCCAGACAGCTCCAGGTCAGCCACACTCACTGGCTGGGGGAACAGCTCAGCCAGCCAGCCAGACAAGCTGCCCCCCAGGAGCGGACCACTGGGGCAGGACCCCCTGGGGCCTCCTCTGCCCATGGCCCCCTCCTTGGATTGGGGCAGCTTTGGGATTTTATCCCATCACCTTGCCCTGGGAAAAAGATGGCCCCAACTGGCAGAGGGGAACCCCCTCCTCACAGGAAGCCACAACAACTCTTTCCAAACCTGCTAACTGGAGGGACTCCCTTCTGAAAGTGGCATTGGGGGGCATTACTCCCCCCCACACACACACACAAACACACACACACCAGAATTGGTGAACCTGCACACAAATGCATTTAGCCAGGGGCTGCCTGGGAGATTCTGGGGCTGGTCCTTCTTAAGTCTCTGGTTCCCTGGAAAATAATGCAAATTGGGCTGGGTAATGAGAAACAAAACAGAACTCCTAGGCAGAAAAGCAATTTCCAAGTGCAGATAGCCGGTCAGGTCCGATAAGAATGACGTGGATGTGGAAATATTAGAGATCCAGTGACTTAGCCACCCCCCCCCATGCCAACCACATACAAAGAAAAGCTTTCTTGAACACAGGAAGCCCCCAATATATTGATCTGAAGCACTGGCTTCTTTGTGGCCATGGGCTCGAGAGGGAGCCCTTCCAAGTGGAGAGGCTATAGAGAGGTGGGGGGCAGGGGGAAGGGAGAAGTGGGGGGGGTAGAACACTGGAGAACCAGGAGAAAGAGAATTAGTAACTTCTCTCTCTCCCCTCTCCCCACCCTCAGCAGAGCCCCATGGACTATCCTAACAGCCTGGAACCCTACAGATCTAGTGATTCAAAATTCCTATTTTATTTCCAGACCTGAATGAAGTCTTAAAGGAATATATCCTATTGTGGGAGGGTTGACACTAGAACCCAGATCTCTTAGCTCTCATCAAAGCAGCAGGTGGTCCCAACAAAATCCCCAGTGTGCAAATCTTCAAATGACCCAGGTTAGAAATAAACTGCCATCCAGTTCTAAGCTAGTGTGGAGATGGGGTGAGGCTGAAGGGAATATATCCTCTTATGGGAGGGTTGACCCTAGAACCCAGATCTCTTAGCTCTCACCAAAGCAGAAGGAGTCCCAAACAAAATTCCCACTGTGCAAATCTTCTAATGACCCAGGTTAGAAATAAAACTGCCGTCCCTTCCTAAGCTAGTGTGGAGATGGGGTGAGGCTGAAGAGATTATATGGCAGGGTTAACCCTAGAACCCAGATCTCTTAGCTCTCACCAAAGCAACAGGGGGTCCCAAAGAAAATCCCCAGTGTGAAAATCTTTAAATGACCCAGGTTAGAAATAAAACTGCCATCCCTTCCTAAGCTAGTGTGGAGATGGGGTGAGGCTAAAGGGAATATATTCTTTTATGGCAGGGTTGACCCTAGAACCCAGATCTCTTAGCTCTCACCAAAGCAGCAGAGGGTCCCAAACAAAATCCCCAGTGTGCAAATCTTCAAATGACCCAGGTTAGAAATAAAACTGCCATCCCTTCCTAAGCTAGGGTGGAGATGGAGTGAGGCTGAAGAGAATTTATCCTCTTATGGGAGGGTTGACCCTAGAACCCAGATCTCTTAGCTCTCACCAAAGCAGAAGGAGTCCCAAACAAAATTCCCACTGTGCAAATCTTCTAATGACCCAGGTTAGAAATAAAACTGCCATCCCTTCCTAAGCTAGTGTGGAGATGGGGTGAGGCTGAAGAGATTATATGGCAGGGTTAACCCTAGAACCCAGATCTCTTAGCTCTCACCAAAGCAACAGGGGGTCCCAAAGAAAATCCCCAGTGTGAAAATCTTTAAATGACCCAGGTTAGAAATAAAACTGCCATCCCTTCCTAAGCTAGTGTGGAGATGGGGTGAGGCTAAAGGGAATATATTCTTTTATGGCAGGGTTGACCCTAGAACCCAGATCTCTTAGCTCTCACCAAAGCAGAAGGGGTTCCCAAACAAAATGTCCAGAGCTCTCAGAAAGGAAAGCCTAGTGGTCCAATGCATGGTAATTTTCAAATGACCCAGATTAGAAATAAGCTGCCAACCCTTCTTAAGCTAGTGTGGTGATGGGGTGAGGCTAAAGGGAATATATCCTGTATGGGAGGGTTGACTCTAGAACCCAGATCTCTTAGCTCTCACCAAAGCAGCAGGGGATCCCAAACAAAATGCCCAGTGTGCAAATCTTCAAATGACCCAGGTTAGAAATAAAACTGCCATCCCTTCCTAAGCTAGTGGATTGAGGCTGAAGCCCCAGATAGGGCTGCAGAAAAGATGGTGGCATGGAGCTGAAATGACTTTGGCTACCTGTGAAAGAATCCTCGCATTTCAAAGGCAGAGGGAGTCTGAGAACACTTCTAATGCCCACTGTCCCATTTTCCAGTGAAGAAAACTGAGGTGCAGAGCAGGCAGAGGTTACACCCTTGCAGAGTACATAGGTTAGAGGGAGGAAGGATGGAAGGAGATCTTAGTCATGTAGAAAGGAGACAATTGGGGGTTTGCCATCTTGACCCAATGAGGAATTTTAGGGTTCCGGCGTCCAGCGAAGAAATGCACCCTAGTTCAGGTCCCACTCGTTGTCTTTGAGTTAGCTCCTATGTCATAGAGAAAAGACTTGCTATGTTAGCCAGATGCCTAGATGGGGGTGAGCATGAGGGCATGCCCCCACTGCCCTACCTTACCAATTCACTTCCGAAATCCACATTGACTCCCATGATGGTGGCAAGGGATTCAGGTCTGAAATCCGGTCCTAGAACTGTCCTCGGGAGAGTGGTGGCGGTTGACCACATAGGAGTTTGTACCCCCCCCCCAAGGGCCCTTGTCTGTCTCTCTGGCCCCTCCAAGCCATGTGGAAAACCAAATTCACATCGGCTCAGAGAGAGCAAATTCCAGGCCCCCAAGAACCCAGGCCAGGAAGCCGGGAGAACCTGAGTTGTGTGTTGCCAATGGGAGTGGGCTTACAATGCATCATTCATGACGGCACAGCCACTAGGCCTTGCTCTGAAATAACAAGGTCTTTCCACCCTGCGGTCAAGAATTTGCAATCTCCTAAGCCACCTTTTAAGAGTGTGCCCCTTGTTAAAAAAAAAAGCCCCTCCCCCCCACAAAGAGGGAAAACAAGTCCCCCGTGCCCCACTAGCCTCAGAGGCGCTGCCACTACTGCTTCCGGACCCTGAGGAACATGCTTGGAGACCTCTCATACTGGGGTTGGTGCATCAACCTGTTCCTTTCCAAGCTTCTGCCCCTCTTTACCTCCCTCTGGTCAGGAAGCTGCAATGCTCCCACCTTTGCAATCCATCATTCAATCTTCTATTCTGGAAGCCTTGTTGGAAGGCTGGACCTCCTCCATTGAGAAATCTGGTGATGAAAGCTTTGGCTAAGCTAAAAGGAACTTTGGGGGGGGGGGGTCTATTCTTAGAGACGCCTTCTTCCTCCCTCCATCTCCAGTCAGAGGTGCACTCCCAGGCCAACTTCATTACTCTGAGAGCCAAAATCCATTCTCAGGTCTATGCTGTGTGACCTTGTGTGAATTACTTGCCCTCTCTGGGCTACACAGTCCTCTTTTGGAGACCTTTTTGACCTAGCTGACCTCTGAGACCCCTTCCAGCTCTGAGATCTAGGAGCTCTACACTTGGGAGACTTTTGGTTATCATACAAGGTTCCCTTTGGGGGGCCCTTGGTTCAGAATCCCTAGGCCCTCACCCCTACCCCCGTGCTTCACTTCCTTTTGTGCCCACTGCATGGGCCCCACCCCAGACCTCAGAGGATCCCAGACCCCCACTGCTTCCTTGGCCTTCTTGTCAGAGGCCAGTGGCAAATGGAATCTCCAAGCTGCCCCTCTCAATCCAATTAGATATTCAAACTTCTTGGGCCCCATGTAGATGGCTATTAGTGCTTCGGAATTCTTCCTTCTATGGGGAAGTCCATTGGAGACAATGGGGACATTCTTCACTCTCCCCCTGGAATCCAGAGACCATTGGGTCCCCCGGGAAATGCTGGTGTCCTGGCAGACGAGGTGACCAGTCCACACTCCTCATTCTAACAGTGGGGCCCAAATCACCTCCTGGCCCCCAAGCTCTTCTATTTGTGGTGGCTCTTCCCCATGTCCTCCCAGAAAGCCCTAAAATGCCCCAGTTAAAAGGGTCCCCTGGGAAAGTCCTCTGGTAGACACCTGGCTTCTCACTTTAGCTGGGGAATTGAGGAGACTTGCCCACAGCTAGGAAATTCAGAGCTCCCATTGGCCTTTGATTACAGATCTGGGGTCCGTTCCATTATATCCCAACAACAACAATAGCATGCATTTATGTGGCGTCTACTGTGTGCTTGGGGCAGCTAAGGTGGCTCAGTGAATAGAACACTGGCCTTGGAGTCAATCCAACCTCAGACATTTGACTCTTGCTAGCTGTGTGACCTTGGGCAAGTCACTTTCCACATGTGGAGCCATCTCTGGCCACTAAACCCAGATGGTTCTGGAGAAGAAAGTGAGACTGGGGACTCACATAGTCCCATCCAATTCCCCAGCTTGTCATGCATGGCCTCCCCTCCCTGATGTTGTGGTCTTCTTTGAAGGACAAGTGTTATTGAAAACTGAGTGCCAGCGTTAGGCTTCTACCAAGGCTTAATCCTCGTAGCCACTCTGGGAGGTATGGTAGGTGCTGCTATCCCTCCCCATTTGACAGCTGGGGAAACTAAGGCAGAGAACGGTCAAGAGACTTGCCCAGGATCTCACAGTTAGCATCTGAAGTCGAATCTCGCACCAGCACCGTGATGTCCTCTGGCTGTCCACCCTCTTTCTCTAATCTCTTCATTTTGTTTTAAAAATTGTCGGGATGCTTTCCATTTGGATTCTTTTGGAGGCATTTAGTGATTTTCTCCTATTATTCTTTGGGAGGCTCAGGTGTGTCTGTGTCTACAGGGTCCTGGAGCCCCAAAGAGCCAAACTGCATCATGGACCTTTGGGTGCATTGAGATTCCTCCCTCTTCCTTCCTCCCTCCTTCCTCCCCCCTCCTCTCTCCCCCTTCTCCTCTTCCTCCCTTTCTCCTTTCCTCCTCCCCCTCCCCCTCTTCCTTTCTTCCTTCTCCCTCCTCCTCCCTTCTCCCTCCCTCCTTCCCCAACCCCCCCCAGTCATTTCACTGATTAACCCTTGGGCAAACACTTCAGCTGACATGATTTGTGTGTCTAGCTCCCCAGGTCCCTTGAGCCTCCCCCAGATGACTTCTTGTCCTCTTCATTTCCCTCCCCCCTCCCCTCCCCCTGTCTCTGTCTCGGGAGCCTGGTCATCTCCCTGCCATAGGCAGGCTTGGATTTGTGCCTGTGCCCAGCTCATTGAAGGCAGCCATGCCCTTTCGTACCCATTCAGGCCTATTACTCATTCAAGCCGTCCACACCATCCAGTTTGTATGACTAATTGTTCTATTTTGAGCTGCCCTGAAATCGGATGGCTTTGGTACCTGCCTTTCTTCCTGCTCCTGTTTTCTGGGGCCTGGTGCCCCCTGATTGGCTGCTGCATTGGTGTGCTAGCTCCCCTTTTCTCCCATGTAAACTGCCAAGGGCTCAGAGGACACAGGAATGGCGGGTGCCCACCACTCCTGCCTGCTTCTCTAGACTAGAAAAGCTTGAACCTCCCCTGAATACTGCATTGGTCCCCCAAGAAGAGTGGGCCTCACTTCTCTCAGCCCATCTCCATCCATCCATGCCCAGACCATCATCCTTGGCTTCCTGGACACCATCGTTTCTGTCTCTCCAACCTGGGTTTCCAGAAAAGATGGTGCCTGATAGTGGAGGTGGGGTGGGGTTGAAGGTAGGGGGACAGCTGGAGGTGATATTGAATGTAATCCCATTCACTTCTAGAAGCATCTCTCATGTTTCCCCTCCGGGACAGACATTGCCCTTAGCCAATTGCTCCTCTAGGTTAGGGTCAGAGAGAAGGTTCACTTGCCTTTTTTCCCCTACCCAGAAGCCATTGGACAACCCCAACCAAGTTTTCCACACCCCTTCCGTGGTGTGGTGACTGGGCTTATACCTAACGGGGCACAACCCAAGTGCAGGACAGTACGTGGCAACATTCAGAGCCTGGGCCAACTAGGAAGCACACTAGGATTAGAGAAGGAGTAGGCATTTAGGAGGCCAATGCCCTGCCTAGGAGCTTGCTTTGGTCCCTTGCCACCTGTGTGCCCATGGTTCATATCATGTCTCTGGGCTTCAGTTTTTCCTTTTTGAGCACTGGAAGTCCTTTCTTTGTCCAACCTCATACCTCCTGATTTCCCCTCTGCTATCTCTACTCCCAGCAATGACTAACAGGCTTAGAGATCCTTTTGCTGCCACCCTACCCATAGAGGGCACTCATCTTTCCAGTGTACTCTCTGCCAGGCAACCCTGTGAAGCACCCAAAGCAGGCATTCATTTCATTTCAAAGAAGAGGAGGCTGCAGATTAGAGGAAGGGAGATTTGGCCAGAAATGCAGGCAGGCAGCAGCTCACAGTGCCAGTGCCCACTCTCCCCACCTTGCCCTGGTCTCCATTCCTTTGTGCCTATCACTACCCTGTTGGTCTCTCCTCCCAAGCAGTCCTAAGCCATCCCAACCGTGTCCACATGGCCATGCCCCCTGGGAAGGCTCAACCCTGCTCCCTCTAGCACCCTGAAATTGGGGAACCTAAGAGCCATTATAAGCCTAGCCATGCCAAGGCTTTTGTTCCCTGGAAGGGAGGGGTGGAAAGAACTTTGCATCTAACAAGTCAAAGAAGTGGGTTTGTGTCCTAGAGCTGTATGAGACTCACTTTCCTGATCTTTAAATTGGAAAGAATCATACCTGCCCTTCCTCCCACAGGGGACTGTTAGGAGACTAGGGAGAAAGCATGGAAAGAACTTTTTAGCCCCGAATGCCTCTCTGTAAGTGTCGGCTGCAATTATGATTATTATCACGAGCCTTGTCATCATCATTATTTTCATCATCATCAGAAATGCCTACAAAACTTCCTAAGGCTAGAGCTAGCCTCCCATTCCAGACAAATGCCCAGAGAATAAAATACTCCAGCCTCCCATGGCCAACAACAAATAACTGTGGCTAGCCATCTCCGTGACCCTTTCCAAAGGCCAGTCCCCTTAGGGGTACTCTTCTACTGCCTGCAGTGCCCACCTTGACTAAAAAAGCCTTATGTCATGGGAAGCGCCTTGGCCGTTGTGCTGGGAAGCTGGGGGCTCTCTTTTTCCATGTGATGCCAATAAATTCTCTCCCAGTTTTCTATTAGGGTTCCAGTCCTACAGGTTTGCAAGGTCAGAAAAGTCTGGCACAGATTAGGTGATGAGCTGCATTGCCTGGTACCGCAAACCAAACTAGGCAGAGGAAGGACAACTAAAACGACTAGACAAAGTATTTTATTTATTCTCTTCCTCCAACCTTATTTAAGGGGTGATTTGTGAGCATTCCAAGAGGGAAGGCATGATCACCACCGGCCAGAATGACTTTTTCCAAAACAGTGTGCTAGGATAATGTTATTTCTTCTTTGAACAAGGCCACTGGGTTCATCCATCAAAGAAATGTCAGGGATACACCTAGATTTCAGCAAGATCTTGATAAAAATCCCTTGTTATCCTTGTGTGTAATATGGAGAGATAGCCCACTTGATGCTAATAGTTCTTAGGACCTTGGAGGATCAGCCCCAAGGATCAGTAAATTAATGGATGCTGATCACAGGGATATGAGGCCCTTCATGGAGTGCCCAGGGCCCTGTCCTCCACTCTGCTTTTGAATTATTTTTGTCACCGACTTAGTGAAAGCAGGGATGGAAAGATCATCCAAAGAAATGGGGATAGGGAGTTGGAAGAGAAAGCAAGCGCACTGATTGGATGACAGTTTGGGGGTTTCAAAAGGTCCTGCCCCATCCACCCACAGAAGCTAATAAGATGAAATTAAAATGGGATCAATGGAAATTCCCATAATTGAGTTGCAAGAAATGAACTCCACGAAGTCCAGAATGGGGAAAGTGTGGTTAGACAACAGTTCCTTTGGAAAAGACCTGGGGGCTCGGGAAGACTATAAACTCAGTTATGAGCCAGCATGGAGACTAAAAGCTGACTGTCTAGAATAAGAGTCCCACTGTCCTCCCGATGAGCCTCACCTAGAGTATGGTGCTCAGCTCTGGGTTCCACATTTCAGGAAAGAGATTGTCAAGTTCCCTGAGGAGGAACAGCAGAGTGGGAGGCCCAGAGCCCAAAGCTTACAAAGATTCCTTGAAAGAACTAGAGAGGAGACGACTCAGGGAGACCCAAGGATTGTGTTCAAGTGTTTAAAGGGCAGTAAGGAGAAGGGGGGCTTGTTCTGTTAGATGTAAGGGGCCAGAACTAGGAGCAATAAGGGAAAGATTGTAAAGGGGCAAACTGAGCCTCTATATGAGGAAGGGGGCAACTCCCTCATTGTCTCACTAGCAGTAGAGGCTGGGGAACACTGATTAAGGCTGTTAGAGAGGAGAGCCTTGAGTCAAAGAGTTGCTGCACCAGGAGGCCCCTCAAGTCTTTTCCCCTTCTTGGTGGATGTCATGATTGTGCTGTCTCTGGGAATCTAAGTCGCACTTCTTCCTATGGAAAGGGGCAAGGAGGGAAAAGCTCCAATGCTTAACCAGAAATACAGGAGTGTTTAGAAGGGATCAGAGTTGGAGGAGGGGAGGTGGGGGAGGGGAAGAGCAGAAGACCACAAGTGGATTATGTATACAATCCCCTAATTCTTCTTCTATTGAGTTTTCATTCTTTGGTGTGGAGGGGCAACTGGTCCTGCTCATGCCTCATGCCTCTTCTTACCCTCTGGTGATGGTCCTGCCTATGTGATCTCATTCTCTCTCTTCTCTCTCTCTCTCTCTCTCTCTCTCTCTCTCTCTCTCTCTCTCTCTCTCTCTCTGTCCCTTCTCCTTGTTCTCTCATCTCTCTCTCTCTCCCTTCTTCCTCCTCCTTTCTCTTCTTCTTCTTCTTCTTCTTCTTCTCCTCCTCCTCCTCCTCCTCCTCCTCCTCCCCTCCTCCTTTCCTTCTTCCTCCTTCCCCCCTCCTCCTCCTCTTCTGTCTCCTCCTTCTTTCTCCTTCCTTTCTTCCTCTCTCTGTCTCTCTCTCCCCACCTCTTTTCTCCCTAAGACTTTTCAGATGTGCCCTGATGCCTACATAACTGCAAGCCCTCCCTCCTCTTTACCACCAGAGTGCCACCCTCACTCAACTCCAAAGAATTCAAGAGCCAAGACAACATGGATGCCCCAATAACAGATGATTTTCCTCCCACCCTGCCCATCGAACAGCTCTGCTCCATTCACGTCAGCAACGAGTATGTGGAACGACCTGCCATCTCCTGCCAACAGACCCTCTCCGGTTCTTCCCTCGGCCAGCATGCCCACAAGTCCGATTGGTCCCTGTCTACTCTCCCTTCTGATCTGCCTCGAAGCCTCAGCCAATGCCACCAGCTTCAGCTGTTACCACAGCACCTGAGTCAACCCAGCCTCTCCAGCTCCATATCCCACACCACCATCACCTCCGACCAAAGGCTTCTGACCAGCATCACTCCATCACCCTCGGATCACTCCCTTATCTGTACCCAGCCCCAGGCAGGGGCCCTGAAAGCGGAGGAGGTTCAGAAAGGGGCTGCCGAGAAGCTGGCCCTCCATACTGGTGGGCACCTCTTCATCTGTGAAGAGTGTGGGCGTTGCAAGTGCATCCGCTGCACTGCCACCCGTACCCTCCCCTCCTGTTGGCTCTGCAAGCAACGCTGCCTCTGTTCCCCCGAGAGTCTTCTTGACTATGGCACATGTCTCTGCTGTGTCAAGGGCATCTTCTACCACTGTTCCACCGATGATGAAGACAACTGTGCTGATGAGCCCTGCTCCTGTGGGCCTAGTTCCTGCTGTGCCCGCTGGGCGGCCATGAGCCTCCTGTCACTGCTCATGCCCTGCCTGTGCTTGTACCCCCCAGCCCGAGGATGCCTCAAGCTGTGCCAGCAAGGCTACGATGGCCTGAGGAGGCCAGGCTGCCGATGCAAGAGCCACACCAACACCGTGTGCAGGAAGATCTCCTCTTCAAGTGGCGCCACCTTCCCCAGAGCCGTGGAGAAGCCAGTGTAGATGCCTTGCCACCCCCACCCAGGCCCTTCTCTCCCCCTCATCCTTCACTCTGGAGGAAGGAAGGGTGGGGGGCAGAGAACCCCACCAGCCAGGACTCAAGGGCCAGCCTCCATCAATCCTGCCATGCCATGGGGCTGGCCAAGTGCATCTTGAGTCCGAGGCTGCTTGTCCTCCCTTCATTGGCTCTCTGCACCACCACCCCACTCCTCCCTTAGCCTCCCTCTCTCTCCACCCCCCCTCCCGATTTACCTCTCAGCTTTTCCTGCCCCAAAGCAAAAATGAATTAATAATCAGATGATCCAAAGACATGGGACTTGCACATTGAAGACAAATTGAGCCAGCTTCTGGCCATCCACCCATGGCCTCCTCAGCATTGTGTGGCAAACCGGAGGCTCCCTGACATGACCTCCTTCCACACCTGACTCATTTCCCCAGTGCCTTCGGGGGCATTCTGCTGAGATGGCTTCCAAAGAGTAGCATCCAGGGAGTACCTAATCGAAATGTTCTTTCCTCCTCTCTTCTTCCCCCTTCTTCTCTTGGTCCTGGCCTTTCTCTTCATTCTCAGCATTCCATTCTCTTCTCCTCAACTGGCCCCATCTTTCTCTCCTTGTTCACTCATCTTCTCCTTTCTCCCATCTCCTCCCTGCTCTTTCTTCCTTTCCCCCTTTCTCATCCTCTCTTGACTTCCCCCTTCTTCCACATCCCCTCTCTCCTCTTCTCTCTCTTCCCTTCTTCTTGTCCTTGCCCACACCTCATTCTTCATCCCTTCCTAGGTCCCCCCCCTTATTCTCCTCATCCTTCAGCTCTTGCCTTTCCCTCCATTCCATCCCTGCCTCTCATGCCATCCCCCCTTATTCTGCATTTCCTTCTCCATTCCTCATCCTCATTCAGCTTCCTCATCACTCCTCCCAATTCCCCAGTTCCTTGTTTCCATCTTCTTCCCACCCCTGCCCTGAGACTTTATGCCTCCTGGGCTCATTGGTCTTCTCAACCCCCTTCCTTGAGTCCCATCTCCTCTTGGCCCAACCCAACACCTTCCCACATCCCATTCCCTCTTCCCTCCCTGCCTTTCTCTAGTCCCTTCAGGAGTGGGGTTTCCCAAATACCTCCCCTCTGCTTTCTCCTCACCCTCCTTGCCCTGCTATTATCCAGTCTTAGAAAAAAATGGATTCATGTGATATATTAACCAAGAAGCCTTCCTGAACCCCAGATGTGAGCGTGCATGTGTGTGCATGTGCACTGCACCCACCGTACCCACACTCTCAAGGCATATGGGATCAGGAGCAAGGAATACAGGCTCGGTGAGCTGGAGCCTTGGCCTGTCCCCCCCCAAACCGAATGACCTTGGGCAGTCAAGGGTGGAACACACAGCCCTTCCCTAGATATCAATAGCCCTCAGACTGCATGATTCTCCTTCTGTGGATGTAATTAGAAAACCACAGAACTTCGGGCTGGAAAGGACTTTAAAGATCTTGCAACCTATTTGACAAATGAGGAAACAGAGCCCCAGTAAGGGGCCTAGAAAATGCCCAAGGCCACACATAGAGCTGGGGTGAGGACATGGGCTCTATTCCCCCAGATGGGTGCTCTTTCCCAGCACCACATCAGGAATCTTCCCATCTGCCTCCCCTACCCCCCATTAGCAGAGGCAAAACTCAGCCTCCACTTAGCTACCCTTCAGGAATCGGGGAGAAAGGAGACAATGGTAGCTGTCTGACGCCATTGGTGATCTATATCGACAGGGCCAATGGGGTCGCTGTTCATCAGTCCAGTAGCTTAGGAAGCACTGGCATCACCATTTGCCCTTCTCCGTGACCAAGGGTG